>NC_139625.1:68429252-68666752 GCF_964638095.1 Poromitra crassiceps
TTTGATGCGGGCAGCCACTGGGAGCCAGTGGAGGGACAGAGTGTAGAACTGAGAAAAATGACTTTAAAGTTTTGTTGTTGTCCAGCCAAATGTATTGTAGGAAGAAAACTGGAAATGTGTTAATTATTTGTTGTTTTAATGTAGTTATTTATCTAAAAAAAAATAGCTCAAACTTGACCTTTGACCCTTATTTGGAAGTTACCATACTCTGGCTTTGGATTGTCTGCAAAATAATAAGGGGTGATGCCAAGCAAAAAGACAGTAACTTCAATTTGATCCCTCATTTGGTTGCTTATCACTATATAAAACCAGTATATATGATAATAATGATAACATAGACATGAAGTCTCATGTTCATGATACAATTAGGCTTAATATAATATATGTATAAATATAATATAACTAGATTATCAGGCTGCTACACATCCTTAAAGCCTAGTTTGGTGGGACTCTTGTTGGCCCATTGTGTGTCTGTGTGTTGGAGGTTAATGTCATATGAGCTGGCTCCTCGGGGGTTAATGTTGTATGAGCTGGCACCTCTGGGGTTAATTTCACATGAGCGGCGCCTCAGGGGTTAATGCTGTATGAGCTGGTACCTCAGGGGTTAATGTCATATGAGCTGGCGCCTCGGGGGTTAATGTCATATGAGCTGGCACCTCTGGGGTTAATTTCATATGAGCTGGCGCCTCGGGGGTTAATGTTGTATGAGCTGGTACCTCAGTGGTTAATGTCATATGAGCTGGCGCCTCGGGGGTTAATGTCATATGAGCTGGCACCTCTGGGGTTAATTTCATATGAGCGGCGCCTCTGGGGTTAATGTTGTATGAGCTAGTGCCTCGGGGGTTAATGTTGTATGACCTGGTACCTCAGGGGTTAATGTTGTAGGAGCTGGCACCTCGGGGGTTAATGCCGTATGAGCTGGCACCTCTGGGGTTAATTTCATATGAGCGGCGCCTCAGGGATTAATGTTGTATGAGCTGGTACCTCAGGGGTTAATGTTGTATGAGCTGGCACCTTGGGGGTTAATGTCATATGAGCTGGCACCTCGGGGGTTAATGTTGTATGAGCTGGTACCTCGGGGGTTAATGTCATATGAGCTGGTGCCTCGGGGGTTAATGTCATATGTATAACGGTTAAGGGGTTAATGTCGTATGAGTTGGCACCTTAGGAGTTAATGTGGGTGGGGTGGGTGTCTGTGTGGGTGGCATGGTATTGGTCTGATGTCACAATCATGACATTAGGCCTGCCCAGTAATGTAACTCATACCTCAACTAACCTGAGCATTCTGGTGAGTTACCCCCTTTTGGCATTGCAGGGCAGAGCATTCAGAGTGCAGTCAAACCAAACCAAACAACCGTAACTGATGTTACCTCAAGTCTGGCTTGGCTTCTCTGGGGCTTTTGGAAGTTACTGTAAATATGACCCCCTATTTTCTCCAAAAAACAACAAAATTGACTCAAGATATTTTGAATGAGCGGATATCTGACTTCGATGGTATTCGACCAGTCACAAGTGGCTAAAAGAGCACTATCCCGCCTTATTTTGACCGGAATCCTGACTTATTGTTTGACCAACTTTGAGACCCCTGAGTGGGTCGATCATTTATAAATGTCTTGAGACTAGAAACGTGATATTCTACGTATCCGTGGATTGCAGAAACGGACAATGCAGACACCTGCATTTGGGGGGGGGGGGGGGGGGGGGGTAGGTGTGTGTGTGTGTGTGTGTGTGTGTGTGTGTGCAGGGCCGTAGCCAGGGATTTTGGGCACCATGAAAGGATATCACATTGTTACAACCGGCTCGTTGGTTGCAACAAAAGAGGGAGATGACAGAGAGTTTTTAAACAATAATCACGTTTATTGAACAAATAAAGAATAAATGATCAAAATGTACAATAGAGTGTGATAGTCAGTATCAGTAGTGTCAAGTAATGTATGAATGCAGTGATCAATGTGTGGTGTGTGTTGTTAGTGTAGAAACCAAAGATAAAGTAGAGTAAAGAGCAGCGTGGCCTCTGTGCAGCGTGAGAGTAGATCTCCAGACTGGCAGAGCCAGGAACCAGATAAAGGATCCTGGGAGCACTGGCCAGGTGCTTCCCATTTCCAATTAGCCCACCAATCTGGAATGCAAATGACAGCACAGCAACACAGGCAGAGGTATAGACAAGAGGCCCTAGGGCCGTCACAACATCAGAAAATTTTGGCCATTTGAAGCCCAGTTTAGAGGAATATCTCATTTTAAATCAGAGTTCCCCAAACTTTTGAGTAGCCAGTCAGATTGAAAAATTAGCCGGATCATGTTCGCGGCGTTTGTTCCAGTGGTCCTTTTCCCAATTAATAAACAAACCTCAAATATGTACCGATGAGTGTGACAATTGAAATAATACCGAACAAATATTGTCATGCCGTAACCCAGGAACTTTGATGATAGAGAGGACCACAAAAAAATGTCCTCGCCACCAGAGGGCCAGATTTTGCTGAGGATTGGGGGCCGAACGGCGCTGGTGCGGAAAAATTTGGGGCATTTGAAGTCAGGTTTAGAGGAATAACTCATTTTAAATTAACAGTTGTGATGTCATTATTCAGTCTTAAACACCAATATTTGATCCTTTTCTCACTCACTCCTATGTCACCACTTGCTCTCCCTGCAGGGCTTGCAATTAGCTTTTTTGGCCACCTGCCAATATGGCTGCTAGAAGTTACCAATTTCCACTAGCCAAAATGTTTTTCTTGAAATAAACCAGAATATGAGTGGGTTAATTTAAGCATAAGTATCAGTAAGTGGCCCGGGATTCTCAAAGCCTGTGTTGAGGGTCACACGAACAAAAAATGCACTCAAGCTAAATAAATCCAAAACCAACAAGTTAATTATTTAAATTTTTTACTTCAATGTAGAACAGTAAGTTCTTACACATGAGATTACTTTTAGCCTTTTAGTCATAAAGATTATTGAAAGATATTCCATATTCCAGACTGAAATGTTATAACAGAAGTAGAGTATTGGCCAGAATGACATGAACATTTGGACACTTATTCAGCGGGTATCTTGTATAATTGCGTTCAGGTGCACTGTAAAAGGAAAATATATATATATATATATATATATATATATATATATATATATATATATATATATATATTTTTTTTTTGGGCCCGTCAGTCAAGGGCCCTTGGAATCGTCCACACTTTCCTCCGTGATACTACGGCCCTGTGTGTGTGTGTGTGTGTGTGTGTGTGTGTGTGTGTGTGTGGGGGGGGGGGGGGGGGGGGGGGGGGTAGGTGTGTTTGTGTATATTAGTTTCCATTCATGCTCGTTTCGCCTTGTGTGTGAGTGTACCCGTTTGCCTTTCTCTATTGATTGTGTGCTTCTGCATTGTGCATGTATGTGTGTGTGTGTGTGTGTGTGTGTGTGTGTGTGTGTGTGTGTGTGTGTGTGTGTGTGTGTGTGTGTGTGTGTGTGTCTGTGTGTGTGTGTGTGTGTGTGTGTGTGTGTGTGTGTGCATGCAGGCGTACAGATAAGCCTCCCCTGCAAGCCTCTTATTTGTGCAGCGACGAACAGCAACAAGGCTGGCATTACTAATAAACTCAGCATCTTTACTCTGATATGGGCAAAGAATTTGGAGTTTCTCAAATAGGCTCATATTGGCAGGGACAATGTGATTGTAAGCTGCAAAACATTAACATTTCCAGAGAGAGAAAATATGTGAGGGAGGGAGGGAGATCGAGAGAGAGAGAGAGAGAGAGAGAGATGCTTTGAGTCTTTTCAACATCCCCGTGCAGAGTGCATGATAGACAGAGCATTTGTTGTGCATAGCAGATTACACAGCACAGAAACACATTGAAACACACCGTCAAACCAGGACTGTTGTGATGTTGTCTTTTGCAGGACCAAGGCAACAGGAAACATCTCGGCCCACACGATGATGCAGGCATTCCACTAACGAGATGGTCAATCAGTAACAACAAGATCCTCCCTCCAAGGTTTGCAAAATTGAACCACATGTCTAAGATGTTTAGCCTGTAAAATATCCGGTTACATGAACTCACATTTGTGTTTCGTTCTGCAAGACCGTCTGGCCTCTTCCCCGGGGCGGGCATTTTCAGAATCACCACGGGTGGGCCAATCAGGGACCTGCCTCATAGTTGACATCATAACCGGTCAATCAGGAACGCCACTGACAAAACAGTAATGGCTGCCTCTGTGGCTCTCCGGCTCAAGCAGTAACGTCAACGTTCGTCGAGTTTAAACAGCCATAAGTGCACCTATTGCTATTTCTCTGCAGGAAATACCTTTTCACCGTTCTTCCGAGTGTTTTTTATTTGACTGGATCTGACACTGATTGGCTAAAGGACAGGCTACTTCCACCCACTGAAAGGAGTCCAAACGGATCGACAGAACGAATCAGAATGTGAGTTCACTGATCCAGATGGTTATATATATATATATATATATATATATATATATATATATTAGGGCTGTCAAATGATTAATGTTATTAATCGCGATTAATCTTGCGAACTATAGTTAATCGCAATTAATCGCATCTTTGTATCGCATGTTTAAAATGCCATTATTTTGCATTTCAAAGCATTTTTAATTAGATATTAATCATTCTTACCAGTGTGTCGTGATTGGGAATCAAATGAATGCAAATAAATGTACTTTGTGATCTTGAATTTTAGATTTATTTTCAATTCAATAGAAGTGGAATGTAGACAGGAGGTAACAATGTCTACAAAATATATCTAGAACCGATACTTCCGGCGGTGGCGCTGTGGAGCAGTCGAAACCCAAAATGATACAGCCGAAGAAGGCTGTGTCTGAGCTAAAAACTTTGGCACTTCCATGTGAATAATGGCTCGATATTGGAAACTGTGTATTGATAACGTGTATATCGCGTGAAGCCATTGGAGCCGACCTCCCAGTGGTTAGAGGACCCGCGCATCCGAGACTCTGAAGGAAGAATGAGTGATGAGTCTCGCGCTAGCTAGCTGGCTAGCTACTTTTAGGTGATCGCTCGCCTCAAACTCGATGTACTTCGGTGATATTTTAATTCCGTTTTACACAAGCAAACTACGGCTCTCGACTTGTCCACTGTGCCATTTGGGGAGTTTTTAAAAGTAAAACGAGCCATTTAGAAGCGTATTGCTGTCGTTCTCTTCCATGCCTGCACAAGCAGGAGACAGGAAACCGACGGCTTGACTACAAGTACGGGTGCGACGAAGGGACAAAATATCGGCATGCGATTAACGCGATAAAAAACAACAACAATAAGCAAGCCCTCCGAGCATACAGCAGTATTGCAGTAATATAGAGCATCTTGTGGCGAACTGCATGTGAACGAAGCGTAAAGTTCCCAGTTGCTAGCCTGGAAATGGCGAAAATAATATTTTCTATTTTTTTTATTTTATAGCTTTTTGCAGTTGACAGCTCCAGATTAAATCCTTTGAAAAGTACTGCTGCGCGCGTCCATTTCCTCCTTCCACACAAAGCTTCCACATCATCATAAACTCCTCCCTCCTTCTCGTTCGTCTCGTCTCCTGGTTAGCTTGTATTCGCGAATGCCTGGAAATATTCCCACCCACAACTCAACTAATTGTGATTGGCTAACTCCACAACTCAATGGAATTCTGATTGGTTAAAACACCTGTCATCAAAATTGTCGTCCCCATTTCATGGCCAGAGTGGGTCTTCGCGAAGGGTTGCTGGCTTGCTGTCAATCGCCGGTAGAGGCTGGTCCAAATATTTAACCCCATATTTGCTGAAACAAAGTGAGTCCAAGATCATAACAATTTATTACTGGTATTTCAGTGAATAAAAACTAATACATAACAAATAATTTATTAAGGGGACAATTATTTTATTTTCAATTTTTTCTTGGGCCTTCAGTGAATACCTAGAAGGCCCTGACGGTTCACCACTGACACACACATATACATATATATATAAATGACAGTTTTAAGTAGTGGTTTCTTGTGTTTTCCTCTGGCCTTTTTTATGCTGTATTTTTCTATTCATCAAATCAAAACTGACACTAAAACTCAGTGGGAAATGTGTGATGTGTAATTGTTACGCCCCAAGTCTAGAGGTTACGACTGCAACATGAAATACACAGAAACCAGTATCAAATTTGCAACTAAATGTTTATTTGCTCAAAAAGTAGAAAAAAGGAAGGAGTACGCTCTGACTGACAGGGAATCTGGTCCAGCAGGCCGCCGCCTTCACTAATACCTGATGTTAACCCCTCGGTCGGCACTGCTGTTCCCTAACACAACAGGTAGCGCATCGCTCCTGCAACACACAAAGAAACAAACATGATTTAGAACAGAGACCAAAATGCACAAAGAAAACAATTGAATGAACAAGGTGTAAGTGTGCGGACGAGAGTGTTTTGTCTCAGACTCCAGTACGACTCTGTCGCCATGTTGGAATGATGTCCCCTATATAGGCAGACAGACAGGGCTGCTATCCAATCAGCAACCGTTGCATGTAATCAGTCCACTCAAATATCCAACCAGCTGCACCTGGGAAGGACTGAGCCAAAGACACACTGTCAACAAGATAAACACCCGCAACCCGGAAGTATGTCACGGAAATAGCTACATGTGCCTGTCCGACGAGGACAATTGACTGAGTCTACATATTGTGATGTTGATAAAAGAATAAATAAAGAAATAAAGAAATAAAGAAATAAAAGAAGAAAAACAAATGACACAGTCGTAACAGTGATACTGAAACTTACTAATTAAATTATTTGAAATATTCAGGCCCTGTGATACTAACTGAAACCCTCCCATGCAAGCAGTACCTGAAAGTCTCAGAAACAGTGTTTACTGTCAGACCACGACAATGCAATGCAAAAAGCATGATCTGTAACAGCATGCATGGTAAAATAAAGGGACTGTGGAACAGTGCAGTGGGAAATGTACTAAATTATCTGCTTTTTGCTGGACTAGTATGAACTCGGGCTATAGTCGACATACTGTATGGTGGACGCATGATGATAACAGACATCTTTATCCCACATCACGTCCCGGAATTGACACCAAGGATAGGACTGAGGAAAAAACCAAAGGTGAATGTATGAAAATTAGTCCCATAGCGACCCCGTGTTAAATAAATTAATAAATTGTTCATTTCCAGGGGCAATGTATTCTCATGAAATGAGATGTGTGATATCTTACAAAAAGTCATTTTCCTTCAGTTTCATGCATAATCAAGCGATCACGAGCAAGCCCCTTCAACACGACCCATTTGAAAACGTTGAATGACGTCCAAAAGGGTGGTTGGTACAGTGCGGTTTATGTAAGTAAAACAACTTCATTCAGGTTAGGGTTCAGGTTTGTTTCGGGTTAAATTAAATAAGAAAAACGTTTGTTAAAAATGGAAATGTGGCTTATGGGAGTCGAACCCCCGGTCTCCGGCATGCCCGTCTACCATGACTTACTGTGCATAATTTTATTTAAAGGAGAACTCCACCGAGAAACAATGCTGATTTATTATGCACATAATCTCACACATCCAAAAACTGTGAAGTTGTACAGACATTCATTTAGTTTGACAATTATTGAGAGTTGATTTGAGTAAAGTTGTGGAAAATAAATCAGCATTGTTTTTCGGTGGAGTCTCCCTTTAAGACACCTAATGCGGATCTCGCCCCCTGCTGGTTGCTGCAATTAGTTGAAATTATAGTGCATGACTTTTTGTAGGTAGTAGAAGTTGGAACAGTGAATGAGAACAGCCTGCCAGGGGAGCAGCTGTAATGGCTGCTTGAAGGGGATCTGTGTCTGCTCGTCTCATTATGCATCCACGTCCCATGGGACAAACGCCAGATAACAGCTTCCTACTTGAAAAAAAATAGTGGTAAATACTACTTGGGAACCACAGGTTTCGGTGATAGAATCCCTCGGTTACTCTTGAATTCTGAGCGGTAACACCTATAGTCAAGTGTAATGATATTTTCATCTCAAGTAAAGTGAGCCAAATGAAGGCTTTTCATAAATAGCCGAGGCAGGAGAGGAGTTTTTGCCCTTTTCATTCACGCTTTGACATTGCAGTGTTTGGTTTGCCGTCAAACATGACAGATTAAATAAGGCACTCGTTAAGAGTGTGTGCGTGTGTGTGTGTGTGTGTGTGTGTGTGACAAAGCTGTGAATAATTATCAGGAGCTAGAGAAAAACTTCAATCTTGGCATTGCATGGCTTCAAACGAGTGTGAACACTTTGAAGTTGCTACTTTGAGCAAAGTCACTCCGATGCTTAGTTGCCGATGACACCATTTTGTACCACTAATATCATGCTCTATAGTCAACACGTTCTCACTCCGAGCACGTAGCATATTGACGCTTTGTCCCGTCCCTTGTGCGTCACTTGTTACTAACATGGTACCCTTGAGCGAGCCATGAAACGACTTGGGCTTTCCGACTAAACTCAATGCAAACCCATGGAAGTAATCTTTGACGCTTATGGCAACTGCTCCCCCATTAGCCTAACTGCTCCCCCATTAGGGTCTGGGGGGAGGTTAGTTAGGCGTGGGGGGTGGGAGAGGTTAGGTTTAGGGTTAGGGTCTGGGGGAGGTTAGGTTTAGGCATGGGGGGTGGGAGAGGTTAGGGTTAGGGTCTGGGGGAGGTTAGGTTTAGGCATGGGGGGTGGGAGAGGTTAGGTTTAGGGTTAGGGTCTGGGAGAGGTTAGCTCCTCCAGACCCTAATGGGGGAGCAGTTGACTAATGGGGGAGCAGTTAGGCTAATGGGGGAGCAGTTAGGCTAATGGGGGAGCAGTTGCCATAAGCGTCAAAGATTAATTCCATGGGTTTACATTGAGTTTGGTCGGAAAGCCCAAGTCGTTTCATGGGTCGCTCAAGGGTTAGTAACATGGTACGGGACGGGACAAAGCGTCAATATGCTACGTGCTCGGAGTGAGAACGGGTTGCTATAGTACAACATTCTAATATCATACTGTATACTATAACATTCTAATATCATGCTGTATACTACAACATTCTGGTCTGGACTGGTTGGGAATAGGTTAATTAGTTTGACTGATGGTTTTGTAAGGTATGTACTGACACTGCCGAACATGATAAATCTGTGCCAATTTCAATATTTTGAATATGCTCCGCCAGTATATCGCCAAATACACACCATGTTGGTCGAACCCTGTCTGGATCCTCTTTCACAGTTAACATAATCAGAATCAGCTTTATTGGCCAAGTTAAGGGCAGTTTAGAGTCCAGCTATTTATCATAGCCCGACGGGCATCGCTGAACGTGATGTCCGTTTCAGTATTGCTCGACCCTGATTTTGGACAGTGTCGCTCGTAAAAAATATATAAACACCTAGGAGATAGGAGAACGCATCGCAGAGGCACAGAGCAGGATGTGTTGTGATATTTTCACATGGATTAGTGAAGCCTGCCAGTCAAGGTATAACGTTATCGTTTTGATTGCAACATTACAAAACTGTCTATCTGCTTGCTAACATGCTGTATGATTATCCATGCTAACGATGTGTTAGCTGTTACTTACCATCTGTGTTGAGAATGTCTGCTTTCCAGGCATTTGCCTTTACAGTATCTTTATAATCTGCCCGGTCGTTAGCCCAAAGGCATGGGAACGTGTCATTGTGTTTATTACGTTTTCGACAAATATGTGATCTTCTTCCATTGTTAAAGGAGAATTTCGTTTTTTTTTAACCTGGATCCATCTCCTGGCATTAATTATGATTTGGCCACTCACCAGGCGATCTCCGCGGCGTTTCTGGCCGTCCTAGCGTTGTTTTGACATCAATAGCGTCCAAGTCAGTTGTAAAATGGAGCTGACTTGGGGCCAAGTGTGAGCCTGTCTTTCCTGCATCTAAATAGCTATTTTTATTCCCGTTTTCGCCAAATATCGTCGAATCCCACATAGGTTACGCCAAACCCCACATAGGTTGCGCTAAAACCACCACCGCAAAGCGTCCTCCTGTACTTGGTCAGTCGGCAGGAAAGTATCGCGGGACTTCACGAGACTTGGTGACCGAGATCACGTTTGAGGTAATTTGATCCCTGTGGGACTCCAGGAAACAGCCTTTGGCGAAATATCACTGTGGTGCTTCTTGAGGGATCAGATTCTGACGATATTTGGCGAAAACGGGAATAAAAATAGCTATTTAGATGCAGGAAAGACAGGCTCACACTTGGCCCCAAGTCAGCTCCATTTTACAACTGACTTGGACGCTATTGATGTCAAAACAACGCTAGGACGGCCAGAAACGCCGCGGAGATCGCCTGGTGAGTGGCCAAATCATAATTAATGCCAGGAGATGGATTCAGGTTAAAAAAAAACGAAATTCTCCTTTAAAGTCCCTGGAAACCAGAAATAATGTTTTATTATTTAGCATTTTGAGTTCATCACATCACAGGAACCTATGTTAATAAGCCACCAGCCAAATTTGAACGATGATGAACGTCGCAAAGTAGGCTATATAAATTTAGGTCATGGCAAAAGTGATGAGAATCAATTAGATTTTAGAGTGTATTTTCTCCCGCGGACTGTGTGGGCATGTCCCGTCTGCAGCAGAGCAGACCTGCTGGAGGAGACCTGCTCGGAGGAGACCTCTCTCTCCGTTAACGGACAGAGAGAGAGAGAGAAGGAGAGAGAGAGAGAAGGAAAGAGAGATGGAATGTGTGTGTGTGTGCGTGTTCGCGCGTTGCTCGACGCATAGCACAGACAGAGAGGGTTTACAGAGAGGAAGAGATCTCTGCGCTGCGAGTGCACAGCGCCACTGTGTGTGTCAGTGTGTGTGTGCGCGCGTGCGTGCATGCGTGTGTGTGATTCGATTAAATCTTATGACGTGATAAGATCATGCATTTTAGCACCGCGCGTACCGCTCTCTTCAATGAGGAAATGGACCAGACCTTGTAGAAAAGTGGCGATTTTAAGGCTTTGGGTTGAAAGTAATGGCTCATACTTTCTGAGCCACACAATTACTCACATAAGACCCTAAATAACATAGTTAGAACGTTTTTGTGGATTTTGGTTTCCAGGGACTTTAATGCAACTAACTATAGCTAGCGTTAACTAGTGACTTCAGAAACTGCGATAGGAGAGAAACAAATTGTGGTTGTCATGACAACGGAGCCAACGACGGGGTCATATTGAATCCAGATGAAGTCTTGACGATGGTCGCAACGTTCATCGCAACGATGGCATATCGCCCGTTGCTGGAAGTATAAACACTTGTCGTTATCACCGACGATGGAATGTGATCATGGTCGGTCGCAACGACCATAAATCGCTGGACTCTAAACTGCCCTTTATACAGATGTCTCCAGATATTGCATGGTTATATGCTGATCAACGTGAAAAAGTAAACATCGTAGACAAAGGCTTAAATGCAGATATGTTTCCAGATATTGCACAGTTCATTGTGAACGAGGCTTTGAGTCAGGTATGATTGTTATTTTCAGGGCTCCGATAGGATGTCATCGTCAAAAAGATATCAAAATACTGTTAAAATAAGTAATGAGAGAGAGATGGAGTGAGTCAGTTTGTGATGCTAGACAGCTGTTGTGAAGCAAAGCTTACTATACAGCACAGGGGCACACTGAACCAAAGCCTGAAGCCATTTTCAAGGATGGCTTAACACAGAGACAGAAAAAAATGCATCAGTATAATTTGAAATACATAGATAGATAGATACAGTAGATAGATAGATAGATATATACATAGATAGATAGATAGATAGATAGATAGATAGATAGATAGATAGATAGATAGATAGATAGATAGATAGATAGAGATAGAGATAGAGATAGAGCAACTTTTGACCTGATTTACAAAAAGTCAAAAAAGTGCTACACCAGATCGATACATTTGGCTTTGTGTGTATATGTGTTTGACAGGCGAGAGCAGTGAGAGTTACGCTGGCTTCCTGGTACAGTGTCTCAGTGTGTGTTTGACAGGCGAGAGCAGTGAGAGTGTTACGCTGGCTTCCTGGTACAATGCCTCAGTGTGTGTTTACTGTAACAAGAGAGAGCAGTGAGAGTGTTACGCTGGCTTCCTGGTACAGTGTCTCAGTGTGTGTTTGACAGGCGAGAGCAGTGAGAGTGTTACACTGGCTTCCTGGTACAGTGTCTCAGTGTGTGTTTGACAGGAGAGAGCAGTGAGAATGTTAGGCTGGCTTCCTGGTACAGTGTCTCAGTGTGTGTTTGACAGGAGAGAGCAGTGAGAATGTTAGGCTGGCTTCCTGGTACAGTGTCTCAGTGTGTGTTTGACAGGAGAGAGCAGTGAGAATGTTAGGCTGGCTTCCTGGTACAGTGTCTCAGTGTGTGTTTGACAGGCGAGAGCAGTGAGAATGTTAGGCTGGCTTCCTGGTACAGTGTCTCAGTGTGTGTTTGACAGGCGAGAGCAGTGAGAATGTTAGGCTGGCTTCGGTACAGTGTCTCAGTGTGTGTTTGACAGGAGAGAGCAGTGAGAATGTTAGGCTGGCTTCCTGGTACAGTGTCTCAGTGTGTGTTTGACAGGCGAGAGCAGTGAGAATGTTAGGCTGGCTTCGGTACAGTGTCTCAGTGTGTGTTTGACAGGCGAGAGCAGTGAGAGTGTTAAGCTGACAGTGTTACTGTAAACCGTTTTGTAGGCATTCACTTAGTTTGACAGATATTGAAAATTGATTTGAGTTAAGTTGTGGAACATTGATGTCCTTTGTGCATGAATGACATCACTCGTCCACAACTTAACTCTCAATAGCTGTCAAACTAAATTAATTCCTGGAAAACTGTTTACATTTTTCACATATGTGTGAGATCATGTGCAAAATAAATAAATCAGTAGTTTTCGGTGGTGTCCCTTTAACCAAGTTGTTTTAGTTGTCTTACGATAAGTAGTTGTTTAATTTGCATTACGTTTTCAAATGAACTGTAAAGGTCTCGTCTCATGGAGGTGAAAAATGACAAGAAAGGTGGTGTAGAAAGGAAGCGTCCGGTGGCATGGGAAAAAGGGCTACCTCGTGCGTTAAAAAGTTACACCAAGGGGTCATGACTGAATGGCAGTATTTGGCAAGTTAGGAGTCAGAATGCGTTGCAACGTGCTTTACATGCTGCGGCTTGAAGATTTATACTTTGCACTTTTATTTTATGAGATCAATTTAAAGTTTTGGTTTGATGAGAAATACTAACTGCATTTCTCCTCTCATTGGCTTCTGTCCACACTCTCTGCCCATTGAATTCAGTTTGAGATATTTCCTTTGGAAACAGACATAGCAGCAGCAATAACAATGTCAACAGCAAACTATAAGTACCAAATAAAGTGCTGTGAATAGCAATTTCTCTCTGTCTCGTCCTCCAGTCCTTTCATGTCAACTTATCTCTGTCTCTGCCTCTTTCTGCAGCACCACTTACACTGCTAATGTTTTCCACTCAGACTGGCTGCCTGTAGGATGTCTCACCAAAGGGATGTTTGACATTTAGAATTTTAGTCACATTCCACGCCAGACGCTTCACGTTGGCAGTTTAGGTTTCTGAGTTTGTTCTTCGCTTCCCCCGAAAAATACCATTGTTAACATTCACCATTGAAACAAAGGGGCAAGCAAAGCCAGGAGATTACAGTCTGCTTCGGTCTCAATGCTGAATGCTAACAATGCTTCAGCACTTCAGCGCCCGCAGTTAGTCCAAAATGCAGCCGCTCGGCTCCTAACTGGGAAAACAAAACGCGACCATATTACGCCTGTGTTGGCTGGCCTTCATTGGCTTCCGGTCCGCTTTAGGATCAATTTTAAAATTGTGTTAACTGTCTTCAAGGTTTTAAATGGACTGGCGCCATCCTACCTCGCTGATCTCATACACATACACACTCCATCCAGGGCACTGAGGACGACAAACCAGATGCTCTTAGATGTGCCGTGATCAAGGCGGAAGAATAGAGGCGACCGAGCGTTCGCGGTGGCTGCCCCTAATTTGTGGAACAGCCTGTCCACATACAGTACAGACTGCTGAGTCTCTAGAGTCTTTCAAGTCACTACTAAAGACTCATCTTTACTCTCTGGCTTTCAACTCGAGCTGAGTTGTCATTTAGACTCCATCTTATTATGTTTATCTCTGTGTTTATTGTTTTACCTTTTATTAATTGTACTATTTTATATTGTACTCACATGTGAAGCACTTTGGTCAACTGCGGTTGTTTTAAATGTGCTATACAAATAAAGCCTTGCCTTGCCTTGCCTTGCCTTTCAAGCTGTTTTAGGGAAACTGAAGGACACGTGTGAGTGACTAAGAGAGAGACAATTGCGAACTGTGTGATTGCAGGGCAGCAGGATGCAGTGTTGCCAACTCTTTTCCAAGGAAAGTAGCTATTGGCTGCTCAGAAAGTCACTAGATGACATCACACGCTAATTTGCATATCAATATATGCACATATAGGCACAGCCATTGTATATTAACTCAGTGCCAATGACGACTTTAGTCGTCAATTCGGATAGTAACGTTGAGTGCCAATGACGACTAAAGTCGTCAATTGCGTTTTTTTGACGGTGGGACGTGGATCAAAGCCAGATCCATCTCCTGTAAAATTTTGGGGCATGTTGAATGTGTATAACCTATTTTACCGACCCATTAGGTGGCGACAGTGCTCTCCAGATTAGAGAAAGTTGAGGGAAAAAAAGCAGAAAAAGCCCCGTGATCAAAGAGAAACTGATGCATGAGCCAGAGCGGCACAGATTGCTCTGGCTGCCTGCCCTGGAGCCAACGTTAGCTGCGAACAGCAGTCAATCCGCTCCCACAAATGTCTCTGTCTCTGCTGTATAGCTTCTCCACACGATTAGCTGCCAGAAAATAAAACCAAAGCCAATGCGGTTTGGCTTATACAGTGTCGCGCTGGGAGCCGGCGCACAAGGCTGAGTGCTCCGAAAATAGACTGGGTGCAGCGCACTTTGAAACGCGCAGCAGAAAGCCTATAATCGGACGCAGCTTCATCCCAGCTCACAACCGAAACCCCAGAAACGCAGATGAACGCGAGCCCCATCCAGACTCCCCCGACAAGCGGCCGCCATCTGAACGTGGATCCGTGAGGCAGCAGAGCCTGCCATAGCAGGATTCAGAGACTCGCCTGACACACGCAGCAGCCAGCACAGCGAGCAGAGCCACCAGAGACACTCCCACGGAGGAGGAGTTTGGAGTTGAGGGGGGTGTGGGTGCTGTTTATTGAAGGAAATTACTGTTCAGATGTTTAAGGTCAGAAAATATTAGTTTCAGAGTCAGTGATTTGCTTGAAATGCTTCATTTCACAAAAGGCTCAATGGGCCCTATTCTCCCACAGGCCATCGGCGCTATTACGGGCCTTAACCGCAAAAAAACGTGCCTAGCGCCTGTTTCGGGAAAATAGCAATAGGCTTTAGGCTGCCAAATGCGCTTTAGGCCGAATGGGCGTGGCGGAGTCCCTGAATGCGCCAAAGTGGGCGTGTCGGCGCTAAATACCGGCGTACTCCTATCTTCCGACCTGCTGTTAATTTAGCGCCTTGCGCCTTTGAAAAGCAGGCCTATTCAATGGGCCAGTCCGTCCCCTCTCTCCTCTGTCACCCTTCTCTGTGTCACTCTCTCCCTCTCTCCTACTGACAGGAGCAGGCATTGGTGTGCGTTTACCAGTTTATTGTGAAATAAATCCTTCCGCGTTGAGTTACTGTCACAAGCCTGTGTGACAACGCTTCCAGCCTGGGTAAAACAAGTCCGTCCGTACCGCTTTGAGGCTGCAGGCAGTCTGACAGGCACAATACGACTGTCTCTCTCTCAGTCTCTGACTGCCTGTGAATGCCCCAGCATGCAATTGGGTACTAAATTTCGCTACTAAATAGCAACCAAATGAGGCGAAATAGATATAAAAGGTCGATCTAAAATAATGTGTAATGGTAACACAGCCTGCAATTGTAGAACATTTCAATATTGGACCAAATAAATCATCGCAATTAAAACACCACCCTAAGTGAAACATATATGTCCTCCTGGGCCTATATATACCCCTTGTCGAGTTAACATGATTTAGAGAAGTAACAGCGGAACGCGCTTCGGAACGCGCTTCTAATGGCATCTGCTATACTGTGATGTCCCTCCAATAACTTGGCCCTATTTCACATTTAGTTTTACAATAAAAACACATTTATGCAATGACTTGACATAATGTAGGGTATATTTATGTGCATCATCCTTCCTGCAGCAGGCGAGAGAAAATGATATCTTTCTGGACAAACTTTCACCAATCTAATAGGCTATATTTTTCTAGCTGATGCATAGAACATTATTTTCACTTTGATCTTGCTATAGTGTAGCGTATTTACATGCTTGCAGTATTGAAACTGCAGTTAGATTGGTTTGAGAAGCATAATAATATGGAATAATAGCCTATAATGCAGACAGACAGGCTGGATGAAGGGAGAGGGGGGGGGGCAGAGCGTTTGGCTTTCGTCTGGTTTTGCGGGATCACTGGAATTGGAGCTAAAAAGGCAAGCGTGCGATTCGTTTATTGCACTTATCCAATGAGCATGACGGTGCATAATTTTACGCCTAAAAGGCGTGGTTGTAATGCTTTGGGCTGCATCTAGCGCCAGCACGACGATATCAAGTGCGCCTTTCCACGCCCACTGCTTTGATCTGCGCCTGCCGCTCGGCCTAGAAACTGCGCCGATGCAACGATAGGGGCCATTATCTCAGCTCCTAGATGGAAACGCCTTTTTTTGCTGTTTTTGACCTATCTTCTCCGGCTGATAACTAAAGAACGGAAAATGATATCAATAAACTTTTTTTTGCTGCTGATACAATAGAGTCTCATCGTTCTTTGTGCGTGTTCGGTGTTTACATAGTAATATCACACAATATTCTGTGGGCCTTGAGAAATCACTGAAAACGCTCTGAAACTCTGGCACTGGGAGCGTCCGTTCTCCAAAAGTGGCTGGCACTCAATGAGTTAAGTGCTGACTCCGCCCGCCCGGGCCAGATTCAGCATACCCCATTATAAATGTCAAGTAAACCCTATCCTGCTGCTGTCACACCAATGAATAGAGCTCAACAGTCACGTGACATTCCCTGAAGTGTCCCGGTCTGGAAGAGAATTCCCCATTAATTTTCTCCATTAAAGGCACTGTGTGTAAGATTCTGCACTATTAAATATCCCCAAACCAATAACTTGTATATATAGAGGAGGTATAGTGATTTATTTCTGTGTTTACAACTAAGCCACGCCCCCTCCCTGTGTTGTGATGGCCCTCTGTCCTTCCCCTCTAACATCCCGAATCAGTTTACATAGAAACCCCTCCCCCGAGAAGCCGACCTAGTGAGCCCCTCCCAGCCCACAGCCCAAAACAGAATTTTGTAGACCAAGATGGCGGAACCCTGATGCGGGCATCAGGCTGACTTTTACATTCCGTGATCCACCTTATATATGCGGTTTCATACTTTAGCCAAATCGCCGCCGAAAAGAAATATCTCAGACCAGAGTCAACCTTGCCGGTCTGGCTTTCACTAGATGGAGAGCCCTACGAGCAGCTATATCTGGCCTGCAAAGTGACTCGGAGCTGCCGTGTTCTCCTGTACACAGTGGTAAGTAACGTTATCGCGTTTGCATGTCCCATTTCAGTAACGTTACGCATGATAGCGAAATGTAGGCTACAAGTTGTTATCGATATTGTGAATTTGTTCTGTGAATGTTGTAATCACTTGGCTAACTGTTGCTTTTCACGGCTATTCAAATGACTTTACACTGCTAGTGTAGTGTGTACGAACGACAAGCTAATCAAATCCTGCAGGATTTGATTAGCTTGTCGTCCGTGTATAACTTATACACAGACATTCTGGTGACAAGCTGACATGAATGACATAACGTTACTTCCCATTACAAATTTCGCATGCATTTTCTGTTTATAATTACGTCCAGTTGCTGTCACTATGACGCAGAACGGTATAGTAATGTGTAAACACTTAGAAAGGCCATGGAGAAAAGCTAGCTTCGCTAATGTTAGCAGTTTGTTGTTATCTCACTAAGCAACGTTACATTAGAAAATAGCTGTAACACCGTCCAAACAAATCAAGGTTTGGTAAAAGTATCTAATTCATGACAATGTGGAGGAACCCTGCCTTGATATCTACCAGCTACAAAATAGATGATTCAAATTAATACTAAACACGTTTCCATTTGTCTGATTTTCAAGGTGCCAGTCATCCAGAAGATGACAAGATAGAAAACAAGTGGACCCACCATTATGATATTTGAGATGGAGAAATTGTGCTTTTATAGCAAACCTGTATAATACATGTTCTATCATCTTTGATGTTTAGATGTTTGCTGTCTGCAATCTTCTGTACACCAATAAAGTTGATATGACTTCATCCATGTCTCTTGGCCACTATTCTCCATTGTAACATTAGATTTGCCTAAAGCTGAGTGTGTCTAGCTACAGTAGCCTAGTGCCTACCAGTATTTGTGTTTCTGTGTATATATAGCCTACTTTATATAATAGACAGTGTATGTGATGTTTCTCAGTACATTGATTTCACAACTTCGTTTATCAGAAAAAATACTTTATTTGCAAAACTAAAATATGGGCTACACCAGGATGACGTGACCAGTTCCATCAGCTATGCGGTTCTTCAGGATGTCGACAAGATCTGCTATCGTCCTACAGCCGACCTTCCTCTCTGCG
This sequence comes from Poromitra crassiceps, assembly GCF_964638095.1. Classification (NCBI taxonomy): domain Eukaryota; kingdom Metazoa; phylum Chordata; class Actinopteri; order Beryciformes; family Melamphaidae; genus Poromitra; species Poromitra crassiceps. Next base: position 68,447,908 of record NC_139625.1, read on the forward strand.
ACCCTGTCTCCTCTTTGTCCCACTGGTGCTAGCCTGGGCTTCAGGCATACAGCTTGGTTTGCCTGCCTATAAAATACAGCAGTGATTCAAGCGTTTGAAATTAGTTTGAACAACTCTAACAATGAGAAAATACTAGCGTTGCACTATGAATACATTTTGGCCATGTCTTGGTATTAGCAGACGAACAAAAACACAGGCTAAGCTACTCACTGTTGACAGACAGCTGTGGTTAGCTAGCGATGTCCCCAACATTGAATTGAAATCATCCTAATTTAGCTATGTCAACCTGGTTTTAGACAACGTTTTGCCTAACTGTACTTAGCAATAGGGCAGGCTATGCAAAAGGTTAGGTTACAATGTAACCTTTTCAAAATCCATGTAACCATTACATGGATTTTGATCGGTTAGCAGATTATACAAATAAGTCTTACCAAGCGGACTATTGTCAATATCCTAAAGGTTTATGACTATCATGTGAAATTTGTCATTACTCAAGCCAAATACATAGCCGAGATGCATTCGTGCTTGTTTTATGTACTTACGTCTGCAGTAGGTAGGCTATGCACAAAATAGTTGTTTATATCTCCGTTGCTTGGGAGGGAGGGAGGGAGGGAGGGAGGGAGGTGGGGAACCAGGAAGTGCTGTGCGCTGGTGGGTGGGATCGAGATTGTTTGGGTAAACAAGTTTTGTTATGGTTTGAAATGGCGACATCTAGTGGACAAAAAAATCACACACAGTGCCTTTAACATTTCAAAAAATCCTATAACGGGTTTAAGCGGGTTTAAGCGTGGAACCAAGCCAACCAGCGGCGTACTGAATCGTGAGTGACCTTAAAACATTTCACTTGGAGCAAAAAACTAAATTACATGACTTATCACATTTCTAGACACGTGTATGAACATTATACACGTCTGCTATTGAAATAGCGTGCAGGACAGTAGGGTGTTGCGGCCGGGTGGATGGAGGGTGTAAACATCTGCCTTTCACACCGGAGGCCCGGGTTCGATCCCCAGGGTTTCCAAAGTCTACATTTCATCCGTGAGACACATTTAACGTTTTTCTCTTTTAAGCCTATAGACCATAATCACCATAATCACCATAAACCATCATCCTAACCCTAACCATAACCAAGTTGTTTGACTTGCCTAAACATAACCAAAGTTGTTTTATTTGGTAAGGCAGTGAGCTTTTCAAATTAACCACTGTTTGTTTCAAATTGACATTGAGATTGTAGGTATCCATGCATTGCAGAAATGTACAATGCCAACATTTTATTCTGGCAATGGTATTGGGTAATTTAAGACAAAACATGTGAATGTACTCAGATACAGCAATAGAGCCTTAATGGATCTCTAGGTTATGGAAAATCTCTCCTCTGTGCTGAAAAGACAAACTGCACTCCCAAAGTCAAATATTTCGGTGCGAGTTCATCTCCATTACGCTGTTATCACTACAGCGGATGGCTGAACTTTATCTGCTGTTTAATTCATAAGGCCAGTGATTAAACGTCTGTCTGTATTCATAACTCTCACTGACAGAGCTCAGAGAGACAGTGGGGTCAATACAGGGTGGGGAGATAGTCAATTAGACCAGGAGGACTTCTCTCCTCTCCCAATCTCTTTCCTTCTCCTCTTAACCTTTTCTTTTTTCCAATTTCCCCCTCTCCAATACCTCCATATCTCCCTTTTGTTTCTCTGGTGTCTGCCTCTGGCTGTGAGAGGGATGATTACTCAGCGCCGGCAGAGATCTGATAGGCTGTCAGACAGAAAGCCAGATATCTGATAGGTTGTCAGACAGAAAGCCAGAGATCTGATAGGTTGTCAGACAGAAAGAGCACATGACGGCAGAGATGTGATAGGCTGTCAGACAGAAAGACAGAGATCTGATAGGTTGTCAGACAGAAAGGCAGAGACAGACAGAAAGAGCCCTGCTGGGCTTATACACCGCAGAGGCTCAGCCCGGGTCGGGGGCCACACCGGAAACGTTTACGGTGCCCGCCCCAGAGGCGAGATTGTTATTGTCGGAGCAGGCCAGCAAGTGATGGTAGTGTCCAGATGGGTTCCAGGACTATACAACCTGCCTATGACCGTCCCCGGGTCATAACCCACCGCCATGCCAATTTTCAGCCCAATCCGACCTGGGGTGTGGGAGTAAGGTGGTTTCCAGGATTTTCCAGGAGTTTCCAGGCAGTTCCAGGACTTGATGACCTGCCTCTGAATATTACAGGGCTTAAAATTCGGCACGGGATTGCGAGAATCACGCATATTTTTGCCAATTCCCACAGATTTGTAATTTATAATGCAGGAGAAGTCCCGCAATTGTTTGCGCACCAATGTCTAGAATGTTAAGCCGACAGAGCGGAACGAACCTTTGGTGAATACGGACACATTAGAGGGCGGACTGCTCAACGTTACCTCAGGCAGAGGTGTAGCCTCCCCGCTCGGCAAGCAGCATATTTGTTGTGCCCAAATATCGCGCATTCATACTCCAGAGCTGGCGTAATCCATATAAAAAACCCACATGTTTTACCTGAAATGAAACCAGGTCCAGGTTTTGTATCAGTTGGTGGCTCTGAAAACTGCCCGGCTAACATTACAGTGGCTAACTGGAGCTAACGTTAAATTGCGTGTGGGGTAAGTCCCTCTATAAACCATATATCTGTGTCGTTTCATCTTTGATTGAAAGACGCTTCCACCTGATTAAAGAAAACATGTAATATTTTATGTAATACATAAAACATCAGTCAACATCACATAATGCCTTTTCTTTAATCAGGTGGAAACACACAGACAGATAGCCTAATGGTTTATAGTGGGACAGTCTTCCCATGTCTGCCCATTCACTTCAATAGAACTCTCCCCAATGCCAAATTTGTCACAGCTTTGCCAGTAACATGACAGTAAGAAAGGCAGATGTAGTGATCAAAGATGGATGATTTAACTGTAATATTCCAGAGCTCTGACCTAACCAAATCTAACTGACATCACTATTGTGAACACACAACAAAGAACTTCTGATATAATATGATGAGTGTTTTATTAAAGTGTATCACTCAATACAAAAAATAAAGGCTTTGATAGGACCAAAAGCCTATGGCTCCTAGTCTGCAGATAAAATACATTCACAAAAGCCATAGTAATTTAGACTCAGGTGTGCATAAACTAGAGGTTAAGAACTTCCTTTTTTAAATGCAAAAATGTGAAATTATCACTTATCGGACATGGGAAGCAGATGTTTGTTGGCTATAGTATCGGCTGAAAAAAGACCCCCCCCCCCAAAGTCTATAGATTCCCCGCAAAATCTATAAATCCCCCCTATCTGAAGAACATAAGGGGAAATTCCCCAGCAGTTTGCAAAGTGAATTTTAAGCCCTGTATTATTATTATTATTATTATTATTGTTATTCTTATTATTCTTATTATTGTTTTTCAAGGCATAAGTGCAGTCAAAGACTGGGCTTGCTCATCTGAGGCCTGTACTACGAATGTTGTATTAGAAGATCCAGGATCTGCCCCTTGATCTGGTTTGTCTAAACCAGATCAGCTCGATTGTAGTTAACTTGTACTACGAACCTCGGTTGGCACTCGTTAACTCGAACCAGGTTTTTCTAATCAAGCTGACAGCGCGTGCACATGAAAATGCCCGTGCACTGGAGCTCGTGCCCGCAAAAGAGGCGTGGTTTTAAACAACTGCCAATCACAATGCACAGACTGCTCCAACTCCGACAGCGCCAGACACGCCTATTTCCTCATCCTATGAAACCGCAAATAAAAATCTGCGTTGGATATTATTACTGTTCCCGAATGACTGTCTAAAGTGCACTTTTATCCACACAAGTAATTTATTTGAAGAGCGGTTTGGTAGGCTATCTACAGCTCTCTATCTACAGTCTTTTGTGGAAGCAATGTGTAATCTATCTCAGTCCAAAATCCGTATAGACCATTTAGGCTCAATGACTGATTGAATAATTCCTATAGGCTAATCGAAAAAAAAAGGATGATAATACAATAAAAAAATGCTTCTGAACTGAATGGACACGGTACGTGCGGGCATAGATTTCATTTATAAAAAATAGCCTATTTTGTGGCCAATCACATTATGAACAGCTGAGTTGGATAGTCTGCTGAAAGACAGTCTAAAGCTGACGCTTGTATTCACATCAGTCATTTGATTTACTTTGATCAGCGATTTCTGTTTCCTACAGCAGCTTTTTGCGAGTGTAAAAATGTAAATGTGTAATCTCAGTCTATAAATTTCCACAATCTGTAAGCCTATTTAGACCATAGATTTAGAAACGCATGCTCAATGAATAAAATAATGATATCCAATAGCCTATAAAAGAGAAAACTGCTGAACTGAATTGAGACGATGCGGGCATAGTTTTCATTGATAAAAACTAGCCTATTTTGTGGTCACATGGCTATTGTAATGTCAGCAGAGTCGCATATCTCCATATTTCATATAATGATGCTGGAAATATGAAGTTCAATCACATCATACAGGCCAAAAGCAACACAGTTGCAGCTGCAAAATGCAGGAGTCGCCTAGATATGAATCATCTTAATATGGGATCGCCTGTGTGCAGGTGATCCCATATTAAATTGCTTAGATGTAGGCTATTCCAGCATGTAGGCTATGACCATACCAATTCCATCCCAACGTCAGTCTCAGCTCCATTGCGCACATGGCACCGTGCGCTTTGGAGACGTTTATGTAACCTTTTTATGCCGGTTTAGTGATATTTCTCCACTCACTATTCAGCTGCAATCGATCAGCGGGATCAAACAACGTATCTAGGCTACTTGAGAGCACAAAAATGAATATATAAAAACATATTCCAAAGTGGTAAGTAGGGCTTAATTTATATAGCCAACAAGTGCAAGGCTTTAGTCCTTGATTAACATTAACATTGATTGACATTACTCATTCAACATTACAATTCGTGCTCCTTCCTAGATGGGAAACTCGTTCAGAAAGGGGTTGGCCATTTTTCCAAACTGCTGATTCGATTGGTTCGTGGGCGGTGGATTTAAGGTTTAATCTTATCCTTGCAACTTAACCTGCTGCGGACCAGGTTAAGTGTGAAGCATAAGTTGCTATGGAAATATATGTCGGTAAGAAGTTAACTTGCTTTGTAGTACGGCCAAACCAGGTTTAAACCTGAAGTTACCTCGCTAAACCACTAATCTTGCTTTGTAGTACAGGCCTCTGGTCCTCTGCTCTATTTGAAATGAGCTGTTTCAACAACAAACACAGCATTTGTTTGCCAGAGCCAAGCCGGAGGGAAAGTCAACTCAGTAGAAAGAAAGTGCAGCATGATTCAGATGCAAACTCAGTGACACGAATGCTGGACATGAGTAGAATAGAATAGATGGAATAAATAATATTTAGGAAGCCCAGTTCAGGCCCTACGTTTACTAGAATTTATTTATTTATTTATTTAGCACATATTAAAACATACAGAAATACTGAAAGTTATCAAGATAAACAAGAAAAGAAATGTGCAAAGTAGAGGCAAGAGACCCGCAAGGGCCTATACAAGGCCTCTACTTGTATAACATCATAAGTAGAAACAAAATCAGCAAGTATGAAATAAAATTAAAATTTACGAAAAAAAGAAAAGAAAGTAAAGAAGAAGAGCTAAAACATGTATGCAGAGAAGAGATATTACTGATTTAACAGTTTTTTTTTCATTCTTGATTTAAAAATAGGCAATGATGGACAGGTTCTGATTGAAGGGGGGCTGGAATTCCATAAGGATGGACCTCTATATCTAATGTTAAATTGACCTAAAGTTGTGCGGGAAAATGGACAGTGAATGTTATGTGATTGTCTGGTTGGATATGAGTGGACATTAGAGTTCAATACAAAGAAGTTATGGAAGACAGTAGGTAAAAAGGCTTCTTGATGCATACATTTATACATGAAAACAGAAGTCTGATATACACACACACATACATATATATATATATATATATATATATATATATATATATATATATATATATATATATATGTAACCTGTAGGTTAGGTCACGCCCTGGCATGCCCATACGCTTAGTTCACACAGACAACCTACGCCTTGCCTTGCCTCAACCCACGCCTGAACCTGTTACACGCTTTTGCGATCACACCGCACGCCTTTTGCACGCCGAACCTGGAGCCGAGTCACAAGCGCCTCTCCTCTCTCCCGACTGTATTTTTTCATGTGTTGTCCAGAATTGTCATGGGTAGCCTCAAGGTAAAATAAATCTGATATATTTAATGTTCTATTGATGCTGGATATGTATAACCAGGTCTGACTATAGTCGGACATTTTAGAGAGGTGATCTTGCAAGAATATGTGCTGGCACAACAACATTGTCCATCTTGCTTCTTCGGTCGCTATTCTCTCTCAAGAAGATGTGTTTGCAGACAGGGAGAAAGCCACACGTGATAGCTACCCGTCAATCTCTCTCTCTCTCTGGCTGCGTTCCAATACCCATACTTGTACTTCTTTCTTGTAGTATGTACTGCCGCTGCCCTCACAAAGTATGGATTGTAGTGTGTAGCATGCATGCAAAATGCATACTATTGGGACACACTACATCTGTCGTCACGTGAGCTTCCTGAACTCCGACCTCTTGCTCACTTCCGCCGACGTCCGCAGCGCCACATTTGAGTTTTTTTTTTTTTAGACTAAGCATTTACAAAATTGGAACAGACAATCAAATAAACAAATTGCTGTTATATTGTAATGTATGTTGTTGTTTCTAATAAACTGATGTGATGATACTTACATGCAGTCTCATTCTTAACAGTATAATAACGTGCATATTTCTGTCAGTGTTTTTATCATAATTATTGACGTGTTCACGGCGTCATGGAGGTGGGCGTGGATTATACACGCAGCTCAGTCAGTACGACGTAACTCCAGTAGGTGGCGGTAATGCACAAAAAGTTGTTTGCCAACCGCCATAAAACATAAGAAGAACTTCCGCTGCGCAAAGGATTGTGGGGAAGTTTGGCTGGCGCAGCATGCATCGATGCATACTCCAAAATAGGAGCTGATGTACATAGTACAACATCCTGGTACTCTTGGCATACTGCATCTGACATACTATGTATTGGGACATACTAATTATTTTTTTGCCTACTAAATAGTATGGAAGTATGGGTATTGGAACGGGGCCTCTCTCTCTCTCTCTCTGCTCAACACTGTTGTAGTAACTCCATTTTATTTTGAAATTCAGTTGACTTTGCCATTTCCCATGGATATTGTCACGTTTTTCTTTCATGGCTTGACAGAAGAAGCCTGCCTGCACGCGTGAAAATAGAACTCTCGCCTAAACGATAAAATCGGCAAGGCACAGGCAAGGCGTGGGTACACGCAGGGTTCACGCTGAGGCGCCCTGTGTACACAGCCTCGTTGACTAAAACGGACGCCTATTTAAAAGCGTGGGTAAAGGCAAGGCGTAGGCAAGGCTTGGGTCGCCGGTGTGAACCCAGCCATAGGTTATTACCCTTGCGACACAACCAATCCAGTTAGATCCCATATCAGCCCCCGGAAATAAATACCGGTAACGTAGGTGCCTCCACCTTTCATTCCCCCGGTTGGAGCGTTGCTGTCTGGGCTGCTGAGCGTGTCCTCACACTCCCTGGTTGAGGTAGGCTGAAGTGATTGTTTGGTGCGCGCACATTGCCCACTTGTTCAAATGGCTCGCTAAAGCCTGTAACTGTCTTTTAGACGTATCCGTGTGTGGCTGCTGCTGGTCTGGAGACCTGTGTCCCGTCCGACGGGTTGGTACAGCAAGCAAGATATTGAAACTGACTGATCTTTTACCTCACTTGTAACCAATGGATATCCAAACTAATGCATGCGTGTATCCTTGTGCTCTGTGATCAGAAGACGGCGTGTGAAACCCAGTGTGTGTGGCCACAAAACGGCGTGTGAAACCCAGCGTGTGTGTGTTAGGGCTGTCACTTTTCATTCGAAATTCGAATGCAACTTCGAATGTGGGGGAGGCGTTCGTGTTCGATATGTAAATTGACTGTTCGATTTTTTTTTTATTTTTTTTATTATTATTATTATTATTATTTTTTTTTTTTATGAACCAAAATTAACCAAATGCTGCTTGCTGGTAATGTTAATCCCATGTCAGAAAAAGTCTCCAGATTTGTCGCATTAGTCTCTTCTGAGAAAGATTGTCTCCAGGGTCTGAAAAGTTGTCTCGAGTTGGATGCAGCCAAGTTTGTGAGGCAGTGTTGTGACTGTGAGCGTCCAAGCTAACACGTCGGGCTGATGCCCGGTGGCCTGGACTGAAAAAAAAAAAAAAAATTTTTTTTTTTTTTTAATTAACCAAAAAACTTCGAATATATTCGAACGAATTTCGGGCAATTAAAGTTCGTTCGAACTTTATTTTGGGAAAAAGTGACAGCCCTAGTGTGTGTGTCCAGCATGTGGTATCATTCACAGCCAAGGTACAATGTTTGGTAATGGTTACTGTAGTGCATTCGAGGTGTAATTATCATTCATGTATTAATGCTTGTTTTTGTATTTCTTTGTACAGCAGAGACTGCCGCTGCTGTTTTGCCTATAGCAAATCTTTTGTAACACAAGCCACTTGAGGTGTTCTTTTATTTCTTGGTTTTATTCTCCCAGCGTTTTACTAATAGAAAGGTCATTTAATTTAACTTATTACCAAACCGGGTTGGAGGATAGATACATTCTATCGAGGTGCCCGGCCACCTTTATATAGGAGGACAGCATAGTGGTCCTTTTGGTTTTCAATGTGCATTTGTTTGACAGTGTGCTTTTGTCATATTTTATTGTAGTGTTTGGTGTGGTTTAAACCACGACTGCGACTCCTCTTATACTGTAGGTGGGCTAAAGTCCCTCGTATCATTGATATCCTCCATTCCTAATAACTTGTGTTTGGTTAGTTAGTATTGGTCATTGTACTGACTGAACATTTCTTATGCTGTTCAGATCCTTTTATCAGATTTATTTTATAGCATAAAATAAATCTATTTTGTATTTGGTATCTCTCTCACGTCTCTGATTTAACTTGTGGATTCCTGTGCGGGGTGAAACCATATTGGTGGTTACTCTGGTTTAATACCAGTCTTGATTTCATACAAGGTATTCTTTGGGTGAAAGTCCTAAGGTGGCGTTGTCGACATTTTAATACAATTGGCCGAGTTACACTCTGACTCGGTTACACATATATATATATATATATATATATATATATATATAAAACAATGAGTAAAGTCCATGGCACACCAATCAAACATTCTCTAACAACTGCCAGTTGCCCTGAATCTTATGTTAGTTACAAAAAAAACAATATGTATATGTGTATATATATATATATATATATATATATATATATATATATATATATATATATATATACACAATACCTTCCAAGTAATATGCTGTTCGGATGTCAAAGTAATTGGTAGGCTACTTTTAATGAATTTAAAACAGCCTCGATAGCAGGAGGTGGCCGCAGCCATTGTTGTTGTAGCCCCGATGTCGGAGTTGGCATGCAGGCAGATGGCGTCTGGGCTGCTCTCTGCCTGCTGAGTTGGATGGCTGCAGCGTGGCAGCTAGCAGCTTGGGGAAGGCTCAGCCCAGTGATCTTGGGCACCTCCTGGATGGTGTCTGGGCGTAGAGAGGAAGGAGAGGTCAAGTCACGTCATGATAGCAGAAGCTTTCCAATGTGAACGGACTGTAGTTAAAGACCTCCTGCTCTAAGGCCTTGCTTGGCATGAGTTTGAAGATATGGTCCTGCAGTGAAAAAAACGTGTACAGTACATGTAACATCTCCAAAAGACCAGGACACTCTGTTTGCATGCACAAAGATTAAAGCATTTATTGATGTGAGTCTGTGACTCAATAAAAATGACCAAGACTGTACCGAATAGTTTGGATAAGTGTACTCCTCTTATACAGTAGTGATCACCTTGGGAAGGGGCAAATTGATCACTATAAGGGGACGATCATTATAACAGTTTTCTTTTTCTTTAGTTCTCATGTAGTTTACCATCTAACTGACATTTGCATATGTATTACATGCATACAGTAAATATAAAGTAAAGGAATGTTATTGACTTTAAAAAATCCATGCAGTAAGTTAGGCCTCCAGCTGTTTCAAACACAGCGGTCTTGTGTAGACAGAGATGCGGCCCTCTCTATACACTGTACAGACAGACATGTGCAGAGTATCGCTGCTGTATCTCGTTGGTTCATTAAGCAGTTTGTAAGTAAAAAATAATATATTACAATACTATTATTGTTTATTAGTTTATTTGTCAGGGACATATACAAAATACAACAAACCCCAAAGGAGAAGAGATGCATTGTAACAGATTTAGCCATAGGCTAATTTCCATCTGGAGTCCCTGGGCAGGTGGATTCAGAGGCCATTCAGAGTTAATAAAAAACACAATAAAATACATAAAGTGTAAAAAATAGGGAAAGGGCATAGATCTATAAAGGTTTATACTTTTTCTCCATTGTTCTCAGGTGGGACAAGGCCCAAAATCACTGTAAGTGCAGTATAGATCACTATAAGTGAATTATTTAAACATGTTATACTATAACTACACTCCTTAAACCCCGTAGTTATACTATAACTACACTCCTTAAATCCCGTAGTTATACTATAACTACACTCCTTAAACCCCGTAGTTATACTATAACTACACTCCTTAAACCCCGTAGTTATACTATAACTACACTCCTTGTACCCCGTAGTTATACTATAACTACACTCCTTGTACCCCGTAGTTATACTATAACTACACTCCTTGTACCCCGTAGTTATACTATAACTACACTCCTTAAACCCCGTAGTTATACTATAACTACACTCCTTAAACCCCGTAGTTATACTATAACTACACTCCTTGTACCCCGTAGTTATACTATAACTACAGTCCTTGTACCCCATAGTTATACTATAACTACACTCCTTGTACCCCGTAGTTATACTATAACTACACTCCTTGTACCCCGTAGTTATACTATAACTACAGTCCTTGTACCCCGTAGTTATACTATAACTACAGTCATTGTACCCCGTAGTTATACTATACAGTGTGGTACCCCGTAGTTATACTATAAGTACAGATCTGGTTCCCCTGTAGTTACAGTCTAAATGCACTCCTTGTACCCCGTAGTTACACTATAAATACAGTGTGGTACCCCGTAATTAGCCTAGAAGTACAGAATTGGTCCCCTGCTTTAGAATACAGCCCGCGACCCCGTAGTTACCCTGTAAGTACACTGTGGTACCCCGTAATTAGCCTATAAGTACAGAATTGTTCCCCTGCTTCAGAATACAGCCCGCGACCCCGTAGTTACCCTGAGTGTGGTACCCCGTACTTATACAGTACAGATCTTGTTACCCTCTAGTTACAGTCTAAATTCACTCCTTGTACCCCGTAGTTATACTATAACTACAGTGTGGTACCCCGTAGTTATACGTAAGTTATCGCGGTGTGTGGCCCGCGATGGAATTGCAATTTTTTTTTTTTTTTTTTTTTCACACACAGTGCACCTGAACGCAACATGCAAGATACCCGCTGAATAAGTGTCCAAATGTTCATGTCATATTCTGGCGAATACCCCACTTCTGTTATAGCATTTCAGTCTGGAATATGGAATATCTTTCAATAATATGTATGACTAAAAGGCTACATTGAAGTAGAAATTTAAATAACTCAAATAACTCATTGGTTTTGGATTTATTTAGCTTCAAGACTGCATTTTTGTTCGTGTGACCCTCAACACAGGCTTTGATCATCCCGGGACACTTACTGATAATTATGCTTAAATTAACCCACTCATATTCTGATTTATTTCAAGAAAAACGTTTCAGCTAGTGGAAATTCTAATTGGCTGGTAACTTTAAAATCTAGCAGCCATATTGGCAGGTGGTCAAAAAAGTTAATTTCAAGCCCTGAGAGCAGGTGGTGACATAGGAGTGAGTGAGAAAAGGATCAAATATTGGTGGTTAAGACTGAATAATGACATCACAACTGTTAATTTAAAATGAGTTATTCCTCTAAACCTGGCTTCAAATGCACCAAATTTTCCTCGCTGGCGCCGTTCGGCCCTCAGCAAAACCTGGTAGCGAGGACATTTTTTGTGGCCCTCTCGATCATCAAAGTTACCCATCCATGGGTTACGGCATGACAATATTTGTTCGGCCCCCGGCAACAATCTGGGTTTCTCATGTGGCCCCCCATGAAAAATAATTGCCCACCCCTGACTTACATACACATGTCAGTGATTGGGTAATTGAGTTGACCCATCCTATCCATTACATAAGCAGCTTGGGGCCCTATCTTGGTACAGGCGATATCCCCTTTGCGCTTGCGCACCTGTTTGCGTGCCTTAACGATAGCAGTCCGCATTGGCAGGTGTCCAGGTGTTATGCCGAGTTTTGTAGCCCCCTCTGGCAGCAGCTAAACGCATCCCCACCTCATGGGAGCATATTGTAATGATTTATACAGAAATATAACTGTTTAAAAGTGATATAATTGTCTGCGTAGACGTGACCTCCCTGTTTTCTAAACAGCCCCGAAATATGGTGGGGATGCAATTCTCGGCAGGCGCAAATTAGAGCCGTGCCAAATCATCTGCGCCCCCAAAATTTGGGCGGTCTTAAACACCAGAATTATTCACATGTGTGGCCAGGCAATGCCTGGGTGTTACATCATTCAGACCAATCAGATTCCCGTCTCGCAATCGCTGTGTTTGCGAGAGGCATGTAATATGCTGTAATTCTCTCCATACGTAATAGAGTGGACTCACTCGTGCCGAGGACAGAGAGAGATGGACAGAGCTTGTTGACAGATTGTCTGTGGTGCCAACGACCCTCCGGGTTATGGGATAGGTGAAGGTGAATAGCCTATTGCAAGTAGGGTAATTTCCATTGTCCAACAAGTTTTCTCAAATAATTTCCCTCTTTGCAATGTGATAAAAGTTTCTCAGTGAGTTATAGTTGATTGCCTTACTGAATTATCTGCTAATACCCAATTTTAGCAGCAGAATTTTATGTCCTGGTGTGGCATGTCCGTGCGTAATGACATATCCAAAAGGAATTTTACTCTACACTGCGCTGCGCAGCACGGAGAATATGGTGTGCTCAAGCACAGCGGGGTATTTAGCGCGTAAGAGGTGCTTTTAAAAGCTCTTAGCAGAAAGTAATTGCGCGCTGCTGATGATAGGAGAATGCCATCTATCCCCACATTTTTTGCGCTGAAATGCCTGGTTTGGCATGTGGCATGTCTATGTCCAGTACAATTATAACAGGCATGCGCTTGTGCATGCCCCCAATTTGCATTGCGCATGGCGTTAAACAAGCGGAAACTAAATTAACGCTTTTGCGATGATAGGGCCCTCGAGCTTCTTATGCAATGACCTGCTCTGATTCGTTGGCCCACCCTCCCCTTGGCGCTGGTTGGTCGATTTCAGACAGTCCAGCATCTTCAAAGACACTGGAGCAAAATCTGACTGGCTTGTATAAGGGGATAGGTTTTATACTGTTTGTGACTTGGGAAAGCATAGTAACATGATTATATATATATATATATTTTTTACTAGGGAATATTAGTGTGCATGTAAACCTACTCAATTCCCCATCCTCTGTTTTGTTATGCCTATAGTTCTTTCCTAGAAGAATGTATGAATGTGATGCAGGTTGTGGAAACGAGCATGAAGATCAGTCATCTTTCCCTGGATAAATAACGGATAAAATAAAATCCCACCATTTCTGTATTTTTAAAGACAAGTTTGAAGTCCTTCTGTTGGTCTACCATTTCCTTTGTCTTTCTCCAAACTCATTTCATCTTGAGCTCAATTTCCTGTGGGATGGTATATGTTAAAGACAAGCCATTTAGCTCATTGACAGAAAAGGCCCCTCCTGGCCCCCAAATTGGGCTTGTCTGTGTTATTACTTAAAGGTCAAGTACTGTATGAACAGTTTTAAAAGGGCATGCCTTGTACAAAATGGGTTGTGAAACCTGGTCTACATATTCCACTATGGGCTCTATCGTTGCAATGGCCTTAAAACAGCGCTTAGCGCCAGGCGCAGCGCAGATTAGTGGGCGTGGACCTGCACACTCAATATTTTGGTGTCGGCGCTACACGCGGCCTTAAAGGCACTGTGTGTAAGATTCTGCACTATTAAATATCCCCAAACCAATAACTTGTATATATAGAGGAGGTATAGTGATTTATTTCTGTGTTTACAACTAAGCCACGCCCCCTCCCTGTGTTGTGATGGCCCTCTGTCCTTCCCCTCTAACATCCCGAATCAGTTTACATAGAAACCCCTCCCCCGAGAAGCCGACCTAGTGAGCCCCTCCCAGCCCACAGCCCAAAACAGAATTTTGTAGACCAAGATGGCGGAACCCTGATGCGGGCATTCCTGACTTTTACATTCCGTGATCCACCTTATATATGCGGTTTCATACTTTAGCCAAATCGCCGCCGAAAAGAAATATCTCAGACCAGAGTCAACCTTGCCGGTCTGGCTTTCACTAGATGGAGAGCCCTACGAGCAGCTATATCTGGCCTGCAAAGTGACTCGGAGCTGCCGTGTTCTCCTGTACACAGTGGTAAGTAACGTTATCGCGTTTGCATGTCCCATTTCAGTAACGTTACGCATGATAGCGAAATGTAGGCTACAAGTTGTTATCGATATTGTGAATTTGTTCTGTGAATGTTGTAATCACTTGGCTAACTGTTGCTTTTCACGGCTATTCAAATGACTTTACACTGCTAGTGTAGTGTGTACGAACGACAAGCTAATCAAATCCTGCAGGATTTGATTAGCTTGTCGTCCGTGTATAACTTATACACAGACATTCTGGTGACAAGCTGACATGAATGACATAACGTTACTTCCCATTACAAATTTCGCATGCATTTTCTGTTTATAATTACGTCCAGTTGCTGTCACTATGACGCAGAACGGTATAGTAATGTGTAAACACTTAGAAAGGCCATGGAGAAAAGCTAGCTTCGCTAATGTTAGCAGTTTGTTGTTATCTCACTAAGCAACGTTACATTAGAAAATAGCTGTAACACCGTCCAAACAAATCAAGGTTTGGTAAAAGTATCTAATTCATGACAATGTGGAGGAACCCTGCCTTGATATCTACCAGCTACAAAATAGATGATTCAAATTAATACTAAACACGTTTCCATTTGTCTGATTTTCAAGGTGCCAGTCATCCAGAAGATGACAAGATAGAAAACAAGTGGACCCACCATTATGATATTTGAGATGGAGAAATTGTGCTTTTATAGCAAACCTGTATAATACATGTTCTATCATCTTTGATGTTTAGATGTTTGCTGTCTGCAATCTTCTGTACACCAATAAAGTTGATATGACTTCATCCATGTCTCTTGGCCACTATTCTCCATTGTAACATTAGATTTGCCTAAAGCTGAGTGTGTCTAGCTACAGTAGCCTAGTGCCTACCAGTATTTGTGTTTCTGTGTATATATAGCCTACTTTATATAATAGACAGTGTATGTGATGTTTCTCAGTACATTGATTTCACAACTTCGTTTATCAGAAAAAATACTTTATTTGCAAAACTAAAATATGGGCTACACCAGGATGACGTGACCAGTTCCATCAGCTATGCGGTTCTTCAGGATGTCGACAAGATCTGCTATCGTCCTACAGCCGACCTTCCTCTCTGCGACCCTGTCTCCTCTTTGTCCCACTGGTGCTAGCCTGGGCTTCAGGCATACAGCTTGGTTTGCCTGCCTATAAAATACAGCAGTGATTCAAGCGTTTGAAATTAGTTTGAACAACTCTAACAATGAGAAAATACTAGCGTTGCACTATGAATACATTTTGGCCATGTCTTGGTATTAGCAGACGAACAAAAACACAGGCTAAGCTACTCACTGTTGACAGACAGCTGTGGTTAGCTAGCGATGTCCCCAACATTGAATTGAAATCATCCTAATTTAGCTATGTCAACCTGGTTTTAGACAACGTTTTGCCTAACTGTACTTAGCAATAGGGCAGGCTATGCAAAAGGTTAGGTTACAATGTAACCTTTTCAAAATCCATGTAACCATTACATGGATTTTGATCGGTTAGCAGATTATACAAATAAGTCTTACCAAGCGGACTATTGTCAATATCCTAAAGGTTTATGACTATCATGTGAAATTTGTCATTACTCAAGCCAAATACATAGCCGAGATGCATTCGTGCTTGTTTTATGTACTTACGTCTGCAGTAGGTAGGCTATGCACAAAATAGTTGTTTATATCTCCGTTGCTTGGGAGGGAGGGAGGGAGGGAGGGAGGGAGGTGGGGAACCAGGAAGTGCTGTGCGCTGGTGGGTGGGATCGAGATTGTTTGGGTAAACAAGTTTTGTTATGGTTTGAAATGGCGACATCTAGTGGACAAAAAAATCACACACAGTGCCGCATTATAACCACACCTTTTAAGGGTAAAATTATGCACAACCTGCTCATTGGAGAGGTGCAGTAAATGAATCACAAGCTTCCCTTTTAAGCTCCAATTCCACGGAGCGATCCAGTCCGGCTTCAGAAAAGCCGAGGCGCTCTGAGCTCCCCCGTCCCTCCCGGCTGTCTCCATATATATTATTATGCTTCTCAAACCAATCTCACTGCAGTTTAAATACTGCAAGCATGTAAATACGCTACACTATAGCAAGATCAAAGTGAAAAGAATGTTCTAAACACATCGGCTAGAAAAATATAGCCTATCCCTATGTCATGATGAGATTAGATTGGTGAAAGTTTGTCCAGAATGATATCGTTTTCTCTTGCTACCTTTTCTTCTCCCCTGCTGCACAGGTAGGATGATGCACATAAATATAGGCTACATTATGTAAAGTCATTGCATAAATGTGTTTTTATTGTAAAAGTACATCAGAATCAGAATCAGAAACACTTTATTGCCAAATGCATCACAAGGACACACAGGAATTAATTCTGGTGAATCAGCACACTCGACAAGATACAAATAAACATACATACGTATACGACAGTGAATACAAGACACTCAGGACATGAAGGAGCATGTAGTTGGTTACCACAACCATTAGTTTTGACAAAGCCCTTGGGAAGAAGCTGTTTAGGTGGCGTGTGGTTATGGTTTTGATGGCACAGAATCGCCTTCCTGATGGAAGTTTCCTAAAAAAACAGTTACCAGGATGAGAGGGGTCAGAGACGATCCTCCCTGCCCGCTTCCTGACCCTGGCATCATACAGCTCACTCAGTGACAGTTGCTGTTGTCCTGTCAGCTTCTCTGCTGTGCGCACAATACGCTGCAATCTGCTCTTAGCAAGGGCAGAGACAGAGCCAAACCACACAGAGATGGATGATGAAAGAATGCTTTCAGTGGTGGCTTTGTAGAACTGGGTCAGGACCGGACGGGAGACGTTGAGTTTGCGGAGCTGTCTGAGGAAGAACATGCCATTGTGGGCCCTTTTGATTATGGAGGAGGCATTTGTCTCCCATTTGAGGTCCTTGATGGTGGTGCGGAGGAATTTGAAGGCCTCAACCTCTTTAACAGCCGTGTTGTTGATGAACAGGGGAGAGAGTGGGGGAGGTGATTTCCGGAAGTCTATTGTCATTTCAACTGTTTTGAGTGGATTGAGCTCAAGGTTGTTTTTGGAGCACCACTCAGCAAGGCTGGACACGGTTTGTCTGTAGGCAGACTCATCGTTGTCCTTGATGAGGCCAACCACGGTCGTGTCATCTGCATACTTAATTAGCCTGATGTTTGGGTTTGTGGAGATGAGGTCGTTGGTGTACAGCAGGTAGAGGAAGGAGGAAAGCACACAACCTTGGGGTGCCCCGATGTTGGTGACCCGAGGATCAGACAGGTGGGGTCCCAGCCGCACATGCTGAGTCCTGTTTGTGAGAAAGTCAATGATCCACTGGCTAATGGAGGGGTCCACACCCAAGGATAGTAGCTTCTCCTGAAGCCTCTCTGGTACAACACAGTTGAAGGCGGACCTAAAGTCAATCAAAAGTAATCTTGCATAGGTGCCAGGAGTGTCCAGGTGGTTCAGGATGTAGTGAAGGCTGAGGTTGACTGCGTCGTCCACTGAGCGGTTAACTCTATTACCAAACTGTGACGGGTCGAGATGGTGGCCGGTGTGAGGTTTGAGATGTGACAGAATCAGCCTTTCAGAGCACTTCATGACTACAGATGTTAAGGCCACCGGCCATGTGAAGTAAGCCAAGTCTTATTGGAGCGGACATCACAGTAGGACATCACAGTAGAACCGTGTTATGGCTGTCACTCATCTAAATCACGTTAAATCTGCGAGGGATATATATACCACCTGGATTACATATGCGAGGGATATATATACCACCTGGATTACAAATATGTTTCACATAGGGTTGTGTTTTGATTTCGATGTTTCGATGAATATTGAAATGTTCTACAATTGCATGTTGTGTTAACAGAAACATTATTTCTATCTACCACTTAGCCTATTTAGGCTGATTTGGTTGCAAATTCTTGTCGAAATGTATTAGCCTCAATGCATGCTGGGAGATTTCACATGTGGCTCAACAGCCTCTGAATGACAGGGGCTCAAAACTACGATATAACAACTTTTTTTCCATCGGTCTTTGTGCCTGTCTGACGCGCAAGAGAGAGGGAGTGAGAGAGAGAGAGGGGGAGAGAGTGTGAGATCGGCAGAGGAGAGCTGTGCGTAAATACGCACAGTAATATCCGCGGCGCACTGAATAAGGCCTGGTTTTGAAAAGCGCTAAGCGCTAAATTAACGCCAGGAGGGAAGATATCTTTAGGCCGGTATTTAAGGCAGAAACACCCATTCTGGCACTGCGCCACGCCTCTTCGGCATAAAGCGCATTCCGAGGCCTAAAACCATGATGCTATCTTCCCGAGGCAGGCGCAAGGCGCGTTTTTTGCGTTTAACGCCAGTTTTCGCACCTAAGGCCAGTGGGAAGATAGGGGGCAATAGCTCTTGACCCCCTTGACAGCCTTAAAGGAGAATTTCGTTTTTTTTAACCTGGAGCCCTCTCCTCACATTAATTATTATCTGACGACTCACCAAGTGTTCGCCGCAGCGTTTTTGTGCCTCCTACGCGTTGTTTGGAGATCAATAGTGTCCATGCCAGTCCTAGAATTGAGCTCCGTCGGGGCCACATGGCAGCATGCTGTTCCTCCATTTAAATAGACAGTTTTATTCCCGTTTTCGACCCATATCGTCATTATATATATATATAAAGAAACATCAGACGACAGGCTATTTCCAGCGGTATTTCCAGGGATCCCATTTCCTCATTTTGGGTCAGTGTCACCAACTCTCGTCAAGTCAGTCCACAGGCCAGCCGGCAGGAAAGTCTTGCGGGACTTGACTTAAAATGGCCGCTTAGTGCCTGCACCTGGCACAATCCTAGAGTCAAGCTACAGTAACTAATAATTTGGCCAATTGTATGTAACAACATACAAAATAAAACGGCAATGTCTAAGAATGCAACGCCATGTAACTGGCTCGTTTAAACTCGCATTCCAGGGAATTACGGGTCTTATAGACATAAAAGGCGCGTGCCACGGTCGGAGTAGACTGAAAACCATCTGAAGCTTTCAGTATGTTGGAGTCCAGGTATGTTTTGTACAAGGACGTCTCTCAGTGTGTTGCTGTTGCTGTGTTGCCCATTTCGTTGTTTTCTTTTTGTTGATCTCGTCTTTTTCCTCTTCGACTTGATTTGTATCAGTGATAGAGGCAGCGCGCTCTCTCCCAGAGCGCCTGGATGCTGCTTGCTGCAAGTTGTAAACAGAGGGTTTGACAGTTGACAGCTGAGAGCCCGGCTTCTGTCAGCTGACCAGAACGAAAATCAGATTTCTAAATAGCCGTTATTTTAATAAACTGAGCACACAAGGTTCATCTAAATAGTTACTTTGACCGACATTTTTTTTTCTAAACTTATAAAAGTGCCATATTAAGCATTAATGGTGGTATAGAGCTCAAACGGCTCTGTCGTGATCCTGGCGCATTGATATGAACGGTGAACAGACCATTTAGCTAGGTGTACATTATCACTGTACATTATCACAAATTAATGGACACCTTGCAGCCAATCAGAACCGAGTATTCACCCAGACCATGGTATAAGGCCCAGTATACTCTATGTTAACCATGGTATAACTAAGGCCCAGTATACTCTACGGGCTCTATCGTTGCATTGGCCTATGGCCTGCGCCCAGCGCCCGGCGCAGCGCAGATTGGTGGGCGTGGACCAGCCCACTCGATATTTTGGTGTCGCCGCTACAGGCGGCCTTAAGCATTATAACCACGCCTTTTAAGCGTAAAATTATGCACAATCTGGTCATTGGAGAAGTACAGTAAACGAATCACAAGCTTCCCTTTTAAGCTCCAATTCCACTGAGCGATCCAGTCCGCGGTCAGAAAAGTTCCCCCCCTTCCTTTCATCCCCGTCTGTCTGTCTCCATATATAGGCTATTATTCTATATTATTATGCTTCTCAAACCAATCTAACTGCAGTTTAAATACTGCAAGCATGTAAATACGCTACACTATAGAAGATCAAAGTGAAAAGAATGTTCTAAATGCATTGGCTAGAAAAATATAGCCTATCCCTTTGTCATGATGAGATTAGATTTGTGAAAGTTTGTCCAGAATGATATCGTTTTCTCTCCCCTGCTGCACAGGTAGGATGATGCACATAAATATAGCCTACATTATGTAAAGTCATTGCATAAATGTGTTTTTATTGTAAAAGAAAATGTGAAGTAAGTCGTCTTATTGGAGCAACATCACAGTAGGAAGTCACAGTAGAACCGTGTTACGGCTGTCACTCATCTCCTAAATTACGTTAAATCTGTGAGGGATATATATACCACCAGGATGACATATATGTTTCACATAGGGTTGTGTTTTGATTTCGAGATTTTATTTTGTCCAATATTGAAATGTTCTACAATTGCATGTTGTGTTAACATTACACATTATTTCTATCTACCTTTCTATCTATTTAGGCTCATTTGGTTGCTATTTATTATTGAAATGTATTAGCCCAATGCATGCTGGGAGATTTCACATTTGTGGCTTTGTGCCTGTCTGCTGTCTGATGCGTGAGGGAGTGAGAGAGAGAGAGGGGGGACAGAGAGTGAGATGGCAGAGGAGAGGCCACGCAATTACGCACAATAATAGAACTGGCGAACTTTTTTTCCATCAGTCATCAACCGGCCCACTGAATATTTTATTTTATTTTATTTTTTTATTTTGCCTTTATTTATCCAGGGAAAGCTCTTGAGAGCAAGCTCTCATTTTCAAGAGCGCCCTGTTACAATGAACATATACAATGGTTTACAGACAGACAAGATAAGAGCAATAAGAACAAATGATATCAACTAAAACATGTGCATTCCTCGTGCAGTGTGCTCTCGAGGAGTACTCTAGGCCTGGTTTTGAAAAGCGCTAAGCGCTAAATTAACGCCAGGGCGGAAGATATCGTTAGGCCCAGTGTGCGAACTATACTGTGGCTTTCGGGGGATCCGACTTTTGAGGGGCTCAAATTCATAAAAGGGCACTACAGCCGCCACTACAGCCGCCGCCCTTCGGACGCCGGCGGAAATTTGAGGCAATTTGAAGGCCAATTTAGGGGTATAACTCATTTTAAATCAGCACGCTCAAAGACACGGATACAGCTCTTGTCTGTTCCACTTTTCTCTCCAAGAGAGAAAAGCGCGCTGCGCACACAGAGAGGGAGGGAGGGTGAGAGAGCACAGAAAGGCGAAACGGGCGCACTGCTCTCCATATACACTGCATCCACAAGAACATGATATCTCTGCCCAACACTTTTATCCACTCCATAACGCACATGTCCCACTCACTGTGAAGTTCCTGACGCATTCCATCTCACAAACAGTCCTCCATATGCGGGAGGACTCGGAGGTAGGCTATTCCAGCTTCACCTCATCGTCACTTTTTTCACATCTGCGTTTGAAGTAGAAGCGACTTGTTGCTGTTCAACTGACGGCTGCTTCCATTTCTTCGTGAATGTAAAGTTTGTCAAACTGCCTTGTTTTCTTTTTGACATCTTGCTGTTGTTTTAAATCTGACCTGCCCGCGTGACTGACGTTTGATTTGCACCTGCGCCGCCACGCTTCGATGTGGTGATGATAAGAATAACATGCATGTTGGTATAGGGGCTTACAGTGAATTTGACAGTGATTGAGCACACTCTGAATCATACGATTAAAATAGCGTAATTTTACGCATTATTCACTATGAAGGTACAGAAAAAGAAATAGAAAATACATGGGGTAATATATATTAGTCAATAATTTAGAGACCCCCCCAAATTTCACAAGTCAGCCTTTCAGGGGGTCTACTACTTCTTTAAGGGGAGCCAAAGCCCCCCCAGCTCCCCCGTAGTTCGCACCCTGGTTAGGCCGGTATTTAAGGCCGAAACGCCCATTCTGGCCTATTCTGGCACTGCGCCACGCCTCTTTGGCGTAAAGCGCATTTTGGGGCCTAAAACCATGTTGCTATCTTCCCGAGGCAGGTGCAAGGCACGTTTTTTGCGTTTAACGCCAGTTTTTGGCCTGTACCAAGATAGGGGCCTACGTCAGTGATCCTCACAATTTTTTCGATGAGAGCCGCACTGGCAGGACAAAGTCAATAGGAGAGCCACTTTTACCGCAAAACACCAAAAGCCACCCCAACCAAGCACATCTGCCTACCATTTTTTTGTGTTTTATTGTTTTCCATATATATATATATATATATATATATATATATATATATCAGTAGAAAGGAAATCCAGCGCACACCAGGTTGTCAGAATAGACTTCTTTTATTTAAGTTGCATAAATATGGCGAACAACGCGTTTCGCTGTTGCTTCATCAGGTTCGCTTTACAAATGAATGGCACAGGGGTGGGTTTAAAAAGGCTGTACCATCAATTATCAATTATCAACAGGTGAGTAACATTACAGATCATGTGACAGCATGATTTGCAGACCATGTGACAGCAAGAGAATGCAGTTCATACATGTTTCAAAAGACAAGTACATCAAGTTAAATATAGCAATATCAAGTGTCACAATTACATAGATTAGAAAATAGAAATTTTTTAAAAAAATATGTGGAAGAATTTCAAAAGGACATGGTCAGACACATTTATTTACCTAGGACAGGCTCCAGAATGGTCACCATGAAACCACAGAACAGCTTATGCATCTAGTGCAATACCTCAACTCTTTTTATATATATGGGGGGGGGGGGGGGGGGGGGGTCCGTGCCAGGGAGATATAGTGCCTCATCTCACTCTCCCTATACAAGGCATCACCTGCAGGTAGAAAACATAAAGTTAATACATCATAAAAATGAACTCAGATCAAGTATTTCATTCAAACCATTGGGCTCAACTGTGTTTAAGGTGTGTATCCAATATGCTTCCCTCCTAAGTAATTGGTTGATGATATTTCCCTTTCTTGGATTGGGTAAGACTCTCTCAATGCCTATAAATTTCATAGAGGCTGCAGAGCCATGATTTCCCCGTATATAAAAAGAGTTGAGGTATTGCACTAGATGCATAAGCTGTTCTGTGGTTTCATGGTGACCATTCTGGAGCCTGTCCTAGGTAAATAAATGTGTCTGACCATGTCCTTTTGAAATTCTTCCACATATTTTTTTAAAAAATTTCTATTTTCTAATCTATGTAATTGTGACACTTGATATTGCTATATTTAACTTGATGTACTTGTCTTTTGAAACATGTATGAACTGCATTCTCTTGCTGTCACATGGTCTGCAAATCATGCTGTCACATGATCTGTAATGTTACTCACCTGTTGATAATTGATAATTGATGGTACAGCCTTTTTAAACCCACCCCTGTGCCATTCATTTGTAAAGCGAACCTGATGAAGCAACAGCGAAACGCGTTGTTCGCCATATTTATGCAACTTAAATAAAAGAAGTCTATTCTGACAACCTGGTGTGCGCTGGATTTCCTTTCTACTGCTATTTCTGCTGTTCCTGCTCCAGCTGCACCCGGGACTAGCAGCACAGCTGTGCACAGGGCACTACTTTCTTATATATATATATATATTAGGGGTGTCACGATACACTCGGTTCATGATACGATACGATACATGATATTGGGTTCACGATTACGATATGATATTTTGTTCAAACAAAGCAATGAAAAGGAGAGTGAGCATGCAATCAGATGCAGATGTTCAGCTTCTTTTTCTCGCGATATGAGATTTCATCTCAACAATACATATTGTGAAGTTTTGATATCGCGATATATCGTGGGACGATATATTGTGACATCCCTGTACATACTGTACACACACACACACACACACACACACACTGATTCTTCTGAATTCTATGTTTTACTGCTAACGCTATTTTTAATAATCAGAAAGTGTCTAATAATGTGATGGATCAATAAATAAATAACAAACAAGAAGATATAACAGTAAATTTGTAATGGTTGCACTTTTTAAATCAAATGCTTCAATACAGAGTCAAAGCAAATAAACTACATAAAAAGCAATACGGCCATACAAAGTGCTGAATAAATTCTAGTCTTGAATCTGCTATTGAGTTGCTTCCTATCTGAAGACAGGCTCTGAGTGAATTCGTTTAGTACAGTGTAGTTTACGCTTTTATTTTGAAGGCGTAAAGGGGAAATGCTACGTGTGAACTGACGCTGGTCTGTCAGTCTGCTAGCGAACACGCTAGCAAAGACAACACTAGTCAGTCAGTCCCTGCTCGTATAGGCTGCGCTGTGTGATGAAGACCTCTCTGGATTAGAAAAGTAGGCTAAGGAGAGAAAAAATCAGCCATCAGCCATACCGTTTTGTATGGTTTTCTGATTAAAAAGTGTTACATCTTGGTTCACACCAAAAGCATCAAAGAAGCAGCGCTGCACTCACGGAAGCGTGGAGCGGCTGGTGTGTTCGGTTTCCCTTGTTTACAAGGACGCTGAAATGAAACTCCCTCTGCAAGGCTTTGCTTCAGTCACTTTGTTGATGCAGTGTTGCCAGATATATCGTGAGTTTCCACCCGCATTTGGTGCATCAGAGGGCCAGCAACCTGGCAACCACGTAGTTTTTTTACACAGCAGTGAGGGACGGTCTGAGCAGGTTTTGACAGTATATTAGGCCATCAACTCAAGTTTCTCGAGCCGCCAACTCAAGCTTCTAGAGCCGCCAGCGTCTCACCAGCCGCGCAACGAGGAACTAGGCTCTACATTAAAGACGGAGACGGAGATGGACAGAGCCTTCTGTCCCTACTCTGCGTTAATTTCATGCATTTTATGTCCGTCATCTGAAAGCTTACGGATACACATGAAACGCAGCAAAACCACATACACACTCATACATTTGACTCTCTACTGCCCACTGGTGAATGTGTTGCTTATAACATGATACCAACGTGAAAGACGCATGGAGGTATGTGGGCAGTGACGATTACACCGTTTGGAATGGACGCATATTTACGTATGAAAATGGAGTATAAATAAGCCATTAAGGCTTTTAACTCATTGAGTGCCAGCCACTTTTGGAGAACGGACGCTCCCAGTGCCAGAGTTTCAGAGCGTTTTCAGTGATTTCTCGAGGCCCACAGAATATTGTGTGATATTACTATGTAAACAGCGAACATGCACAAAGAACGATGAGACTCTCTTCTATCATCTGCAAAAAAAAGTTTATTGATCCCATTTTCCGTTCTTTAGTTATGAGCCGGAGAAGATAGGCTGTTTTGAGCAAAAAGACACTTTTCAAATTAGAAGCTGAGTTATTCCGCCTTTTGTGAAATGCAGCATTTCAAGCACATTCTGAGTCTGAAGATAATATTTTCTGATGTAGTGACGTGGTGTAGTTGTGTGGTGCATGCGTGCCCCACCCCCCTCTCCCCCCCTCAGCTGCAAACTCCTCCCCACACGCACCCAGTCTATTTTCGGAGCGCTCCGTTTTTTTGTGCCGGCTCCCAGCGCGACAAGGAAATGCCAAACCGTACTGGAGGGAAAGGTTTGGCCCTTCGGCGTCGGGTGCTGCCTTTCTGGCGGCTAATCGTGTGAAGAAACTATGCAGACAGACAGACAGAGGCAGAGGAGCTCAGTTATGTGCGCGGATTGACTGCTGTTGGCAGCCAACATCAGCTGCAGTCAGAGTGCAGTCAGAGCCATCTATATGGCTCTGGCTGCAGCATGAGCGGTTTCTCTTTGATCACAGGGGTTTTTCCTGCAGTTTTCCGGACCTTCCTCTAATCTGGAGAGCACTGTCGCCACCTAATGGGTCGGTAAAATAGCTTTTACACATTCAACATGCCCCAAAATTTTACAGGAGATGGATCTGGCTTTGATCCACGTCCCACCGTCAAAAAACGCAATTGACGACTTTAGTCGTCTTTGGCACTCAACGTTACTAAAGCAATTGACGACTAAAGTCGTCATTGGCACTCAATGAGTTAAGATAAAGTATAGTAATGTACACTGATTATTAGGGGTGTCACGATACACTCAGTTCACGATACGATACGTATCACGATACTGGGTTCACGATAACGATACGATACGATACGATTTTAACAATATTTTTTTAAACTTGAATAATGACAATATATGACTGGAAAAGTAGTATTTTATTTGAAATGCACAAATACAAAACATGCTGTTGTGGGAAATTGTTATTACAATAACAACTAGAAAAAACATGAGATTGGAGATAAGGCTTATCTTGAAATAGAATGAGTTACACCATCACTTAGATTTACTTTGAACTAAAAGGTTTCTCAGCAGTATAAATTCTCATTATGCATCTTCAGTTTTTCTTCAAACTCAAACAACAAGACTTTTCTTAATCTATTTTTTATGCATCTTCAGTTTTTCCTGTCAAGTAAACAGTTTTGCCAGAAACTCAATTGAATGGTTTCTCTCCTGTATAACTTCTCATGTGTCTCTTCAGAGACTTGTTCAACTGAACTACTTTCCACACATTGAACTTCAACAAACAAAGACGTTTCTTAGTCTATTTTTTGAAAAAAAAAAAAAAAAAAAAAAAAAATTTTTTTTTTTTTTTTGCGATATGAGATTTCACCTCAACGATACATATCGTGACGTTTTACTATCGCGAAATTTCGTGGGACGATATATTGTGACACCCCTACTGATTATATATTATGGGCTCTATCATCCCAGTGGCCTTATATTAGCACTTAGCGCCAGGCGCAGCTCATATTAGTGGGCGTGGACCGGCGCACTGCCTATTCTCGTGCCGGCGCTATACGCGGCCTTAACCATTATAACCACACCTTTTAAGCGTAGAATTATTCACAACTGTGCTCATTGGTGAACTGCAGTTACTCAATGACATTCTTCCTTTCGAAGCTCCGATCCACTGATCCAGTCCGCGGGTTGCGGCTTTATGCTGTCATTTCTGCCAATTTGGATATCTCAGCACATCACAGATCATAGCCTGAATAAAACGATTCAACCTACAGCCAGGCAAATACAGATCTGTTCAGCAGGGCTGATGCAGTCTCCCTGTAGCCACCGGTGACATTCCTGATACCATCCAATTCCATGATCTTTATGTTTGTAAACACATAACTTTCACAATAGTGAACAAGCACCTCCACTCAGCTCATTCAGGGCAGGTAGTTTTATAACTTGTAGACTACCTGCTGCACAGGCTAAATGATGCACATAAATATAGCCTACATTATGTAAAGTCATTGCATAAATGTGTTTTTATTGTAAAAGTATGTGTGAAGTAAGCCAAGTCTTGCTGGAGGGGACATCACAGTAGAACCATGTTACGGCTGTCACTTGTCTATATCACGTTGTATTTGCGACGGATATATATTCCACCTGGATTACATATATATTTCACATAGCGTTGTGTTTTGATTTTTATGTTTTATTTTGTCCAATATTGAAATGTTCTAGAATTGCATGTTGTGTTAACATCAATATTATTTCTATCTACCACTTAGCCTATTTAGGCTGATTTGGTTGCTATTTCTTGTCGAAATGTATTAGCCTCAATGCATGCTGGGAGATTTCACATGTGTGGCTTTGGTAGCGGAGCCGGCGCAGTGAATATTTGTTTGGGCAGAATGATATTGTTACCTTTTCTTCTCGGCCCACTGCACAGGTAGGATGATGCAACAGCCTCTGAATGACAGGGGCTCAAAACTACGGTATAACAACTTTTTTTTTCATCGGTCATTGTGCCTGTCTGATGCACGAGAGAGAGGGAGTGAGAGAGAGCACAGTAATATCCCCGGCGCACTGAATAAGGCCTGGTTTTGAAAAGCGCTAAGCGCTAAATTAACGCCAGGGGGGAAGATAGCGTTAGGCCGGTATTTAAGGCCGGAACGCCCATTCTGGCCTATTCTGGCACTGCGCCATGCCTCTTCGGCGTAAAGCGCATTTCGGGGCCTAAAACCATGATGCTATCTTCCTGAGGCAGGCGCAAGGCACGTTTTTTTTGCGTTTAATTCCAGTTTTAGCGCCTAAGGCCAGTGGGAAGATAGAGCCTTACAGTATGTCACTGTTGTGGTTTTAGTGATTTTCATGTTTTAGCTTCACTTGAAGGATTGCATGGTCTTCTATGTGCGACCCAGTCACCAGAATAAAATGTTGGCATGTTACGTTTCTGCAAACCACCGATATGTTGAATCTCAACTTTTGTGAAACAAAATTATGTTGCATATCAACATTTCAACAAGTCCACCAACCACATGAGTGTTTCCAATGTAAATTTGAAAACGTAACAGAAAGGTAACGTGCCAACATGTCATTCTGGCATGTCTATGGCTTGATAAAATGATAGAGCCTTTTGGGTTATGAAAGTCTCTGTCTGTCTCTGTCTCTCTGGATTCAGAGCTACAATTAGCATCAATCTGCCAAACAGCTCAAATAAATGACTAAATGACTAATAGACTCCGCTGCAACATGCTGCAACAGACTGCACAATGAGATACACTGATAGATCCAGCTATTCCCTTCACACCATGTGCTCTTTGAATGTCAATTACTTTCTATCCAAACATGCATTTTGCATTTTGATAGCATTTTCCAACATTGCCAAAGCAAACAAAAACAGAAATAAAAATAAATAAAAATAAAAATGCCAACATCAGCAGTGTCTTCTCATCAGAAAATAAGCAACAGCAACAACTGAAACAACCCAGCAATTACAGAAACAACAATAACAGCAAAACAATGATCATCAACAACCAACCCGTTCTCATTCTTGTCCTATGTTGACGGTTTGTCAAATCCCTTGGCGTCACTATAATGATGCTAACGTTAGCCTTCTGCATCTGGTGTTCCATAGACTCCATGATAAAGCCTCTCGCGGCAGTATACTAGACAGCTGCAAATTTCTCTCCTGGCGTACATTTTCTGCCCAATAAGGCATTGTGGTTTGATGCATTTCTCTGCTTGAGCTCTTTGGTGATACTGTAATATTAATAAAAACAAAGGTTGTAGATCCCTAAGCTGAGGATATAATGTTGAAATCAACAGCAATCATAAAAATCTGAGCCATCATAAAGTCAACTAGGCATAACTCCATGACATCGCATGCACACACACGGGTGTGCGGGGGAGCCAGCGTAGGAGCCAGTGCAGGGTGTAGATCCATATCTCTTTCTGTGTCATTCCACCTCTTTTGTCTCGGGCTTTACCTTGTTCTCAGCAAAGGTCAATTCATCTCCATCAGCAGGCTACCTATCGATTACTGTGATTGATTATTTTCAGAACTACAATCATATTTCAACCTTATCTAACAGAATTCAAGTTCCAATTTATGTGTCACTCCTCAAGATATCAATTTATTGCTGTTTCCCCACAACGCGACATACATCCTTTAAAAAAAGGTAGGATGCCATTCTTTATTCGCGCATGCCAATATGATAATGTCATTGGCATTGACATTTTTGTATGAACAGGTCGATATTGGAGCTCTGACAATCATCTCATACAAGCAGCTCTCCTCAACTGTGTTCAATCTACTTGTATTTTCGTGAAGCGGTTTCAGTTTAATAATGTCATCACTTATAACAGGTCAGAGTATGAATGAAAAAACGTCTACTATACCTCAACAAGGCTGTTCTGTACATTGCCAAAAATATCAGGTCCAAGAGTCTTTGTGTGAGTCCTTGTCCCCAAAATGTGAAGTTTTGTGTTAAGATGAGATGTCCATCATTTGGAAAAACTAGTATGACACAGCTATACAGTAAGGTGATTGATAGCCACAAATTAAAAAAATCATGTTTTTTAAAACAATAGAAACTACCGTATGTATTTCCTGTGCTTATATTTTTACATGCTAAATTTCATGGATGATTTGATGTAGTGCCTAATACAACCTCTTCTCTACAGACTTTATTAACTTTGCATGATTCACTAAGATCAATGTCTAAGACCTCTTCTCTACAGATTATTAACTTTGCATGGTTCACTAAGATCGGTGTCTAAGACCTCGTCTGAACAGACTTTATTAACTTTGCATGATTCACTAAGATCGGTGTCTAAGACCTCTTTTCTACCGACTGTATTAACTTTGTATGATTCACTAAGACCAGTGTCTAAGGAGGTGACACTGACATTTCCGTTATAGCCATTTATTTCTCTTAAAGGCACTATGTGTGATTTTTTTGTCCACTAGATGTCGCCATTTCAAACCAAAACAAAGGGGTGTTACCCAAACAATCTCGATCCCACCCACCAGCACGGAGCACTTCCTGCTCCCGCCGCCTCCCTCTCATCACATCCCCTCCTAAGCAACGGAGAAATAAACTATTTTGTGGATAATACCTATACTGCAGACGTAAGTACATAAAACAAGCACAAATGCATCTCGGCTATGCCTTTGGCTTGAGTAATGACAAATTTCACATGATAGTCATAAAACTTTAGGTTAGTCCCAATAGTCCGCTTGGTAAGGCTATTTGTATCATCTGCTAACCGATCAAAAACCATGTAACATAACCCCAATAGCCCGCTTGGTAAGGCTATACTGTTATTTGTATCATCTGCTAACCGATCAAAAACCATGTAACATAACCTTTTGCATAGCCTGCCAGCCCTATTGCTACAGTAAGTAAGGTTAGCCAAAATGTTGTCTAAAACTTGTTTGACATAGCTAAATTAGGATGATTTCACTTCAATGTTGGGGACATCGCTAGCTAACCGCAACTGTCTGTCAACAGTGAGTAGCTTGTAGCCTATGTGTTTTTCTTCGTCTGCTAATACCAAGACATGGCCAAAATGTATTCATAGTGCAACGCTAGTATTTTCTCATTGTTACAGTTGTTCAAACTAATTTCAAACGCTTGAATCACTGCTGTTTTTATAGGCAGGCAAACCTAGACCAAGGTGCATGCCTGAAGCCCCGGCTAGCACCAGTGGGACAAAGAGGAGGCAGGGTCGCCCAGGACAGAAGCAGAAGTCAGAGAGGAAGGTCGGCTGTAGGACGATAGCAGATCTTGTCAAAATCCTGAAGAACCGCATAGCTGATGGAACTGGTCACGTCATTCTGGTGTAGCCCATATTTTAGTTTTGCAAATAAAGTATTTTTTCTGATAAACAAAGTTGTGAAATGTACTGTGAAACATCACATACAAATTATACTATTATATAAAGTAGGCTATATATACACAGAAACACAAATACTGGTAGCTACTGTAGCTAGACACACTCAGCTATAAAGTAGGCAAATCAACTGTTACAATGGACAACAGACAGTCACAATGGAGAATAGTGGCCAGAGAGACATGGATTAAGTCATATCAACTTTATTGGTGTACAGAAGATTGCAGACAGCAAACATCAAAGATGATGGAACATTTATTATACAGGTTTGCTATAAAGCACAATTTCTCCATCTCAAATATCATAATCGTGGGTCCACTTGTTTTCTATCTTGACTATCGTCAGCTCTGCTATCCTCTGGATGACTGGCGCCTTGGAAATCAGACAAATGGAAATGTGTTTAGTATTCATTTGAATCCTCTATTTTGTAGCTGCTAGATATCAAGGCAGGGTTTCTCCACATTGTCATGAATTAGATACTTTTTTACAAACCTTGATTTGTTTGGAAGGTGTTACAGCTATTTTCTAATGTAACGTTACTTAGTGAGACAGAATAGAAAAACAAACTGCTAACATTAGCGAAGCTAGCTTTTCTCCATGGCCTTTCTAAGTTTTTACATTACTATACCGTTCTGCCTCATAGTGACAGCAACTGGACGTAATTATAACAGAAAATGCATGCGAAATTTGTAATGGGAAGTAACGTTATGTCATGCATGTCAACTTGTCACCAGAATGTCTGTGTATAAGTTATACACGAACGACAACCTAATCAAATCCAGCAACAGGCCACACTAGCAGTGTAAAGTCATTTGAATAGCCGTGAAAAGCAACAGTTAGCCAACTAGTGATTACAACATTCCCAGAACAAATTCACAATATCGATAACTTGTACATTTCGCTATCATGCGTAACATAACTGAAATGGGACATGCAAAAGCTATAACGTTACTTACCAACACGTTCTCACTCCGAGCACGTAGCATATTGACGCTTTGTCCCGTCCCTTATGCGCCACTTGTTACTAACATGGTACCCTTGAGCGACCCATGAAACGACTTGGGCTTTCCGACTAAACTCAATGCAAACCCATAGAAGTCATCTTTGACGCTTATGGCAACTGCTCCCTCATTAGCCTAACTGCTCCCCCATTAGTCAACTGCTCCCCCATTAGCGTCTGGGGGGAGGTTAGGTTTAGGCGTAGGGGGTGGGAGAGGTTAGGTTTAGGGTCTGGGGGAGGTTAGGTTTAGGCATGGGGGTGGGAGAGGTTAGGGTTAGGGTTAGGCTGGTTTCACACCGACGACCCACGCCTTGCCTTGCCTCAACCCACGCCTACGCCGAGCTGGGCGTGAACCTGTTACACGCTTTTGCGATCACACCGCACGCCTTTTGCACGCCGAACCTGGAGCCGAGTCACAAGCGCCTCTCCTCTCTCCCGACTGTATTTTTTCACGTGTTGTCCAGAATTGTCATGGGTAGCCTCTAGGTAAAATAAATCTGATATATTTAATGTTCTATTGATGCTGGATATGTATAACCAGGTCTGACTATAGTCGGACATTTTAGAGAGGTGATCTTGCAAGAATATGTGCTGGCACAACAGCATTGTCCATCTTGCTTCTTCGGTCGCTATTCTCTCTCATGAAGATTTGTTTGCCGACAGGGAGAAAGCCCCACGTGATAGCCACCCGTCAATCTCTCTCTCGCTCTCTCTCTCTGCTCAATACTGTTGTAGAAACTCCATTTTATTTTGAAATTCAGTTGACTCTGCCAGTTCCCACGGATATTGTCGCGTTTTTCTTTCATGGCTTGACAGAAAAGCCTGCCTGCACGCGCCTTGTCGGCGTGAAAATAGAACTCTCGCCTATTCGATAAAATCGGCAAGGCACAGGCAAGGCGTGGGTACACGCAGGGTTCACGCTCAGGCGTCCGGTGTACACAGCCTCGTTGACTAAAACGGACGCCTATTAAAAAGCGTGGGTAAAGGCAAGGCATAGGCAAGGCTTGGGTCGCCGGTGTGAAACCAGCCTTAGGGTCTGGGGGAGGTTAGGTTTAGGCATGGGGGGTGGGAGAGGTTAGGTTTAGGGTTAGGGTCTGGGAGAGGTTAGCTCCTCCAGACCCTAAAGCTTCTGGCATACTCTTTGCGTCCAGCCAAGCGCATAGAGCGCGCGACGATTATGACGTCATCGCACGGGGCGTGTCGGGGGGGCGAGGCCTGAGCGCAGCGCGGCGCGTCCACGGAGATTTTTCTATCAGCGCGTCGGGTTTTGCTGCCTGTGCCTGTGAGATCTCCGTGGTAGGCTATCAGCGGATATCTGCTGTGATTGAGTCCTCACCGTCGTACAGTCGCCTTCAAAAGCATAATGTTCGATTATAACGAACTAGTTGTGTGGCTTAGCCTTCCCAAATGTTGAGGGTCGTTTTTTAGAATTTAATATATAGAATTGGGAACGTTACATTCAATTTCATTCAGACTGCCTTTCACTGATCGCCGCCATTTCTGGAGCACTCACTATGTTCTGTTTTGGCCTGCGCAGAGTGCGCGCGCCCTCCGTGGAGCCCCGCCTCCAGCGCGTGTGCGAAGAGTATGCCAGAAGCTTAATGGGGGAGCAGTTGACTAATGGGGGAGCAGTTAGGCTAATGGGGAGCAGTTAGGCTAATGGGGGAGCAGTTGCCATAAGCGTCAAAGATTACTTCCATGGGTTTGCATTGAGTTTAGTCGGAAAGCCCAAGCCGTTTCATGTGTCGCTCAAGGGTACCATGTTAGTAACAAGCGACGCACAAGGGACGGGACAAAGCGTCAATATGCTACGCGCTCGGAGTGAGAACGGGTTGTACTTACACATGTGGAGAACTAACGCCAGCTCCGAGTCACTTTGCAGGCCCTATAGCTGCTCGTAGGGCTCTCCATCTAGTGAAAGCCAGTCTGGCAAGGTTGACTCTGGTCTGAGATCTTTCTTTTCGGCGGCGATTTGGC
This sequence comes from Poromitra crassiceps, assembly GCF_964638095.1. Classification (NCBI taxonomy): domain Eukaryota; kingdom Metazoa; phylum Chordata; class Actinopteri; order Beryciformes; family Melamphaidae; genus Poromitra; species Poromitra crassiceps. The sequence goes on from NC_139625.1 coordinate 68,482,520, forward strand.
TAAAGTATGCGGTTTCTAAGGTGGATGAGTGTCCCTGGCATCGACATAAATAAGTCCCTGGAAGCACCCGCATCAGGGGTCCGCCATCTTGGTCAACAAAATTCTGTTTTTGGCTGTGGGCTGGGAGGGGCTCACTAGGTCGGCCTCTCCAGGGAGGGATTTCTATGTAAACAGATTACACCCATTCGGGCTCCCTAGAGAAAGGAAAGCTCGCAATCGCAACACAGGGAGGGGGCGTGGCTTAGTTGTAAACACAGAAATGAATCACTGTAATTCCTCAACATATACAAGGTAATGGTTTGGTGATATTTAATAGTGCAGAATCCTACACATAGTGCCTTTAAACTATGGTTCTCAAACTTAGACCACAGACCCCCATTTGATAAGATTGTGTCCCACATCTGATAAGATTTTTTTCTTTTAGATGTTTTATTACAGAAAGTGTATGAAACCCATGGCCAAAGTAGTCATACATTATTGTGTAACTTTTGGATGAAGTTATAGTGAAAATAAATGACAGGTATCCCCCTTTTTGCCCCTCAAGGATCCCACTTTGTAAACCATTAAACTACAGTTTGTCAAGCTAGGTTAGCCAGCCAGCAGCTATCCTGCTATGATATTGCAAGAGAGCATAAACAATTGTCATTTTAAAGGCACTGTTCTTAGCGTCAACATTGAAAAAGTATACATGTACAGTAATAGCCTATACCTGCCTTGTGTTTCCCACTCTTTGGCTATTTCAGGTGGGCTAAAGTTGTTGGGCAGGACTGCACTGAAATGTAACATAAATGTAGCTACAGTAGTAATAGCAGATATCTTATTTTGGCCTGGATTGGCTGAAATCCAAAATAATCACATAACTCTAAATTAAAATCTATGTTAATCATCTTTTCCAGTCAGTTATATACTGTAGATGAATTAGCATGCTTGTAAACAGACGGGTTGGCTGTACTTGCGGATGGAACTGCCGTTCAGTTCGGTTTAAACAGCAGTTCATGGTGAAACTAGGCCCTCTTTGAACTCTGACTGGTCCTCCCTACTTTAAGTTAGACACTCCATTCAAACTGAGTGACCACCTTTAGGACTCTATCACCTTAATTCAACTTTGATTTATCATTTGAACTTTTTGAGAAATCACATGCATGTGTGTGTGTGTGTGTGTGTGTGTGTGTGTGTGTGTGTGTGTGTGTGTGTGTGTGTGTGTGTGTGTGTGTGTGTGTGTGTGTGTGTGTGTGTGTGTGTGTGTGTGTGTGCGTGTGGTCCCTCCTTGCATGCAAGTACTGTGGTGTGTTGTGTGATCACAACAAAGACAAGCTTGCCTGTCCCGTTTAGTTTACTTTATTGGCATTAAAATATATTTGGACTGGGATTGTCTTTGTTCCAAAATGTTCCTCTAATTTGGCATGGGAATTACTGTAGAAGTGGCAGTTTCAGACTCAATAATGACGTGGAATGCAATTTAAATTAATCTCTTCCTCTCTCTCTCTGTCTCACACACACATCCCACCCACCCACCCACCCACCCACACACACACACACTCACACACACACACACACACACACACACACACACACACACACACACACACACACACACACACACACACACACACACACACACACACACACACACACACACACACACACCTTTAGATACTAATAGCATGATATCACTGAAATGTAGATGAGCACTTATACCTCTTAGCTCCCACAACCAAGGTTATTAAAATAGCTTAGTCTAGTCTAGTGATCTGCATGGTCCCAGGCAGCAGGGATTACAGTCAGAAGTCTAGTGATCTGCATGGTCCCAGGCAGCAGGGGTTACAGTCAGTCTATGGTCCCAGGCAGCAGGGTTACAGTCAGAAGTCTATGGTCCCAGGCAGCAGGGGTTACAATCAGTCTATGGTCCCAGGCAGCAGGGGTTACAATCAGTCTATGGTCCCAGGCAGCAGGGGTTACAGTCAGAAGTCTATGGTCCCAGGCAGCAGGGGTTACAGTCAGAAGTCTATGGTCCCAGGCAGCAGATGTTACAGAGGTCTGTAGTCCAAGGCAGCAGAGGTTACAGTCAAAAGTGTATGGCGCTAGGAGCTCAACTCAGCCTTTGTAGCAGCTCATTCATCTACTTCATTTTCAGATGAAAGTAATATGTATATGAGGCTGGGGGAAAAGAGCTTTTGATCCTTTCTTTTCATCTCTTGGCAGCTGTTTTGTGGGACCAATTTTAATCCCTTGTAGACAGGCTTGGCTTTTGTTGGGGATGCAAATGGAGAAACTAGTGCAATTGAGTGCAAGCGGAGCGTACACCGGGGCAGAGGGTGCGCCCGCCCCGTAGTGGGCCCCCATCCAATTTTCTTTCTTTTTTTTTTTGCAGGCCAGGCCAGGCCAGGCCACCGGGCATCGGCCCGACGTGCCCGATTATGCAGTCCACGCCTGTCTGTGTGTGAGAGAGAGAGGGAGACAGGGGCAGACAGGGTGCTGTCTGTGACAGCCTGTCGCTGTCCATCTGCGGTGGTGCTGAAACATCTGAAGAGGCCTGGCTGGCAACCTGTGTTTTTCTTTTTCTTCTTCAGAACAAGCTTGTCTGTAAAATGGCTTCACTATAGGCTTTCTTGGACATAATATTACTTGGCTCAATGAGCCAATGATGATATAGGGGCTATCAGCTATTTTACAGTTGTGACTTAAAATGACTTTATTTAATAAAGTCAGTGGTGTGAGTGTGAGAGGAATTCAATCAATAGACAATAACATTGGTGTGTTTAAAATGAGATATTCCACTAAATATGGCTAAAACAGATTCAAACATTTCAAAAAAGACAAATTTTTCTTCACCGCTGGCCTTAATTGATTTTTTTTTGGTGGGGAGCCCCCCTAAGAGCCTCTGGGCTGATAGGGTCGCTCCGCCCTGCAACACATTGCTTTTACAGTCCACATCCACATGGACTTTTCATCAGTCCATGTAAAAAAAAAAAAAAAACATTCAACATACATGGCTTTATTACACCTCATTGACCAAATTTCCTCTGCATTAGACAATAATGAGTTCGCATTGGGCATTTTCCTTGACCTGTCTAAAGCGTTTGATACGGTGAACCACGATGTCTTACTGCTAAAATTGTCCAGATATGGTTTTCAAGGTGATGTTTATAAATGGTTTAAGAGCTATGTTGTCAATAGAAGCCAATTTGTTTATTTTGGTAATTGTATGTCTAACAAAGCTGTTATGACTTGTGGTGTGGCACAAGGTTCAATTCTTGGCCCTTTATTATTTTTGATTTATATAAATGATCTTGCCGTTGTATCTAGCTCTATATCTTCTATTTTATTTGCAGATGACACTAATCTTTTTCTTTCCCATAAGCACTTTAAAACCCTCATTACTGAAGCTAACTCTGGACTCCTTGCCTATTCAAAATGGTTTCAATTAAACAAATTGTCTTTAAACGTAAAGAAAACAAATTATATAATCTTTGCTGGCAGGAAGAAATTTGATGATGCTAAAGTATTTATTGAAGGAATAGAAATCCAGAGAGTATATTCCACTCGCTTCCTGGGGGTAATTGTTGACGAAAAATGCTCCTGGAAAGAACACATTGATTTGGTGTCAAAGAAAATGTCTAAATCTGTGGGAATTATCAGAAAAGTCCACAAATACCTCAACAGATCCGGTATATTAATGTTATATTATAGTCTTGTATATCCATACCTAACTTATTGCAATATTCTATGGGCCAGCACTTATCCTACATACCTACATAAACTCCATTTAATTCAGAAACGTTTTATTAGAATAGCCACTAGTTCCAAGTCCACAGTCACATCTGCCCCCTTATTTTCTAAATTAAAAATATTGACTGTTTATAACATAAACATTGTGGAAACATGTATTTTTCTTTTCAAGGTTCAGTATCAGGGTCACACACTTCCATATCATTTTCAACAATATTTTCTTAAAAACTCAAACATTCACTCCAGAACTACTAGACAATCTAAGTTCCTGCATATTCCACTTTGTCGTACCACCAGAGGGCAGTTATCCATCAAATACAAAGGTGTTATCCTATGGAACAACTATATCCACCTGATGGACAGCTCACCCTCCCTACCCGTCTACAAAAGAAAACTAAAAGAACATCTGTCCTCAATGGAATTGTGTTAATTTTTTTTCTGTTGCCATTGTAATTTTTATTTCTTTTGATGTATTGATCAATTAAGTCTTGTTTATTTTGTTTTATTTTTTATTTTTTTGTACTATCTATGTATTATTATCTGTACTATCTCCTTGGTTATAATATATATATCTTTTAGAAATATATATAAATAGATATTTTTTACATGGTGAGGTTCTCGATAAGCCCTTCTAGGGTTTCTTACCTCTCCAAGCACTGAAATGTTTTGTATTTTATTAATTTCCCCTCCAGGTGTAATACGCTTGGCATGTATTGTCTTTACAGTGCAAAAATCAATAAATCAAATCAAATCAAATAACCCAAATTACAATCACAAAATCATAGTGTGTAGAACTATGAATTCTGAACCAGAGTGAAAGAAGACTAGGCAAACCTAGGCTACATCTGCATTACCGCGTTTGCAAGAACACGGTAATGAAGTCTTCCCAATCTACACTAGAGCAAGCTTTGTTCATAATAGCTCCTGCGAGACCCATGCTACATGACGTGCCACGTACACTGGGAATGCGCGTGCCTCAATGTGTAGTACTGGAGTCCACATCGAGAGGGCAGCAACTACGCCGCAACTACGCAACTACTATGGCCAAGGCAAAGAACAAGACAAAGACAATGATGCTGTGCCACCATAATGCTTTGAATCAGAAATAACAAAGTCAGAATTTGGTTATCCATGTTGAAAGAGTGTATAGTCAAAAATGGCACTTCTTTCAACTCGCACCAAAAGTGTGTCAACAGTGCGACAACTTTCTTCTTCTCTTGCTTTATAGGCGGGTCGCTGACAGCTTCAAGGTGCTTAAAAATTCCACATCTACAGTATATTAACACTCCAATTAACACTGGAAACATTGTGGTGTGTGAGCTTTTTCTGGGTAAATCTGATTACTGTAATCCTTTCACACCATGGGAAAGCCTCGTATACTTCTACTTCAGTTCGTCATAGTTTCCTACATTTCCCAGAATGCCTTGATAAGGGACCTGAACTTGGTACAAGCAGCTGGGGTTTGAAGTGTAGGTGGATAGAATGATTATAATAGTGGAGTGTAAACACAGGAAATGGACTGCTGTAGCACTAGATATCAAGGAATATACTAATATATATATTAATATTAATATTAATGTGTTTTAAATCACTCTGTTCAGCCCTGTTGGAAAGAGTGAATATGTCACAACTTGACCAATTCATGCTGCACCTATCTCCATTTCTCTGACTTGATAATTCAACATAATAAGGTGTTCATGTGGCACTTCCTGGTTCAGAGCATAAATCCGACACCACTTGAATGTAGCATTCCTTCCTCTTTTTCTCTGTTTGGCTGTTGAATTAAAGGACTAAGTGGTCTAGAAAGAGGCCCTTGCTCTTTTTCACTGAGGCACTGACACTGGCTTTCTACAAAGTTCCATGGCGTCGTGCAAATCCGTTTGGAAGTAATAGGCGCCTTTTTGTGATTGGACACGCCCATTACCACGGCCAGTGGGCGTGGGAAATTAATCAGTTCTAAGTTGGCTGATGACCAACTTCTCTACAAAGTTTCGTGCAAATCTGTGCAGAACCTTCTGAGATATCCTGCAGACAAACAGGGGCAAACCTCCCGGCCAACTTCATTGGTGGAGGTAATAGAAGAGGACTCGGAGAGCAGAGACCTCCGTCAAGGTCATGATTGCTTGTTCGTGAGTCGGATTCAGATGCGCTCCAAAATTGTATGCGTTCTCCCTTGGCCCAAGTCAACTTCCACAAAGTTCCATCAAAGTTTTTATATCATCCTGCTGACAAAGGGCACAAAAACATAACCTCCTTGGCGGAGGTAAAAAAGAAAAGAAAAGAAAAAGCATGCCTGCAAATCTAAGTATTCAGTTAGTCTCAGGTGAATGAGAGACAGAATCAGCAGTGTGGAAGTGCAGCATTGCTTTGGGCTTTCTGTTAGTGTCTGCCTGCTGTATAAGCTGTGCTCCACACAATAATGGCCTATCACAAACTCTGCATGGGGCATATTTCAACCCACTCACTCCAGCTCTCTCTCTCTCTCTCTCATACCGCCCATCCCAAGATTTCTTTTTCTCTCTGCTATAGTACATTAGATCTTACATTGAGCTGTAAATCTGTGGGCTTTCCACAGCAAGACTGGATTTATGGCTGACGTTATTGTTGTTTTTTTGCCGAGGCCGAGAGCTGAATATTTTCCCGACAACTGAGAGAGAGAGACAGAGACTTTCATTTGTGTCTTTTTGTGTATGCACATATGCATGCTTGTCTTTGTCGCAGGAAGAGTTTCATACCAAGAAAACCACCAACTTAAAAACATGCATACAAAATGAAAAGAAAATTAGATTTTTATTGGTAGATGTGAAATACGGCAAGTTGCTAAACTGAAGGCATTGATTGCATGGAGATTCAATCATTAAGATGAGTCTTAAATTAAAATGTAAAAAACATATTTTACAAAAATAAATATACAGTGTCAACGCTGGACCTGATCGGTCAGACCAATATGTCACAGCTGAAGAGGAGCCAGGGTCAGCGGCAGCTGAGACCATGGATCTCAATGGACCATCAAGTGGCGGAACTCCTAACGTTAGCAAGAGTGCAAAAAGTCGTTACCATGCAGACTACCTCAATCTGGGATTCACAATCACAGCTGATGCCAGAGGAACAGCAAAGGCCACAGTGTGTGTGCTGTGAAGTTCTGAGCAACGAATGCCTGAAGCCGTGTCATTTGCAATGCCATTTGCTCACAACACACGCTCACCTGAAGGACTGACCACTTTCAGAGAAAATTAAAGGAATTACAATGATGAAAAATGGCCATCAAGAGCAGTGCAACTCCCATGTCAAAGGCTCAAGAAGCTTATCACGCAAGCTATCGCAAAAGCTGGTAAGCCTATAACACCAGTGGGGAAACACTTTGTTTACCTCTCGCAAAGGAGATGTCTTGTATTATGTGTGGTGAAAATGCTAGTAAACTCTGCCGTCCTCGATCTAATCCCCCTGTCCACCAACAGTATCTAGCTAAATTTCAGATATGGCAGAGGATGTCAGACATAGTAGATGTTTTTCCATCCAGTTTGATGAGACAACAGATGTGGTTGATTTAACAAACTTATTTGTCTATGTCAGATATGCGTTTGAAGGCACACAAAGATTTCTTGTTCTGTAAGCTCTTACAGACCAGAACAAGCGGATAACTTTTTTTTCTGCTCTTGAAACATTTATTGAGGTGAAAGGCATTGTCTGGACCAAATGTGTTACCGTTGGTACTGACGGAGCAAAAGCCATGCCTGGGCGAAATACAGGTGTAGTGCCACGGATTAGAGGTCTTCTACTCAGACCCTAGGACCCGGGACCCGACGCGGCACCCGACCCGAGACCCGTACGGGGCCAGGTCACTGGCGTAAGGATCGGCGGTGCAGGCGGTGCAATGCATCGGGGCCCAGAGCTGTCAAGGGCCCATGAAGAGTGAGACGTACTTACGGTTTCTGTTGCAGTCCGACTCCAAATAAACTTCCATGCTGTATTATGCAGTCAGCACTTGCCCTCATAGCTTACTAGGCTAACGAATGTTATAGCTTTAAGTTTAGTTTACTGGATTGAGTGGATAAAATACGAACGCGTTCTCTTTCCAACGTGTCAGCGGAGTCTCCTGTGAGGTTCTGGTGACATAATTGACCATATATGGAGCTGGAGCAAGAAAAGGGGAATATCCCTTCACGTACCATGGCTCTTGTTTACCAGTGTCTTGGGTCCTTCAGGGGGTGTTACTAAAGCACAATAGATGGCTACCAATCTGCCTGATGAAAAAATAATGAGTCCATATTTTCTATAACAATATAATTGTTAGGTAGGGCCCAGAGCAAATATTTGGGCAATGACGTTACGCCACTGGCCGGGTCCATATTTATTATGGTCAATTAGGGTCCGGGTCGGGTCGGATTCTATCACCACGGGTCCCGGCTCTATTTATCCTTATGTGTACCCGAGGGGATCCGAGAAGACCCGTGAATAGCAGTGATCATGAGAGAAATGCATGAAAACACATCGCACGTGAAGCCTCACGTGCAATGTGTGTTCATGTGTTTCTTCTTTTGTTGTCACAAACTGCAAATAAATCCATAGAGAAAATAACTAGCAAAGAGGGTTCCCATCTGCAATGAAAATTACTTCCTCATTCACATGAGGCGCATGTGCCTCAGGCAAACGAGGCAGTGATTTTCGTTCCAGAGAGGGAACCCTCTTGCTAGTTCCTCTTGCTATGGATTTACTTCAGAAATTAGTTTCCCGTACTTTGGATTATTTGATCGCATGGTTGGTGAGTACACGAGTCACAACATGTACATGTGAGTGTTTCTAGCACTGTTGTGTGTGTTTTTGGGCGACTGAACGGCGGTAGCATAGACTGCCACTGTACTGCTATCTAACTAACGTTAGCAGTAGCAGGCCTCAGGCAACGTTTCATTGTGAAACGCACTTTCTAATGCACGCACAGTGAAGATGTTGGCGATGTATCCCTTGCCTTTAACGTTAGCCATGGCTTTTCAATTAGCAAGAACAATAACAGAAAATGTGGATTTATTTTTGTATTACACATTTCTTGGCAAGGATGAATGGATATGCATTACATCACGGTCAGGCAGTGTCTGGCAGCATCAACCAGGGGAGAATGCTATAACGTTAGTTAATAAACATGCACAAAGTTTCATTTAATATACAACTTGTAGCAGTTAGCAAGCAACTTTGACGTTGGCAACCGCTAGTCTCTGCCTCTGTATTTCTCGGTTCTGTACGGGGCTGGGTCTCAGATTTCTAATAATAGACGGGTCCTCTCCGGGTCCGGGCACAAATTTCCCAGGTCCATTGTGGTCCGGATCCGTCATTTTGGACCCGTGAAGACCTCTACCACGGATACGACAGCTCACCTGATGTCAAATGGCGCCATTGCAGCATACATCGTGAGGCATTGGCCATGAGGAAGATGCCAGAGAAACTTCAGGGGAACTGCTGTGAAAGTTGTCAATTACATCAAAGCTCGACCTATGAACTCACGTCTGTTCGGTGTCCTCTGTAATGAAATGGGCAGTGACCATGACTTGTGCAACTTCTGTTGCGTACAGAAGTGAGATGGTTATTCAAACTGCACTCTGAAATGAGGATGTTTTTACAAGAGCAACAGTCTACTCTGGCTATCCTGTTCAGTGACACACAGTGGCTGGCAAAATTAGCTATCAGACATATTTTCACGTCTGAATGAGCTCAACATGGGACTACAGGGAGTCAGTCTGACAGGTTTTTATATCACTGCAATGAAGAAAAAGCTGCCACTGCTCACCATTAAGGTCAAGGCTGGTGATGTCTCTGCTTTTTCAAGTTTGGAGACCTTCAAGGTTCATCTGACAGACTGACACATCACTTCAGACCTGTCAAGGTTCATCTGACAGACTGACACATCACTTCAAGGTGCAAGAGCTCAACACCTCTGCACCACCACCTCAAATGCAGAGCAGTTTACAGAGTACTTCCAAGTGGAGGCCAGGCCCGAGGGGATCAGAGACCCCTTTCTCTGTTGACGCAACAGGAGAAGCTGCTTGAATTATCATTGGACAGCACTAGAACTGGAGAGGAAAAAAACACTTCTTAACCTTTGGATGCAATGAAATCATGAGTACCAGCGCTCTCATTGAAGGCTGTGACATCACAAACTGTTGTGATGTCATTTGTCACAACCTATCTTTGCAAGAACGGCTTTTCTTCTCTCACTGCCACAAAGACCAAGTACCGCAACTGAATGGCTGCAGAGACAGATCTGCGGCTTATGCTGACTGCACTCATGGCTAACATTCCAGGACTATCATGATGCCAATCCAAACAGGCTCATCCGTTTCACTGAAATGGTAAGTGTATTATGATCAGTGTTGGGACTAACGCGTTATTAAGTAACGCGTTACAGTAACTAAGTTACTTTTTGCGGTAACGAGTACTGTAACGAATTACTTCATCAGTAACGTAACGTACTTACAATTATTGCGGTTTAAACATGCTCGTTACTCGTTACTTCACGATTCTGTGCGGGACCTACAGCAGCGAGGCTAGAGAGGAAAATGCGAGTCTGACGGCGGTCTGATGAGGAAGTAGGCTAATCGTGCGGCACTTCTATACTTTCTAATGTTACTGGACCAAATTCTGATAGTGAAACGGGTCATTTTGCGTGAGCTGTGTTGTGTACGGTAAGCGGTGTTCACTTCACACCGCTCGGCGAGTCAGCAGCATGGAGCCCTCTCCTCCTCGCTTCTCTCAGGCTGTCTGTCACCAGTGCCCTGCTGCACCCAGGCAAGCACAGCACTCGTCTCTCACTTACAGATTCCCCTCGCGTTGGAGGGTGTTCACGGTGTGTTTCGCGTTGTCATGAAATGGGAAGAAAAATGCCTGCAAGTCTCCTGCCTTTTGGAGATAAACTGCTATTAAAGGCAGCCGCGACGAGCGGCTGCTTTGAGGCTCTGCTCTGTCCCTATCTGCAGGCAGCGCTGGGCTCTGCTGCTGGGGACTGCCCCCTAGTCCGATACCTCACGAGTCCGATACCTCACGAGTCCGACACCTCATGGTTTTGGGTTAGGGTCTGGGGGAGGTTAGGTTTAGGCGTGCACTCCGCTTTTACAAACGGTAACCACAGTGTTTATGTTGTTCAGCCAGGATATTATAGACTACTGATACAGTTGTTAATTATACACTGCCAAAAGTGTACTGGCTACTTTTTGAAGGCAATAATAAATATGCCTCAATGCCTAAATGTTGTGTTTTCTTGTTCCACTACTTTTCGTCGTAGTGATAATGGGTACAATGCTCAAATTTGACAGTTGTCTTGTCCCACACTGTGCTACAGCAACCCCAAAATAATGTGTGTGCATTAACACCTTAAGTGCCATAGCCGAAATAATTCGTCTTACATAATCCAACGCTTAAGTGCCAGAGCCGAGTTTACTCGTCTTACATAAACATTTTTTTTTTTTTGACGGTGGTACATCAATCAACAACTTTTACATCTTCGAGATCACTATTGGAGCAAGATAATGTGTATAATCTATTTTACCGACCCACTAAGTGTTGACAGTGCTCCCCCAGACGACCGAAATCAAAGAAAAAACTGCCGCGGGACCAAGCCGTTCAAGGAAATGCCGTGGCGATTTTACAGTAACAGACTTGTCTTGCCTGAGAGCGGCCGCGCACCGGCAGCAGCACACAGAGAGCGGAGAGCGATTTGCAAAATAGATCATAGGTGAAACACACTTTGAAACACCTCAGAAAGGCCAGAATCAACATCTGCCCATCGCCCACGCATTCCCCGGCCCATCTTGACTCGCACAAGGAGCGTCTGCACGCAGGCAAGCAGGCAGGCAGGCACACAGGCAGGCAGCAGCAAAAGCGCTTCTGACACGCCCGCTGTACAGCCAGGAGGAAGGAGGAGAAGACACACGGAGGGAGGAGTTTAAATGAGAGGGGTGAATGAGAGGGGTGTTTCCTGTTGTTATGGAGGAAATTACTGTTCAAAACTATTGTTTAGAATGTCTGACGGTCTTACTGATGCCAAAAATGAATGGTTAAAGTGACTGTTTCACAAAAAGCCATTTATCTCTGAATAAATTTCCAGACGCTGAAACCATGCTGTACTCAACGGCTAATATCTACATAACTACTAACTCTGCAAACTAACTCTTTTAGACAGAGAAAGCACACATTCTATTAGTTATTTTTAGATGATTGGTGTTCATGAATTCTTAACAGAAAAGAATCCTCGGCTGTCTCTAAAATGAGCCAGAATCGTCAAAAACACCCCTGGCACAACTTACCTACAGGAATGAAAACATGGCTGGCATTCAATGTGTTAATAAGAGAATTGAGTTTAAAAAAAAAGTAACTCAAAAGTTACTTTCCTAGTAACTAGTTACCTGCAAAGTAACGAGTAACTTAAAGTAACTGAGTTACTTTTCAGAGCAGTAACTAGTAACTGTAACTAAGTTACTAATGTAAAGTAACTTGCCCAACACTGATTATGATGATGATGACGATGATGATGAACATTATTATTATTGGTAATTATTATTGGTATTAGTAGTAGTAGTAGTAGCAGTAGCAGTAGCAGCAGTAGTAGTAGTTGTAGCAGCGGCAGCAGCTGTTTCAGAACCATGGATGGACAGTGCTTGTTGATGCTTAGCCATTTTTTTGCAGGGAAGTGAGGGGATAACGAGATAGAGAGGGGAGAGAGACACAGCATGGTGAAAAAATGTTGACTGCAGATCACATGTTCCTGGATAAATGTGTATATTGATTGATTTGATATTATTGGACAATTTATTGATGTTAATGTCACATTTGGGGGGGCAATTCATCCTTATACTGTATATTATTGAAGCGCACACATGGTATCCTGTCATACCCAAAGATCTACCCTTACCATTTTGGTTAAAAGTCAAATTTCAATCTGATGCTTTTACAGCTGCAATATGCAACCTTTTGCCCTTGAATCAGTGAAGTGTACTGTGTTAGTCCCGCCCATGCAGTCCCGCCGTCCTCCCCCCTCAGTCCCAGCCCGAGGCTGCTGGAACCATAAGGCCTCCACATGTTCAAGAAGCACACAGCAAATGCAGCAAATCTAGTATAAAACAAGCCAATGCCGACTGTTTCTGAACATTTAACTGTGGAAAGAATGCTTCATGTGGGAAATGTAGACACATTTATTTCTAAACTGTACTTCTTACTGCTGAATGGGGGCCTAAAGCCAGGTTTGCACAAATCTAGAGCGAGATGGGAATCAGATCTGAACATAATTGATGAACACCTCTGAAAACAGAAAATTCATAAAGCCAAAACTGTGCTGTGTCAGAAATGTGCTTCAGATGTGATCTAGGTGGGTTCGTTCCTGCACTCTACCTGGCTTTGTACAAAGGTGAGGCCCTTTTGGTTTGACCTCTGTGATACCTTGACCAAGATCACAGGAGTTACGTTTCCACTGGATCCTGAGTTTTGCTTGGGCAATGTCACAAGTGTCAGCAATTCTCTAGCTCATTCCCAAATTAAATTCACAGAGATTGCTTTATCTGCGGCCAGGAAATGCATAACTGTGACATGGAAATCTGATTCCCCTCTCCTCATTGATTGATGGTATTTGGAAATGAACAGTTGTATTTCTCTTGAAAAGATCACGTACAGTCTTAGAAAAAGATATAAGACCTTTCTGAAAATCTGGCAGCCTTACCTAGATTATATAGACACATCACTGATGCCACCCGCACCCTAGGGATGTGAACATTTCTGGTTGTTAGCCAGAAGGCCTCTTTAGAGGATATAATAGTGTCAAGGAAGTGTTTCTGTTTTCTCCATACACTGATTATTTATGTATGTATGTATGTATGTATGTATGCATGTATGTATGTATTTATGTATGTATGTATATGTATGTATGTATGTATGTATGTATGTATTTATGTATTTATTTATTTATTTTTGTGGGGGCATTATGGATTTCTTTGATGTTTGATGTTTTTCTATGTTGTGTTTTGTATATTTGTTACAATGCATTTGAAAATAAAAAACAAAAGAGAGAAAGGGAAATGGTAAAAGTGGCAGTGAACACAGGGGGATTTTCAGGGGTTGAAGGTACACTTTCTGGTTCAGAAAAAGCAATTGAAGCTTAAAGAAATGTACAAATTCTTGAATTGATGTTGGCTTGTCTATGTTATTTATAGCATTGTGCCTTGAAGAAGCATGGGATGCATGCGATATCTCTTGCCCTGCCTCTCGTCCAGGAACCCAATTTAATTAAACCATACTATTAGTCTTGTCAAGCGGGACCTACTGGACTGTGACCCATTTTTCTGCCCTGGCCTGCAATAAATTCTTCAGACAAGTGTTCGACTCCTTCATCACACAGTTCTTGGGCGGGCAGAGGTGAGGTTAAACTGTAGTTAAAGGTACGTTTTCCATGTAAACAATGTGGATTTGTGCACATTCATAATTTCACTCATATAAGATATACCTCAGTGGCAATGTTGAATAAATGCATTACCTTCAGAGATGTTCAGAAAGTATCCGTTTCTCATATTTAGCCTACAAGTCGATGTTTACTTCCGGATCTCATTGCAGCAACTTGGGGAGGACGCCCCGCCCCTTCATTTGATTGACAGCCCAAAGTGCAGGTGTTTCAGGTAACCATACAGCTACAGTACTTCACCCACCAGCAGATCATTTAGTACAGAGGTTCTCAAATGTTTTTCAGCCAAGGACCCCTTACAAGATAGAAAATATACCGGGGACCCCCTCATTCTGATTTGTGATTTTGGGCTAATTGTTTCCACGGTAACGTGCTTGACTTTTAATTTGATCGGTTTGTTATTCGAATGTAATCCATGAACCATTTTAGATTTAAAGCATAAACTATTTTCGTTGAACTATGAAGATTTTGCAAAAAAAAAAAATTTTATTTTTATTATATTACATTACGTCATTTAGCAGACGCTTTTGTTTTGTCCAAAGCGACTTACAATATCACAATTTGTCAACCGTACAGAAAACCACTATGCAACACAATCAATGACAGCTAGGATATTTTGATAGACTAGCACCATGTAGGAAGTAGTTTGAGAAGGAATAAGTAACACGTAGCATTTTATTTTTTAATTAAAAAAAAAAAAAAAAAATTACCTGAAAACTTTTCGCGGACGCCCTGGCAAAGTGCCACGGACCCCCATTTGAGAACCACTGATTTAGTAGAATCTCCCACTCAATATGTGATTGGAACAAAAGTAACATAGCTACAGCAAGCTAGCTCGTCGAGAAAGAAACATGCTTTCTCTAACTTCACTTTTCTCCATCCCTTTTTCTACAGTAGTAATAAGCTGTCTCTTTTGATCCAAGAGTTTCCCCCTCTCAACTTTACAATCAGGCTTTCATTTCTTTGCTCTCCCTAACTCATTTGTGTCTCTTTCATCTGCTGACATGATTACTGAGAGCAAAAAAGAACCTGCAACGGCTCCCTCTCCACACAATGTTGTGCTCATACATCCTCATGTGTGTACTTGAAAATCAAATTGTAAGGAGCAGGAGCAATCTGGGAACCCATCAGTTAAAGGGATAGTTCGGTTTGTTTGAAGTGGGGTCCTATCAGCTAGTTTCATACACTAACTGAAATAGGTATAGTGTTCTCTGATGCTGAGCGCATCGTTTATCGAGACCCAGCACTCTGCAACAGCCTCCACAGCTCTGTCTCTCTACTACACGGGGACAAGAACTAAAACGTAATTTAGCCACCTAAAACAACGCCCACCTAAACAAATCGATATCTGTGTACATGTACGCTCTATTTTGACAATTTCAGCTCTTTACCTTTCCGCCAAACAGCGGTCTCATTGCTCATCGCACTGCTAAACTCCTGCACAGACCCGCAGCGCTGGATAACTCCACAGAACAGCCGTTATTTTGGGTTATTTCTCCTGGCTTGTTAGTGAGGACACAACAAATAGAATACGAACGAAAATATGAGTGATTTTGATAGCGAGGACGATATGCCATTCACCTTGGTGACAAGAGGATACAATTATGAACCAGAGGGAGTAATATACAGAAGAGGAACTTTTGGCCGAGTGAACAGGCAGAAAGAGAGATACGAGGAACTGCCATAATATGCTGCCTAAATGTCGGGGTGGCCTGCAGACCTTTTTCACCATTCCCAGGATAAATTGGGGAAAATGTCCGAGACCAGAGAGGCCAGGTGACTTGTTGTCTCTAAAGTAAGTCAGTGTTTTATCTCTCTTCTAAACCTTCCTGTTTTGTAAACCGCGGCGGCTCTGTGCTCTGTGCAGGAGTTCAGCGGAGGAATACGGTAGTTGTACGGTTGGGAGAAAAAGCACTGCCGAATGAGACCGCGGTTTGGCGGAAAAGTAAAGCGCTGAAAATTGTCAAAATAGAGCGTGCATGTACACAGATATCGATTTGTTTAGGTGGGCGTTGTTTTAGGTGGCTAAATTACGTTTTAGTTCTTGGCCCCGTGTAGTAGAGAGACAGAGCTGTGGAGGCTGTTGCTTGGAGTGCTGGGTCTCGATAAACGGAGCGCTCAGCGTCAGAGCACACTGTACCTATTTCAGTTAGTGTATGAAATTAGCTGATAGGACCCCACTTCAAACAAACGGAACTATCCCTTTAAGGTTTAAACAAAACAAAAAAAATATCTCACCCCTAGCCTCTGGGGGCAGCCCCGTTTCAATGGGGTGCAACAGGAACTCAAGAGGCACGGTCGGCAGTGGAAGAAAATCCCTTTCCGCTCCCTGCTCTGCCATTGGCTCCAACCGACCGGCTCTGCCCATTAATGGATTTCTTTTCCGCTCTCTGCGTGTCGCTCTCAAATCCGTGTGTCGCTATGAAACAACAATCACAACTCTAGCTCATTGCTAGTAGCAATAGCAACTTGCTATATGCTGAAAATGGTAAGTTTTGACTACACACCGGTCACGTTCACTTCATTTTGATCGGGTAAAGCCCAGTATCCGTGTGAGTGCTGTTACACCCCTTTTAACGGAGTCTGCCAACAGATTTTCGATGCAAGTCGAAAGTCTGTCTCGAGAGATTAGGTCAGGAGAGACATTGGCCTGGTTTGGGATGTGATGTGATTTGATGAACTGGACCAGAGGAAGAAATATAGCCAACCAAAGTAAATAAATTCCGAGCTGCAATTAGCATCCGAGTGGCAAACGGCTCAAATTAATGAATCATAATAGACTCCGCTGCAAGATGCTGCAGCAGACTGCATTGTGAGATATATTGGGCGAGCCAGCTTGCCTCTGTATCTCCATCCCCCCCCTCACTCTCGTTTTTTGTTTCTCTCACTCTACTTCTGTCCTGTTCTTGCTCCCTCCCTCTTCCATCACCCTGCTGCTATCTCCTCTCTCTCTCTCTCTCTCTCTCTCTCTCTCTCTCTCTATCCAACCCAAATCCGACTTTCTGTCCTTGTGGCGGGAAAGGAGAGGACGTCAATGGCGCGACAGAGGGGAAGGATGGATGGATGGATGGACGGATCGTGAGAGATTGATTTGGAGTCAAATAAGTGTCAGATAAAGCCAATTACAAATTTACTCAAGCCTCTGTATTGTCTCTGGCATAGGGATGCAGCGATTAACCAATTTCACTATTCTTCTTCTCTTTTCTTGCAGATCTTTTTTCTCCCCAATTGAACTTGGCCAATTTCCCCTGCTGTCCCGCCCATTGTTCCACCCCCTCTGCCAATCTGGAACTCCGACACATGTGCAGTCGCCAGCCGCTTCTTTTCACTTGACAGTGAGGAGTTTACCGGCAGGATGTACCGCATGGGAGGATGACGTAAATTATATATGATAATCATGAAACTGTGATTTTTTTCCTGAGACTATAATCGTACCATCAACATAATACTTGCATACTCCTGCATAGCAACTGAATGAATGCACACACACACACACACACACACACACACACACACACACACACACACACACACACACACACACACACACACACACACACACACATACTCTCTCTCTCTCTCTCTCTCTCTCACCCACACACACACACACACACACACACACACACACACACACAAGCAGCTGCAGGTGCCATTCCTGCACATGGGGGAGAAAACGCTTGCTGCAGATTATTCATGCTTGCATAACTCTCCAGGCCCCATTTGTCCACACCTCCATGAAGATGGAGAGAACACAGGAGGGGAGAAGGACTCCACACCTCCATGAAGATGGAGAGAACACAGGAGGGGAGAAGGACTCAGAAAGAAGGAGAGGAGAAGGGGAGCTAAGCCATGGGGGAAAGAGAGGACATGGCAGAACTCTGTGGTTGGGGTGGTGAGTTATAGATCAGTAATGGCTCAAACAACCATCTGATTTGTTAACACTTGAATGAAACGGCGGGTCATTATGACCTTTTTTAATTTAAATGTGCAATAACTTTGTTGAATAAAAAAATATAATGCTGGTGGATCTTCCTAAAAATGTGTGTATATTCATTTAAAATAGTTTTCATCTGAATTACACAAAAGACAAAGAAACAAAATATATATTTGTTTTACCTAGAACGGCCAGGCGGTCATTTTGACCTCAATGAATTCCACGGGGTTCTATCTTTTCACATTTTGATGTTGTTTTGTCTTTTTAAAAGGGGAAGATTCGGATCCGGATTCAGATTCCGGACTCCTCATCGTACAATTCGGTTCACCGTACAAACCCCTAAGTCATCCAAGTCCAGCGCCTTTCACACATGAACTCCGGATCAGGTGAGGGTTGCTCCCCACTGAGCCTGCCCCGGATGATACGTGAAGTGTACCCTTTCACACATGAGGCATGTTGCATTCTCACATGAGTAGCACCTCCGCAGAGTTTGTAAAGTAGAGAGGGGACAGGGGTGGGGGTGGGGGAATTTGGGCATGACCACACAATGGGGAGTTGTGAAAACTAATAATACATAATGGGCGATAACTGCCTAACGTTTACGGCATATAATCGTTTGCGCATAACGTTAGTAATTAATTAAACAACCCTACAACTCACGCCCAGATGCATCGATTTCCTCGAGTCGCAATCACTACAAAGAAAACAGGTCTTTGCTATGTTCAGTCCTAAAATGCATCAAACCTACTAGAATTATACAGAATACAGGAAGCTAGACGTTTTTACCTTCAAAATAAAATAAATGTTGTATTACTTAGTAACAAAAAATCAGAATGGTCGACTCACTACGGGTTAAAATTGACTTTTCGAAGGGAGCAGATATTCTTCCAGTTTATCTCCGTTCTGTATCTTTCGAAACACACACAAAAAAACATTACACGTGCATTTACTTTATTTAATTGCCATTATTGCGAAGGTTATACCCGGAAGTTTTCGTTTTATACTGCCTGACTTGACGCTACTTGGAATTTGCGGTTCTGCCCTTGAATCTTCACAAACGCTGTGTAAACGTTAAATCAAAGGCATGAACGCAACCAGATCCAGATACCCTACCTAGCGATGTCCAATACTGGGAAGCGGGACGACCCTCACGTCCAAAAATGCTTATTAAATGTGTGTGCTGTGCAAAGCTATGCAGACATTAAATCAGATCAGAGCCATGAGCCTTTCAATCCAGCAACATGTTGGCTGACGCACACGGAGCAGGTTTGAGCTTCATTTGGAAACACTGAAACGGCATGATGTTTTTTTTGCTCGCTCATTCACATCAGAGTCAGAGTCAGAGTCAGTTTATTTACCATTTGCAGTCGAAACTACATTGGAATTGGGGTGCAAGAGCTTAAAACATAGACACAAATATGACAAGTCATGACAACATAAAATAGCATGTAAATAGACAGACAGTAAAAAGGTTTAAAAAGTAAATAAGATAAAATAAGATAATAAAACAATAAAAGGAGACAGGTACATCTGTGGATAAAGGCCCGAGTCATCCAGCTCACTTATTAACACGTTCACTGCCAATGGCGAGTTGACTCGTCAAACACAATCCAACCGTTCACTGCCAATGACGAGTTGAGACGTCAAAAAAAATATATATATATTTTTTTGACGGTGCTACGTGGATCAATGCCCCCCACGTCTCCTATAAAAATATTGGAAGTATTGAATGTGTATAATCTATTTTACCGACCAACTAAGTGGCGACAGTGCTCTCCCGACAGAGAGAAAGCCAACCAAAAACAGCCGCGGGAGGAAGCCATTCTCAAGGAAATGGCTGGGCGAAAACGCTTTCGATTTCACACACATACACACACACACACACACACACACACACACACACACACACACACACACACACACACACACACGCGCGCGCACACACACTCGAGTACCTTTGAGCATAAATAAGACCAGAATCGCAAAAGCTTCATCAAAGCTCTCAACCGACACCCCAAGAAACGAACGAGCCCGTTTTACAGTAATCCAGACTCGCCCGAGAGCGGCCGCGGAGCCAGCAGCAGCAGCACAGACGAGCAGCAGCAGCAGCAGCAGCAGCACACCGAGAGCGCGCCTCAAGATTGGAAGAAGGGGATCGCGAAGGAATTTCTCTCCCGTGTCTAACCCCCCCCCCCTCGCCTCTCCTCTCCTCTTCCCCGCTCCTGCAATTCCCCTGTCTTTTTTTGGGATCTGTGAGGCAACAGAAACTCGCCTGTGACAAAACACTGCAAAGCCACCAGACCTACGGAGGGAGGAGTTTGGAGACACACACACACACACACACACACACACACACACACACACACACACACACACACACACACACACACACACACACACACACACACACACACACACACACACACAATACAGTATACAGACTTGCCCAAGGGCACCCATAATCACAGGCACGTGAGGTGGTTCTAAAAATCCATTTATCTCAAAACTCTCTGAAAATCTCTGAAACCATGCTGTACTCAACGGCTAATATCTACATAACTACTAACTCTACAAACTAACTCTTTTAGACAGAGAAAGCACACATTCTATTCGTACTTTTGTGAACTTTGTGTTCACAAAATCCAAGCAGAAAAGAATCCTCGGCTCTTGTAAAATGAGCCAGAATCCTCAAAAAAACCCTCTGGCAGAAGCTAACTACAGTATTGAAAAACGGCTGGCAGTGAATGTGTTAAAGTGCAGGAACAAACAAAGTGCACAATCAGACATAAAGTGCACAGTAGTAAAGTGCCTAAGCAAGGATTAATTGCATGAGAAGACCAGTATAAGACATCTTATACAAAAGAAAATAACAGAAAAAATAGAGGTCTAGGTGTGTCTAGGTGGTCTAGACAACAGAGATCTACCGTTTAGATTTGTGATCGTTCAAACTACGCACAGCACTCGGATAAAAGCTTCTCGCAAAGCGAGTGGTGGAGCATTTAATGGAGCGGTAGCGTCTACCCAAAGGGAGTAACTCAAAAAGACTGGCGGCCGGGTGACCTGCAGGGTCCCTGATAATGCTGGAGGCCCGGGACAGAAGTCTGGAGCTATAGAGCTCTTCTAGAGCCGGCAGGTTGGCACCAGTTATCTTGCGGGCAAGGCGCACTACCCTATTTAAGGATTTTCGCTCCTTAACAGTAAGGTTACCAAACCATACAGTGAAGGAACTAGTGAGAATGCTCTCAATAATACAGCGATAAAAGTTAACAAGGATCTGGCTGTTGTGGGTGAACTCCTTAAGTCTTCTTAAGAAGAAAAGACTTTGCTGAGACTTTTTAACAATCGCTTTGGTATTTGAGTGCCAGCTAAGATCATTCGAGATAGTGACACCTAGAAATTTGATACTTTTTACCATCTCAACCTCTGTACCATTGATTATTATAGGATGGTGAGGTGCCTTTTTACGGCGGAAGTCAATGACAAGCTCTTTTGTCTTGGAGGCATTGAGAATTAGGTTGTTGGCCTCGCTCCACCTGACAAGTTCTTCTACCTCAGATCTGTAGTTAGACTCGTCATTTGAGCTAATGAGCCCAATGACAGTGGTGTCATCCGCGTATTTAAGATTGTTGAGGTAGTGAGCGATACAGTCGTGGGTAAAAAGAGTAAACAAGAAGGATCTAAGAATGCATCCTTGCGGTGAGCCAGTGCTCAGAACAAGTATATCAGACAGTTTATTTCCGATCCTGACTCTTTGAGGCCTCAGGATTAAAAAGCTAAAAATCCACTCACAAAGAGCATCACACAGACCAAGATTTTGCAGTTTACGGATCAGAATTGAGGGAATGATCGTATTAAAAGCAGAGCTATAGTCTATGAAAAGCATTCTGACATAAGCTCCACTTTTATCCAGGTGTTCATATACAGAGTTCAGAGCTATAGAAACTGCATCCTCAACTGATCTGTTTTCCCTATAAGCAAACTGCCAAGGATCAAGAGTAGGAGGAATCTGACATTTAATGTGATCCAGCACCAAACGCTCCAGACATAACACTGATGTTAGTGCAATGGGTCTGTAATCATTATGACATGTAACAGGAGATTTCTTTGGGACTGGGACTACAATGGACTCCTTGAAACTTTTTGGAACAATGCGACGCTGCAGTGACATATTAAAAATATCTGTCATCACAGGGGCAAGCTGCTCAGAGCAGGACCTGGCAACTCGGGGAGGAATGCCGTCCGGTCCAGCGGCCTTCCCCACCTTGGTCCTGGACAGAACCTTTCGAACCTCATGTTCAGATACATCGACATCGACATCGACTATTTATATAATAATAATCTGTCACGCTGGCTTTCTGTCTCTGTCCTCATGCACTCACTGACCTGGCTACTTCACGGAGCTCTGGAGGGGGGGGGGACAATCCGCTCCTGCCACTACGGCTGGGGGTACACTTCCCTACGGCTAGGAGGAAGCTCGCGGGAGCGCGCATGAGCCACCAAAATCTGTTCACACATACACCGCCATACGGATGCCCTCTAGATAACTCCTGAATTCCAGACATGTGTGAAAGTGGCTTATGTCACCCAGGCCAAGTCGGGAAGCGCCAGCTGCAAGTCACTAAGTCACCAACCCCTAAGTCACTAAGTCACCAACCCCTAAAGTCACTAAGTCACCCAGGCCAAGTCGGGAAGCGCCAGCCGCAAGTCACTAAGTCACCAACCCCTAAGTCACTAAGTCACCAACCCCTAAGTCATCCAAGTCCAGCGCCAAGTTAAGTCACTAAGTCACCCATGCCAAGTCGGGAAGCGCCAGCCGTAAGTCACTAAGTCACTGTATAAACCCCTAAGTCACCCAAGTTCGGAAGCGTGAGTCGCCATAAGACGCCATAAGTCACTAAGTCACCAAGGTTGAAGGCCAGGCGAAGTTGGGAAGGTGTCGGAGTCGCTGTAAGACGCCAAGTTAAGGGCCAATAAACTTCTGGAAATGAGATCTTCCTTTTGGGGGATTCTCTCTAGCCCAAATAGATGCCGCCCCCTCGCCTAAAGAGGAGCACCATCTTACAATGGAGTCATATGCCAAAGTACTTGCCATGCACGCCACTTGCTAAATAAACAGTGTTGGGAACGTTACTTTAAAAAAGTAATTAGTTATAGTTACTCACTACTTGTTCCAAAAAGTAACTGAGTTAGTAACTGAATTACTCTATAATAAAACTAACTAGTTACCAGGGAAAGTAACTATTTGCGTTATATAACCACCTTGAAAATGCCAACTTTTCATCGGATTGCTCCGGACTCGCCATTTCTGCTGCTTCCTCGAATCTGTTTGGTGTGTCTGTGTGTGTGTGTGTGTCGCGCGTGTGATGTGTCCTGGCTCCTGTGTGAAAACACTGGCTCCGATTGGCTACCATGAAACACATGACTGCCTTAGCCAATAATCGCTTATCTCGTTGTTAATGTCCTGGCTCGTGTGTGAAAACACTGGCTCCCATTGGCTACCATGAAACACATGACTCTGCCTTAGCCAATCATAATCGTTTATCTCGTTATGTTAACCCACCCGGTCTCCTCACAGTCACTTGACAACACTAGTGTAGGCTACGGGTAGTTTACTCAATCATAACGCACCGCATTTAGCGTTCAGTAACGATAACAGCGTTGTAACGACGGAAACAGTAATTAGTTAGATTACCCCGTTACTGAAAAAATAACGGCGTTACCTAACGCCGTTCTTTTAAACGGCGTTATTCCAAACACTGTAAATAAAGTCCGTTGTTAAAACTTACCGACCGGTCTCTCATGATTGAAGTGAGGTTTCCATACCAAATTTCAAGCTGAGAGAGAGGTCGTCTATCTGTATTACTTGATCAGCCCGTGATGTCAGTCAAGCCCTAGCGTGACGTCAGGCATGACATCAGTTGTCCTCAGTTCATGTCAGTCTTTCCTAGTATATATAGCAAGGGTTCTACCTCACCCCCCACTCTGGCGGATCATAGCAGCAGCCGGCATCGCGGCTGTTCATTCCCCCAAACCATCCTCTGAAACCATAATTGCCGCCCCCTCGCCTAAAGAGGAGCGCCATCTTACAATGGAGTCATACGCCAAAGTACTTGCCATGCAAGCCACTTGCTAAATAAAGTCCCTTGTTAAACCTTACCGACCGGTCTCTCATGATTGAAATGAATGCATTGATGTCTCAATTGGGTATTCATGAGAGATTATGGAGTTTGGAATCTAGAGGTCAAAATGATCGCTTACGGCCATTCTGGTAGGCTAGTTATGGAATTCTGGCCCTTATAGTGTTAAGGTAATGATCCATGACATTTTTTTCACGTAAATACATGTCTGTTTTGATACTCTGAATGATATAACACAATAGCAGTTCAACCCATTCATGTCTTGGCAAGACCGGAGAGCGGCATTCGATTCCCATGTTCAAAGTCTACATTTCAACCGTAAGTCACATTTAATGTTATTGTATTCAACCCTAGCCCAAACCATAACCCTAATCTTAACTAAGCTGTTTTATTTATGTAACGTTTTTGAATTATTAGGATATTGATATGATATAATTATAGGATTTGGCACAGTCATGGGGGGAAGGCGGTGTGGGTTTCAGTTCGGTGGGCTGAGGATTGCATCACTGCTGGTAGAGGGAGTCCCAATGCGCTTCAGCTATTGCAGGCAGGCAGGTCCGGTGCATCACAGAGGAGGGACGCAGCATGAAGTAAAAGGAAGGAAACTGGAGCAGCTCGGACGATTCAATGCCTTTTATTAAGGTGCAAAGTAACAGGACAGACATTTTGATGCCATAATGCGTCTTCATAGGGTCATGACAGACAGAGGGAGGCATTTAAAAAGGACTACCAACAGGTGAGTAACAGGGGCAGTGCATTCAATCACTCAATGACTGTCTTCCACCAATAATGAGCTGTGAGGTGCAGTTTCACATGGGACAGCCCCACACAGAGAGATACATACCGGTACTTAAGGAACAAGAAGGCCAAAATAAAAGGCCTAGTGTTCAACATTAAAAAGTACAGTGTGTTTAGACTATATAAACAAACTACAAAGCACTCAGAGTAAGAAAAAGAAAAAGCCCATAATAATAAGCAGCCAAATATATTTATTAGAGACCGTCTAGAGAAAGGGGGAAAGGCTCAGCTCTTCATTAAGGCCTTTTACTCTCTTCTTTTCTTTTATTTTCCTGTCAACCATTTTATGTGAAGCACTTTGAATTGCCTCTGTGTATGAAATGTGCTATACAAATAAACTTGACTTGACTTGACTTGAAGGCTCCAAGGTGTCCAATGTGTGGATCCAAAAGGCTATTATTAAGTTTATTAATAATATCCCCACCCCTGGAGGATTTTTTTTTTCAATCCCCCAGAATCTTAGGGTTGCTGGGGAGCCATGGTTGGCTTGGTTATAATGTCTGGCCATAGCATAATCAAAGTTTTTGGTGCGTATAGCAGTTTTATGTTCAGATATTCTGGTTTTAAGTGGTCTTTTGGTCTGGCCTACATAAGCCAGCAAGGACATTTTAGAAGGTAAATGACATGAGTACTATTGCAATTGATAAAATAATGTATATTGACTTTCCTACCAGTATGGGGGTGGGTAAAGAGTTTAGAGTTAGTAGAGTTAGAGCATTGGGCACAATTGCCACATTTATAAAAACCATGTAGTGGGAGAAGGAGGGATCAAGTCCGAATGGACTAGACGGTCTCTGAGGCTGCGGGACGTCTAAAAGCAAAAAGAGGAGGGTTAGAACAGATATCCATTAGATGATAATCACTTTTTAAAATGTGCCAGTGTTTTAAAATGGTGTTCTTAATACTTCCTGCCACTGGTGTACATGTATATTGTGTGGAGAAACACAGACGAGCAGGTGGTTGTTTGGATTTCTTGCTGAGTAAAGGCATTCTGTCAGCATGCAGTGCTCTCCGATATGCTTCATCAAGGTCAATTGCTGGCATAGCCTCTTTCCAAAAAACGGTTAGTTAATTCTGTGGCTTTGGATTTGAAATTGGAGAGTGAGCTGCAATTCCTTCTAAGACATCAAAATTGGACGTTCCCGCAGCCTCAGACACCATCTAGTCCATTCGGACTTGATCCCTCCTTCTCCCTCTACATGGCTCCCCTCAAAACCACCACAGGGTTTTTATAAATGTGGCAATTGTGCCCAATGGTCTAACTCTACTAACTCTACACTCTTTACCCACCCCCATACTGGTAGGAAATTCAATATACGTTCTTTTATCAATTGCAATAGTACTCGTCATTTACCTTCTAAAATGTCCTTGCGGACTGGCTTATGTAGGCCAGTGGTTTGTGCTTTGTACTTTGTTTATATAGTCTAACACAGTGTACTTTTTCATGTTTAACACTAGGCCTTTTATTTTGCCCTTCTTATTCCTTAAAGGATGGCTTTACCGATTTTCAATCAGATTTGTATCCTTACAATGTCAGTAGTATGAGTAGATGGGCAGCCTACCTCCCCTCAGGCTGGAATCCCTTATCATTCACATTCTAGTACACGCTCTGACGCGTTTTACTTCGTTTCGAACTCAAGCTCTCACTAGTGCCTTAAACGCTGCAACGCAGCCCTATGGAAGACTGTTATTTTGCTCCAAAATTACTTTTCATTAAAACCTGACCACCCACCCGTAGGTGGCGTGGTACCCCCTGGGACTGACACGGATCCACGTGACTACGTCACGTCCTGCCAGTCCAGGGAAATCACTTCCGCTTTCTTCCACCCGCTGCGAAGACGTGTTTTGTGAAAGCTCCGACGGTTAACAAGGAGTTATATTATATAGCTTTAGATACTAGGCTCGTCCCGGCTGACTTGCCCACCTCAAGAGGGTCGCGTGGACGGGATAAAGCAGGCTTCGGAGACCGACCCTGTACCCTTCACCCTGCGGCGTCGGAACAAGTCATCTAAAGCTAAGAGTATCTTCCTTAGTTAACTGTTTATTGCTATCGCCGTGTAGCTCTACTGCTATCGCCGTATAGTGGTTATTGCTGCCGCTGTGTAGCTTTGCTTTGCTTCGCTCCCCTGGCTGGGGCAGCGTTTTCGTTTGAGGGCCGATTTAGGTCCGCGCTCAAACTGTTAAGCTTTGCATACGTGCAAATAGCTTGTACCACGTAGCACAGGAACAAAGAGGCTAAGTAGCCCAGTTGTTGCAGATAGCTACCTTTGCACCCGTGCGGGTAGTTTTCGTGTGCTAGGTACTTTAGGCGCCGGCTTTAAAGCGCGCGCGTTAGATAGTTAGCTAGTTTGCTCAGTGCAGCTACTGTAGCCTGAACTACCTTGTAAACAGCTAGGTGCTGTATTAGCTGTGAGGCTACGCTGGCCGGTTACGACCAACACAATTAATTTGATGTGTGCATGCAGCTGTGACCTACATAAATGTAGTGTAGCTTTACTGGCGTCTGGGATTTTAGCTGGGCGATTCGCTAGCTAGGTGAGCCCGCCCCGCACCTTGTGTGGGCCGCTTCTCTCAGTACTTACGCCATCTTAACACCTTAAGTGCCATAGCCGAAATAATTCGTCTTACATAATCCAACGCTTAAGTGCCAGAGCCGAGTTTACTCGTCTTACATAAACATTTTTTTTTTTTTGACGGTGGAACATCAATCAACAACTTTTACATCTTCGAGATCACTATTGGAGCAAGATAATGTGTATAATCTATTTTACCGACCCACTAAGTGTTGACAGTGCTCCCCCAGACGACCGAAATCAAAGAAAAAACTGCCGCGGGACCAAGCCGTTCAAGGAAATGCCGTGGCGATTTTACAGTAATCCACTCAAGACTTGTCTTGCCTGAGAGCGGCCGCGCACCGGCAGCAGCACACAGAGAGCGGAGAGCGATTTGCAAAATAGATCATAGGTGAAACACACTTTGAAACACCTCAGAAAGGCCATAATCAACATCTGCCCATCGCCCACGCATTCCCCGGCCCATCTTGACTCGCACAAGGAGCGTCCGCACGCACGCAAGCAGGCAGGCAGGCACACAGGCAGGCAGCAGCAAAAGCGCTTCTGACACGCCCGCTGTACAGCGGAGGGAGGAGGGAGGAGGGAGGAGGGAGGAGGGAGGAGGGAGTTTGAATGAGAGGGGTGTTTCCTGTTGTTATGGAGGAAATTACTGTTCAAAACTATTGTTTAGAATGTCTGACGGTCTTACTGATGCCAAAAATGAATGGTTAAAGTGACTGTTTCACAAAAAGCCATTTATCTCTGAATAAATTTCCAGACGCTGAAACCATGCTGTACTCAACGGCTAATATCTACATAACTACTAACTCTGCAAACTAACTCTTTTAGACAGAGAAAGCACACATTCTATTAGTTATTTTTAGATGATTGGTGTTCATGAATTCTTAACAGAAAAGAATCCTCGGCTGTTGCTAAAATGAGCCAGAATCGTCAAAAACACCCCTGGCACAACTTACCTACAGGAATGAAAACATGGCTGGCATTCAATGTGTTAAGGCCCAATTATACTCCATTTTCATCCGTAACTAAGAGCGTCCGTTTCAAACGGTGTAATCGTCACTGTCCACATGCTTCCATGCGTCTTTCACGTTGGTATCATGTTAAGTAATACATCCACCACAGTAGAGAGTCAAATGCATGAGTGTGTGTGTGATTTCCTCCGTTTCATGCGTATCTGTAAGCTTTCAGATGACGGACAGAAAACGGACGAAATGAACGCAGAGTACGGACACTGTCCGTCTCCGTCTTTAACGTTGAGTATAATTGGGCCTTTAGCCAGCTTGCTTGTCTGCTAAGTGTTGCTTGCCTCGTGCAATTAGCATCTACTAGATTGCAACTCCCTTTGAGGAGTTTCTTCTGATTGACTAGCTTCACGGGCCGCTGGCCTTTGCTTGCGGTCACGCTTGCTTCCCCGTGTTACTCAGGGTAGAGACGCGCTACACCGGCCTGTACGCAGGCTTGTGTTAGCGCACGCTTGTTTCAGTGCTTATGCTAGCTTAGCTAGTGGCTTCCACGTCTGTTCTCTCGGGTTAACAGGTTGTGGGTATTGGTGCCCCCCCTTCGGGATGGGCTATTGCCGCTTACGTTACCATTGCACGCGCACGTTCGCTAGCCTCCGGGTTGCTTACTGTCTAGCCTGTGCTTCTCGCTAGCTTGCTTAAGCAGTACTCCCG
The DNA here is from genome assembly GCF_964638095.1 of Poromitra crassiceps. Lineage (NCBI taxonomy): Eukaryota > Metazoa > Chordata > Actinopteri > Beryciformes > Melamphaidae > Poromitra > Poromitra crassiceps. Next base: position 68,511,796 of record NC_139625.1, read on the forward strand.
CTAATAGGGTGCGCCCTGCGGGAGCTTGCTATTAGTGGTTAGCTTGCTGCTTCCTCTTGCTACTGAGCAGGGAAGGTCAGGGAGGGGATGGGCCGTGTGTAAAACTACTTGGCCGAGTATGAATCGGCACGTTAAGTGCGTGTTCGGCCTTGGGCACGAGCACGCTGCACAGGCGCCTTGAACCTTCGGTTTTGTCCGCAGCTAAGCTCTTTAGAGCTGACCAAGGTCCGCTCTCAAAGAAGTGTTAAAGCTAGCGTGCCTTGCATAGGTGCAGATAGCAATATTAGTACTGTTTAGCACAGAACGATAGCATTTTGCAGATAACTGGCGTGCACCCGTGCAGTTAGTACCTGTGTGCTAAGTACATTGGGCGCGAGATACCTCCGCTACAATAGACATACTGCTCCTTGCTGGCGCTACGCGTCCAGCAGGGCGTACAGCTCGCCAAGGTCTGGGCTCAGTGCCAGCCTTTGGCTTGTAGCTCTAAGGACAAGCCCACCGCCCTTGGTGCCCAAGGCCCGGGGTGGTTGGGAGCTCTCCATGGGTCGCACTCCCTTGTTGGGGCGCCCCCTGCAAGTGCAGGGAGCCTGGCTGGGGGCACAACGCACCTTGGTCCATGGCCACGGCCTGGCCTCGGTTGGCAGCAGGCAAGCCCACCGGTTGGCTCCCCAAGGCTGGGCTTAGGTCCAGCCTGCGGCTTGTAGCTTTGGACCCACCGTCCTCTGTGCCCATGGCCCGAGTTCGGTCGGGAGCTCGCCCAGGGTCTCATACCCAGCATCAAGGCTCGCCTTGGTCCATGGCTACGGCCTGGCCTCGGCTAGAGGCTCCTAGGACAGCCCACCATCAATGGCGCCAACAGCTCATTGCTGGTCGGGAGCTCGCCTGGGGGCCGCACTGTCGGACAAGTCCACGTGCGTCTCGAGAGAGAACGTTACCTCCGCAGTCCCCCCAGCCTGCGAAAGGCGCACGGCAGGGGGGGGGGGGGGGGGGGGGTTACTTCGGTACAACAGCGCGTCAGTAGGCGGAGCTTGCGTAAGAAGTTCTCCCCCAGCATGCACAGCTTCTACGGAACTGTCCATGCGGCGGGGGGGCGTAGCCTCTCACGTCCCGCCCCCCCATCAGGGCACCGGATCGAAAGGTCCCGGGGCCCAGCAATATGCTCATGGCTATATTTCAGGGATCATTTCTATAGTTTCTAACTTGAGAAATGTGTTTCTAAAAATGTTCAGTCTCGCTATCCACGATGATGAGACGGTGATACTTTTTTCTGAGCGCGAAGCGGGCAGAGAGACTTGATTCAGTTCATATGCTCTCTGCTTTTGATGACCGTTCACTGTCTCCTATGGGGACATTGAGGGAGAGAGTATGATCCGAGTGGTGGAACGGGTTCCGCTCCGTTGGCCACAAGAGACCATCTTGTCCAACAGGCTCGATGCCTGGGAGCATCTATGTTCCCCCGTCCCCATTACGGCGCACCCTCCAGAGGGGATACGCGCTACAGTTTGCCCACCCACGTTCGACGGGACCCCCGATCTGGCCGTGGAGGAGGAGGCCATGGACGGCTCCATGCTTCCAAAATTGGACCTTCGGCGTCTCAAAAAACAGCCGTGGCTCCCCTCCGCGCGAGGGGGATCCGCGTCTTCCTATATCTCAACGTCGTTCTCTTAGCGGCCGACTCGAGGGTCGGTGCCGCGAAACATACCAAGGTGGTGACCGATCACCGGCAAACCTTAGGGTTTTTGGTGAACCGGCAGAAGAGTTGCCTCGTCCCAGCGCAGGCGGCGACCTTCCTGGGGCTCGAGCTATACTTCCTGCGAGCCTTTCGCCAGAGCGACAGGCTCGCACGGTTCGGACAGCAAGCCAAGGACGTTAGGTCTGTGCCCTCGGTGTCAGTGCATCAGTGCACAGTGATGTTGGGCCTGATGGCCTCAGCACTGCATGTGCTCCCGCTAGGGAGGCTACACATGCCCTCGTGGTCCAAATATGGTTCTCAGGCTTCGCCTGGACTCGGCCGGGGACCGTCATCGCAGGGTTCCTCTGACAGGTCAGGCCTGGCGGGCGATGGCTATATGGGCGGACCCCCGTTACCTCTCGAGAGGTACTTGGTGGGGCCCTGTCCCGCTCAGGATGGTGATTCGCACAGACGCCTCCCTCTGGGGAGGGGGTGCGATTTGCGGGCATTTTTCGGCGAACGGCCGGTGGGAGGCTCAGGAGCTTCGCCACATAAACGTGCTAGAGCTGAAGGCGATTCGCCGGGCTCTGCCTCAGGACAAGCCCACCATCAATGGCGCCATGGGCCCATCGTTGGTTGGGAGCTCTCTTGGGGACCGCACTGCCGGACAAGTCCGCGTGCGGCCAGACTCGAAAGAGAACGTTGCCTCCGCAGTCCCCCCGGCATGCGGAGGTAACACTTCCAGCGGCTCACACATGGGCACCATGTGCTGATTCGCTCGGACAATAGGGCAGCGATCGCCCACCTGAACAAACAGGGCGGTGTGCGGTCGGGGGCGCTGAACCATAGCGGGGATTCACCTGTGGGTGTATCCCCGTCTCCTTTCAGTGTCAGCGGTCTATCTGCCGGGACGGCGGAGTTACGACCGGCCTGCTGTCTCGAGGCAATCCCCGTTATACGGAGTGGTGCCTCAACCCTCGGGTGATGGAACAGGTTTGGGCCAGGGTTGGTCGCGCCTGCGTCGATCTCTCGCATCGCGGCGCGCGACACACTGCCCACTGTGGTTCTCGATCCAGGAGGACAGCCCCCGTTAGGTCATGACGCGCTAAAAGCGCACGCGTGGCCGAGGGAGGGGCTCTATGCGTTTCCCCCGACCCCCCCTGATCCGTCATGTGTTGGACAGGGTGAGGGAACAGCGCCTCCGGCTCGTTTTAGTCTGTTTGGCACAGGCAGACATGGTTTGCGGACCTGGTCTCCCTGGCGCAAGATCCGCCCTGGGCATTGCCGGTACGGGCCGATCTCCTATCCCAGGCGGAGGGGGAGGTGTTCCACCCCTCCCCAGGCAGGTGGAAGCTAGCGGTCTGGCTCCTGAACCGGACCAGTTGCTAGCCCAGGGTTTGCCTGATAATGTGGGATGCACTATGCAGCAAGTAAGGGCGTGGATCCAGTGAACTGCAGTGTGCGACCAGTTCTCCGTCTCCTTCAGAGCCTGCTTGACGCGGGTCAGTCCCCGCAGTCGTTTAAGGTGTACGTAGCCGCGATTCTGCTTGCCATAGGGGAATTGAAGGGAGCCCCGTGGGGGCGTACCCTTTGGTCTTGCACCTCATGAAGGGGGCGCGTAAACTGCGCCCGCCGTCGCGGTGCGTTTTTCCCCCCAAATCGGACCTGGTTACGGTGCTGGACGGGCTAACGGGTCATCCGTTTGAGCCCTTGGACTCCGCCGATTTAAGGGTTCTGTCTTTAGAGACCGCGCTGCTGCTGGCCTTGTCGTCAGGAAAGAGAGTTGGTGACCTGATTGCCCTCTCGGGGCAGCAGGCCTGTGTGGTAATGAATGGGCGCAGGGTTACGTTGCGACCTAACCCGGCTTACCAACCTAAGATTATTGATGTCAGCTTTAGGTCTATGGTCATAGACTTATCAGCATTCTGTCTCCCGCCGTTCAGTTAGAGACGGGCGAGGAGAGACGTTTGCTCATGCTGTGCCCCGTAAGGGCGCTCTCGGCCTATGTGGCCAGGACGCGTTCTTTACGCATTACAGATCAGCTGTTGGTTTGCTTTGGGCAAAGGGCCCAGGGCGGGCCCCTTTCCAAGGATCGCTTATCACACTGGATAGTGGAGGCGATCGTGTTGGCATACTCTGCCGTGGGCAAGGTTCCCCAGGAGGGTATCAAGGCGCTTTCTACGCAAGGTGTTGCGACATCCTCTGCGTTGTTGCGCGGTGTGTCGGTGGAGGACATGTGTGCCGCGGCCTCATGGTCCTCTCATCACACTTTTGTCAGGTACTACAGTCTCGACGTGTCCGGTGCGCAGTTCGCGCACGCGGTGCTGTCGGTGGCAAGAAAGTAGTATCGTTGCCACTCTAATATGTCAGACGGTTAGGCATAAACGTTGCCATATGGCCGTGGTTCACCGGTGCCGTTCGGGTCGCCCTGTGGGGTGCTCCCGGCAGCAAGGTCGGTTGAATGGAGGCACTAGTGAGAGCTTGAGTTCGAAACGAAGTAAAACGTTAGGGTTGTGCTACAACCCAGGTTTTACGAGTGAGAACGAGAGCTCTCACTACCCAGCCTTGCTGTGTCGATGCGTCACGGGGTGCGTCGGATCTCAGCGGGCTGGAAGAAATTAGAGTGATTTCCCTGGACTGGCAGGACGTGACGTAGTCACGTGGATCCGTGTCAGTCCCAGGGGGTACCACGCCACCTACGGGTGGGTGGTCAGGTTTTAATGAAAAGTAATTTTGGAGCAAAATAACAGTCTTCCATAGGGCTGCGTTGCAGCGTTTAAGGCACTAGTGAGAGCTCTCGTTCTCACTCGTAAAACCTGGGTTGTAGCACAACCCTAACGTTTTACGTCACGACCGCGTCAGAGCAGTGTACCACTAGTCTCGCTAGCCAGCCTCTCTTCCTTTCCGTCAGAGAGTCTGGCGTCGCAGGTTTCCATTGTGGGATTGCGAAAAAAATGCTCTGTTTGGGTTAACCAATCAGCCTCGTCTTGGGCGGTGCTTAGCGTTAGTGCCCTTGGAAAATAGTTTCGGGGTGGAACTTGTGCCGAGCAGGCCTTCTTTATTGCACAATCCAAATTTTCTTCAAAACTTGCCATTTTCAGCGTGTAGCAACGAGTTAGCCTGTAGGTTTCTGCCGTTAGCTTTCTATGCTAGCTAGTTAGCGTTCGGCGGGAGCATTACAGCGACACACATGGGAGCGGAAGCCGCTCTGATTGACATGGTCGGAGCCAATGAATAGAGCGTGACAGAGCTTGCAAGCGGGGGAGCGGATATCCTGCTGCCACCGAAACAGCCGCTCGAATGGGAGAGCAGCTTTAGAGCAGAGGCGGGCTGATCCCTGTTGCCTGTTTCCACAGCGCCAGACTCTCTGACGGAAAGGAAGAGAGGCTGGCTAGCGAGACTAGTGTACCACTAATGCGGAAGAGCTGTAGCTTAAAACTACAACTCTTTTGTGTGTGTGCGCGCCTCTAGGGGTCCTCCACGCCCCTCCACAGCTCCGAAATCAAAACACTCCGTCAGCCATCTTTTCTGCCCGCATCGCCTGCTAGCAAACTTAGCTCCCTTAGCTGCTAAAGCAAAGCTAATACGACTGAACCATGGCTGAAGGAAATACCCCAGATGAAATTGAAGAGTTTGATATGGATGAAGACGATTTTCAAAGTGTGCTAATAAACAGTGACATTCAGGGCTGCTTATATGAGTCAGAATACAGTGCAGAGGAATTGCACCGTATGGAAGAAGAAGCAGTAGAGGAGGCCGACGGAGGCGAACCAGACCCCGGCTCCGAGCCTCCCCGTGCCGGTGAAAACGTCTGGTGCCGCTGCTGAAAATGTGCTCCGATGCAGACAGAAGAGGAGTCGCTATGCTGCAGCGAATTTCACAGAGGCCAATTTCTTCTTGAAGAAGTCGCTGAATATGCCGATGAAGGAGAGGGATGTGTAACGTTGCATCAAAGTTTTGGACCACATATGGATCGTTGAGTGTTTGAAACCTTTTTCAGAAGACCGAAAATAAACTGGAAGAGACAGCCACGGCCAGCAGGAGCACACGGACGTTTGAGCATCGAGTAAGTATTGTAATACATAACACCCTTTGTATTATGCCAGTTCAAGACAGTCGATGTTTATCGATAAAAAAACAAAAAAGGCGAAGAGAGCAGTGGAAACGGCTTTAGCGTATAGGCCTATCTAACCAAACTCCTATCACAATTTTTTTTTGTGGATTATATATATGCCGAATAGAACAGTGGCGTCTGGGCATAAATTAAATAATTATGTGATGTTTTTCAGAGCAATACAACGATACGTGTAACAATACGTCACTATACTGTTTTGGTGTCTGTGTAAAGTTAGTCCTGATAGCTAGCAGTAGATTATGATGATAACCAATCGTTTTTTGCATAATAATATTTAGCAGAACATTTGTATGTAAGTCAAACGTTACACTGAAAATAGGCTTGCTGTTCTAATACTGTTTTTTCTTTGTTTGTTTTTGTTTTTTTGCTGACAGTGTCGCCTGATAGCCTATCGACATTTCCTCCATTGGTCAATGAGGTGATTCATAGTAGATCGGGTGGCGAGAGGGAGGCATCGTCGTATTGTTTTGCCAGCGTGTTGTGCAGGCAATCCATGTACCCTTCACCTGATAAACAATACCGTGGCTTCCAGCAAACAATCCATGACATAGAAGAACATTTTCGAAATCTTAGAATTTGCTAGACATATAGCCTACATTTTTCATTTTCTGTAGGCTACATCTTATTATTATATTTTACATAGTGTTTATATATTGTCAGAACCTGTATTAAAATTTCAAATATATGTTGCTTTGGTTATTTGCCACTTTAATCAGTCATGCCGGTATGGGGTTGTAAAAGCTCTAGCCAATAGGTTGATATTTACATTAGATGCAGTAGATTCTTTGAGGTCTTTGAGCAGTTATTGCTGGCATCTATTCTTTCTGCACCTGCATCAATACTACTGTGTTAACCAAAGAATGTGAACTTTTTACTGTTGTAAAAACAAAGTATAAACACATGGGATGATTGTTGACTGTTGACTGTTGATTTTCACACCAACCTATAAAATGTCTTCATTTATGCCAGTAGAAATCACAGATCAGTTTGTCATAGAAATCCTACTGCCTTTTCTAAGACAGTGGTTCTCAAACTTTTCATGTCAAGGACCCGTAAACTGTGCCAAATTAGACCACTGACCCTCATTTGATAAGATTATGTCCCAGAGCACCCCATCTGAAATCTGAAGATTTTTGATTTAGATGTTTTATTACAGAATGTGTATGAAACCCATGACCAAAATAGCCACATTCTGTCATTGTGTTACTTATGGATTTAATTCACATCTGAATGAAAACACATTTGAATGATTTAAAATCCTTGACTAGCTGTGGTAAGTGATGTAAAAAAAAAAAATCTATATAACTTTATAATTCACAAATTGAAATTGATGATATATGCCAAGTCCTGGAAAGTGTAGGTAGCGAGGGGAGGCTGGCCAGTGATGATGGTGAAAAGACAAAACAGGTAAAATCAAGCATTTTAAAACTAAATTAAAATGAATAAAATATGTACATTGCAGATATCGACATACAGCTGTAGATTTTTATTGCAAGCAGTCTTCCCTCAATCTTTTCCGACTCTGAGCTGTCTCCGTGGCTAGAAAAGAACGTTGATAGTCTTCTTTGAAATGACTACTGCAAACTCGCAGGTCCCAGCTAATGGAGCCCTATGCTAATGCTAGCTACCTAGGCTAGCCGTAGCGCTCAATCTTTTGGGAAACAAAAGATATCCTCTGCTTCTCTCCTCTTCTTCGCCATGCACGAGCTAACTACACATTTAACCCTTGCCATTATCGTTTGATGAACAAACAAAGTAAAGTTGAGTAGTAGCAAGATTGCGTGAATAATGTTATTGATTTTTAGCCAAGGCCCCCAGGGCCTGCGGGCTGGGCGTGGACTTATTAGAAAACCACGAGCCCAGTGCATTGTGGGAAGTGGAGGATTTCTGCCTCCCGCAACCGCCCCTCCCCTCCCCCCCACCACCCCACCCAGCAGAGTGGGTTTTCTTTGATTTCTCTAGGTAGGAACGACCGATTTAAAAAAATGTCAACGGATTCCAACTCCATAGGTGCGTTACATTTAATAGATCTTCATATTCACCATGGAAAAGCCATCCTTTAAGTATGTATCTCTCTGTGTGGGGCTGTCCCATGTGAAACTGCTGCACCTCACAGCTCTGGTGGAAGACAGTCATTGAGTGATTGAATGCACTGCCCCTGTTACTCACCTGTTGGTAGTCCTTTTTAAATGCCTCCCCAGCCTCTGTCTGTCATGACTCTGAAGACGCATATGGCATCGAAACGTCTGTCCTGTTACTTTGCACCTTAATAAAAGGCATTGAATCGTCCGAGCTGCTCCAGTTTCCTTCCTTTCATTGCATCACTGCTTTTTGCGAATGATGTGGTCCTGATGATGCTAGCAGCTAGCATGTTGAGAGCAGCTAGCCAGTTCTAAGCTGTACATAAATGAGCAACGACTGGGAAATAATTTCTCTCTCACTCTGTCTGCCTTGCTCTCTCTGTCTGATTATCTTTATTTTCTCTTCTCCATTTCAAACCCCTATGCACACACTCTCCCTCGCTCACATGCACATAACCACTGCAGGCAGAGGGAGTAATTTCATTTCAGATGATCGGCTTCATTATTTTGAACACATGAAAGGAGACATGCAGAATAACTGTGTCTAAATTATTCTCTCCGGCTCTCAGGTGAAATTAAACCTGGTTTGATGTGTTGTGATGCGTTTGTGCGCTGATGTTCATCTGTAATTAAGACCAATTTAATCTCTGCCAGGTAAATGGTGCCCTATAATTAGAATAATTTTCCTCAGTGGTACAGTTGGGTAAAATGGAATTGGCCATGTGAGTTTGTGCATAAAGTATGAGGCAGAATCTACTCACATACTGTATGATTAGACCCTCTGATCAATACAAATACCGCTTGCGGTTATATATAGTTCATGCTGTTTTTTTTCTTTTCTTTAGCGCAAACTCTGACAGGTGTATGTGCTCTCTCATGGGTAATGACAGGTGTATATAATGACAGGTGTATATGTGGTGTCTCGTGGGGAATGACAGGTGTATATAATGACAGGTGTATAATAATAATAATAATAATACATATGATTTATATAGTGCTTATATAGCGCTTTTCTATATGTGCTCTCTCGTGGGTAATGACAGGTGTATGACAGGTGTATATGTGCTGTCTCGTGGGTAATGACAGGTGTGTATGTGCTGTCTTGTGGGTAATGACAGGTGTATATGTGCTGTCTCGTGGGTAATGACAGGTGTATATGTGCTGTCTCGTGGGTAATGACAGGTGTGTATGTGCTGTCTCGTGGGTAATGACAGGTGTATATGTGCTGTCTCGTGGGTAATGACAGGTGTATATAATGACAGGTGTGTGCTTGAGGAAAAATGTTTCGTTTTCTCTATTCGTATTCAGGGTCATCATCCGATCCTAAGCAAAAGGCACGTTAGAGTCTCCAGTCCATCTGACGTTCATGTCTTTGGACTTTTACTTTAAAAACAGGGGAAAGAAATGTTGATCCCAATAGTTAAAATAAGCACTGCTTACTGCCCTGGTTGTTGTTAACATTGAAATGTACTCACAATGCTGTGAGAGTTTGCGAAGAAAACTGTCGCTCTTAAGGCATCGGGAGTACGATAATACGATAATAAGAATACGTGGACATTCACAAAGAAATAAACATAAACATGATACATCCTTCACGCATGCACACATATTGCATACATACTGCATTGTCTAAAAAGATTCTAATACCAGGACCCTTAAAGTGAACTTCATTCCATATCTTTTTGTGTATGTGTGTTTGCACCATGTCTACATGCTTAAATCTCTGCTTGCATTACTAATGAGTGCAGCATCTTAAAAGACAGGTGTGTGTTGTGTGTGTGTCTGCTTATGATCATACACACGTTCACACACACGTACACACACACACACACACACACACACACACACACACACACACACACACACACACACAGCAGACCTTCACTCTGTCCTGTAAGCATGTGTAATTGTCTGTATCTGTGTGTGTGTGTGTGTGTGTGTGTGTGTGTGTGTGTGTGTGTGTGTGTGTGTGTGTGTGTGTGTGTGTGTGTGTGTGTATGTGTGTGTGTGTGTGTGTCTGGCCCCGGGGGCTCTACGGCACATCTCAATCAGCATTCTTCACACTGAGAGCAACAATACCACTACAAGTCAATTAGCTTGTGTTGTGTTGTGTGTTGTGTGTTGTGTTAGCTCGTGTTCCGCTTCACTCAACTCGCAGGCTGTGAAATGGCACCGAGCCCAGAGAAAACTTTGTGTGAAAGGAATGCACCAGCATTTATGCAAATACGCTTTATTATCAGCACAACATGGAAGTCACTGGAGCACATGGACACATAATGCCTTTCATTTAAGGTATTTATTTAACGTCTCAGTGACAGTAGCCGACATCTTCAGAGTCAATATCGGACGGAGACAGTGGTTTAATCAGAAATCACCAACAGGTGAGTAAAAGGGGCAGTGCAGTGCACTCAATTAGCCAATGTCAGTGATGAACACTAATCAGGTGGGTAGGGAAACCATTCCACAGGAGACAGCCCACAGAGGGAAATGTCGGTGAGCCGGGTCCATCGGATCAGAGGGTCGGTTGCACCACAGACCTTTTCTCTTGTTACATTGTAATCAGGAAGTTGCCATAAACACAAATATGAGGTACAGTACTTCCGCCGAAACAGTCTTTGTCAAAACAATCTGATCCGAGCACTCGCCAAAAAGACGTTTAGCTTGGCAAGTAAAAAATACCAAGTGGAAGTGTTTTCCGTTGTTAAGGGTAAGTTTATTTGTTGAACATTGTAAATACAGCATACCTATCTATAGGCTAGCAAGTGTAACGCTGAGAGAGACACGGGAGGGACGATTGGACTGTGCCAGCGAGAACAGGGACTTTGCCTTGGTGGCTAATGTTAGAGCGAGTTCAGTAGCTCAGCAGCCACACCAGTAGCTAGCTATAACATTATTTTGACCCCTAAAACTTAAATCAAATAATGTCCGCTACTGCACTAGCATATTCATTTGCAAGTGAAAGCTGGTGGCTTTGCACATAGTCTATCTGTGCAAAATCGGTGCACAATCAACGTAGAAAGGTCTTTCATTCGGGGTGTCCCGGTGGCTCACCTGGTAGAGCGCGTACCACATGCTTAGTCCTTCGCGTGGCCGACCCGTGGTCGTTTGCTGCATGTCATCCCCTCTCTCTCCCCACCTTTCCTGTCTGTCCACTGTCCTGTCCAATAAAGTCAAAAATATCCTATTACTATCTGCTGCTTTAATGGGCCAGTTTCCCCATGGAGATCATTAAAGTTTGATGCCGTCTTATCATACTGTACAGGCTCACACAAGTGTGCAGTCCAGTGTAAAGCAGCACACTATAATTGCAGTATGGTCACTTCACTGATTCTTCCTGACTGGGCTGGGCTGTTAACTGTTGCCTTTGTCTTGTCAGAGAAGTATCCTCTGTTCCCTTGTGCTTACTTAAGCTCTGCTGATTGTTTAGCTCAGTGGTTGGCAAAGTGGGGTTTGGGGACCCCCGGGGTTCCTTGAGGGGGTTCCGGGGAGTCTGCATCAAACTGAGGAATAGATTAATTTCACTATAATTGCATTAATTCACCCAGTTAGAGCATGCATAAGAATGACTATTTGTAATCATAGTTTTCACTCTCACATGTGGCATAATGATGTTTTAAAACTTGTGGTTTACATAATGATACTGTGTAGCTACTTTTCATCCGTAGTATAAAATGTCATGGAGAAATCATTAAGTGATGCGTGTCAGGCTGCCATCTCAAGTTGAAGGACAAAAACTAAGCCAAAAGCCCACAAGCGTACACGTCTTTCTTGCTTTGTTGGCGACCATGTTCTACCAAGAAGCAACAGGACGAGACCAATGACTCATGAAGGCAATAAAACTACTGCTATCGCCAACCTCTCCAGCTGCTAATAGGTGTAATAGGAATATCAATGTTAATGCCCCGAGGGTTTATTTGGTGTAATTACAGAGGTATTTCTCCATAGAGCGACAGCGGGTCAATACATTACAACCGCTACTTACTGAAAATGTACCAGTAATGATAGCACTGGCCCCGTACCTTAGTGCACACACATGCAGGGACACATGCCAGTGATTCTCAGCTGTAAAGATCTAACATTGTCCATCGCCTACTGCAACTTACATTTTGTCTCCATCTTTGTCACACAGTGCTCACTGCTGTGGCTTAGAGGCCTACATGGGCCTACAATTCAGGCCCTAGTCCAGCCCATACCCAAGACAATCAAGCCCTACCCGACCAGAGCCCTAATTGTTTATTTAAAAAACAGGTTCTACCCGACCATCGGGTCTGGGGTCCCGTTGTTTGGATTGTGTATCAGTCCTCTAGTGTGTGTCTGTGTCTGCCTTCCAGCCTGTGAGAGAGCAGCAGAGCTTCAGGAGGCGAGAGGGTGTGTGAGGGAGTGTGTCTCTGGCTCTGGCTCTGCCCAGCCTGACAATGACACAATATATTTCTGCTTCAGCGATCACAATGAGCCGTACCCGACCCGAGCCCTAATTGGTTATTTAAAAACCAGGCCCCACCTGACCTGAGCCGACCATCGGGTCTCAGGTCCCGTCAGGTTCGGGTCAGGTAGCAGTGGCGTATCTGCACTGCTCTTCCCAGAGCTTTTCCCAACCAAGTTTAGACTGTGCCAACTTCTGCACGATGTGACCGGAAACAACAGCAGTACAAGGAAAACAAATCTAAGTGGATCTTCGTAAATCGATGATGACAAAAAAATCTAAAATCAAATCATCTATGTTTGAAGTCACAATTAGGCGTGAGGTTCTTCTGTTTGGTAACAGAAGAAGAAGATAAACGCTTCTGTTTGGTAACAGAAGAAGAACAGAAGCACAGAAGAGGAAGACAAGCACATCCGGGGCAGGTCAAAGTTGACTCAGTTTGTTGTGTAGCTAAGCCTAGCGTAGCCTAGCAGATATCTGATTTCGAGATTATGGACAAGTCATTTGAATTCAATTGCCGTCCATATGGAATAATGTCATAATGGATTACAAACAGCAGCGGGAGATACAGCAGGAGCTGCTATCTATGTGACGGACAGCAAACAGAGCAGGCTGTCAGCAGCACGGAGGTATGTTACATGGCTAATTCATGTTCTCTCTATGATATAATAAGCATATGAGCCGCTGTGTGTCGGAAAATAAACTTTTGATGGTTTCATCTAAACTGGGTTGGAAAAACAACACACACGTCCAGTTCTGTGACGTCTTCTTCCTGCCTGTCTGTTTCTTCATCGGTTTTCCAGTCACATACTTAGAGTACAGTATAAGTTCTTGTAGCAAAATCAGAGAGATTTAAAAAATTTCTTCAATCCATGAAATCACTTTACAGTGGGGCAATAGTGCTACAGTAGGATGCTTCATATTGGAGTTCTCGTGGATGTTGTTCTGGATTCAAAAGTGTTTGTTGTAAAGATTACATACAGTAAGTAACCATAGAGGCATGGACACCAGCTTGTCAAAGAGCCTGTGTGTGATTTCCTCCTCTCAACTTCCTGTCACCGCACAGAATGCAAATCACAGAAGCCAAGAAGCTTTGATTGATTCTGAGGGACTGACAAGTCCCCCATGGGGACAAATAAAGCATCTATCTATCTATAAATGGCGGCTCTAGAAAGAAGCAAGCCCCCAGGAATAGCGCTGGGCTGTGAAGCCATTTGAACATGGTGGCGAAGCTCTGTATTGCAAGTCACGTGACGCCATGCAGCCAGAAAGGAAAATTCCCATCCACTTGCATGGGGACCCCGGCAGCTGTTAAACTCAGGGGAATTTTTTCCGGGTGTCACTCAAAGTATAAAACGACTCTCTTAATTATCAAAAAAAAAATTATGGGGTCATTTTTTCTTCAGAAGCCACTAAGAGCTGTATACGGGTGTATTTTCTTCTTTTAATACATCTATGGGTGGGAGGGGTGGGAGACGTCATGGAATACATCATGGCACACATGCACACTTCGCCTTGGGCCGCATGGTCAGGAAGTAAAACCAGGAAGAAAAACCCGTCCGTCCGAATGCATGGGTGGGCGTTGGCTCGTCCCCTATCCAGTTCTTTTAATACATCCATGGAAAGAAGCCCTTGCTCTTTGATTCTGAGGGACTGACACCCAAACCTGATGTTTACCACTGATGTTTTAGACAGTCTGCTAAACTCAAACCCCAACCTCCGGTTCTGAAAAAAGAGGCCAGCGTGAAAGTGACAAAAACTGCAATTCCTCTAATGGCTACTTGAGACTGCTGCAAAAGGTCACGCAGATCATGGACCAATAGCAGGCGGCACTGCTGCTCTTCTCGTCCAAATATGGCCATTTCTGGCTCCAAGAAAATCAAGTTGGCGATAGTCATCAATGCAAAAGCCGAGGCTTCAACTCAGGATGGAAGACATCACAGTGGCTAGGTCCGTATTGTTATAGTCTATCTATGGCTAAAATCCATTGTACAGTAGCTTGACGTAGTGACATCGCATAACCTGTTTGGCCAATTATAATAGAGAAATATACCATCAAATAACACATTTTAGGGTGGATTATTTATTTATTTTTATTTCTCCTTTATTTAACCAGGAAGGTCCCATTGCGATACAATATCTCTTCTGCCAGGGAGTCCTGGTCAAGATGGACAGCAAAATAAAAGGTTTCATGTAAAAAACAAAAACAAGAATACAAACAGGGACAAATAACATCACAGAATACAGACAGAAATACAATAAGCAAACACAGACTACAAGGATTAAAGGCTAAAAAGAAGGGCTAAAAAGAAACTTGACAATCGCACATTTCACATGCAATGACATTGTTCTATAAGAACAGATTTTAGAGTGTTTTTAAACATTATTTCTTTCAAATGATGAAAATGCCTCCCACTCCCCACTCTTTTCAAGCTTTGTCTTCCTATTTTGCCTCTATCCATATCGCTAATTTTTTTATTAAAAGGATCCCCATTAGCTGCCGCCTAAATGACAGCTATGTCTTCCTGGGGTCCAAGACAAAATATACATTAGCCTACATGACACACAATAATTAAAATACCAAAACACAAAGTAAAAGAATCGAAGACAGAATAAACAGCAAGTCTAAGCTAAGACAGACATTAGCATGGTTAGCTAGCCCTCTAGCTGGCCAATAACACAAAGAATATATGGTCAGTACGACTCTCTATAGAAAACAAATCATGGGTGGATTTGTCTGTCTGTCTGTTGTCTGTCTGTCTGTCTGTCTGTCTGTCTGTCTGTCTGTCTGTCTGTTTGTCTGGCTTATCCCCTTCCAGTAAACTCCCTTTCCTGATTCATTTTCTCTCTCATCCTTTATTCTCCTGGGGAAGTCACATTGAGAGTTTGATTGACATCTATTGTGATATCTTCCCATTCTTCAGACCATCCTCTACCATGGAGGTAAGCAGAACAGCACAGTCTTATTCTCTCGGCCATGTGCATGCCACATATACTTCTTGGATATGACAAAGGTTTGGATTGATAAACCCTGTGTGGTGAAAGTTGATGTGTTCACAGGGATGACCATGTCCTTTTCCTCCTCATTGTGAAGCAAGGCAGAAGGATTCCCCCTCCATTATGTTGAGTGTGGTAGCTTGTGCCATCAGCCAAATGTTGAGTCCCAAGCAAGGTTTCAGGCTGGTATGGGAATTATTCAACTGTTTTTACTTCAAGGCCCAATTGACATACTGTAATTGTGATTGTGACTCTTTGCAGAGATGACCCAGCTCTGCCTAACATTAGTTAGCTTTCCTAACGTTGTTAGCTGCCTGCGATAGTCAATACACTGCTATACATAACATTACATACCCAAATGCCAGCTGATATGAAGGCAGAAATCTCTCTCTGATTGTGTACTTAGCAGTGAAAAATCATCTTTATGTCTGTCTCAGTGGTCTCCGTGTCCACTCAAAACAGCAGTGACTGTCGTTGACTCACCTGGTGACGTCACGTGTTGTTTTGTTTGTGCTCTGGTCACTCCACCCAGCTCATTCAGCAGCTTCAAAGAGTTTTATGTTCAGGCGGGTGGGGCAGAATTGAACACAAATCAATTAATATTGAACATGTTTCGCTTCCAAATTGCAAAAAAACAGTGCTCTGCACACAGTCCACCTCCCGTAAGGGCACTCTCCGAGTTTGAAGTCGATCAGATACGGTTCTCGAGATACGCGAAGGATAGAGGGACAGAGAGAGAAAGACAGACAGACCATGCCAGCATTATAGTATAGATAGATACAGCAGATATATAGATAGATAGATATTGGATTCAGATTTTAACAATGACATTAAATCCACTAAAATGGATGTAAACACACCCATTGCTTACAATCCATTATTCTCTTATTGCAATGGCTGCTGCACCACCATAGGCTACTTGAGTCAGAAAAAGTACCTCAAAGTATAGAGATGGTTCTTGGTTAAATATTCAATGTGTACTTACGTGTCAATCTATGAGCACCTCAACAGTAATGTATTCATTATACTTATAAGCTGAAGTGCCAGAAACAAGCAAGGTGACGTGGCTCTTTGTTTCCTGTTAGCCTTGGTGAAGGTTGACATGACTGACAGGTTTTTTCAGCTGTGAATGTGCCTTGTTTACTCTCCTCCATTACCTCTATATAGTGCTATCACACCAAGAGCCTTGAAGAGTAGGGAGGCATCCTGTGTTGTCTATGCGTACAGTCAAAGCCTTAGACAGATTCTCAGACAATACTTCAGCTTGATGAGCACCATAACAGTCTGAACATGGTGTGAGGGAACCTTCTAAGGCATGCATGCTCAGAAAACATTCCCCATGGTCTGTAAAAAAATATGTATCTCATAATGTATACTGTTTGTTTGTTTGTTTGTTTGTTTGTTTGTTTGTTTGTTTGTTTGTTTGTTTGTTTGTTTGTTCAGCCTTTGCATGCTGGTACAAAGCATCTGTGTCAGGATTACAAAGTCTTTGGTTTACAGTGTGGAACTGAAAGTCAAGTATGGTCTTTTTGCTCAACTTGAGTTTGGTTTGAGAGAGGGAGAGAGAGAGAGAGAGAGTGTGCGTGCATGCGTGCGTGCGTGCGTGCGTGCGTGCGTGCGTGCGTGCATGTGCTCTCCAATCCAGAGAAAGCGTGTGCATGATTTCTTTAGCTGCATGGTTACAGTAATTGTGTCAAGATTACAAAGGCTTTGGCTGCTAATGAGCTCTTTGTGTCTGAACAGAGCTATAACAGAATGACTAGAGCCTGAACAGAGCTATAACAGAATGACTAGAGCCTGAACAGAGCTATAACAGAATGACTAGAGCCTGAACAGTAGATATTATACCTATTTGTGTCTGAACAGAGCTATAACAGAATGACTAGAGCCTGAACAGTAGATATTACACCTCTGCGTGTCTGAACAGAGCTATAACAGAATGACTAGAGCCTGAACAGAGCTATAACAGAATGACTAGAGCCTGAACAGAGCTATAACAGAATAACTAGAGCCTGAACAGTAGGTATTATACCTCTTTCTGTCTGAACAGAGCTATAACAGAATGACTAGAGCCTGAACAGTAGATATTACACCTATTTGTGTCTGGACAGAGCTATAACAGAATGACTAGAGCCTGAACAGAGCTATAACAGAATGACTAGAGCCTGAACATTAGGTATTACACCTCTTTCTGTCTGAACAGAGCTATAACAGAATGACTGGAGCCTGAACAGTAGATATTACACCTCTTTGTGTCTGAACAGAGCTATAACAGACTGACTGGAGCCTGAACAGTAGATATTACACCTCTTTGTGTCTGAACAGAGCTATAACAGACTGACTGGAGCCTGAACAGTAGATATTACACCTCTTTGTGTCTGAACAGAGCTATAACAGACTGACTGGAGCCTGAACAGTATGTATTACACCTGCGTGTCTGAACAGAGCTATAACAGACTGACTGGAGCCTGAACAGTAGATATTACACCTCTTTGTGTCTGAACAGAGCTATAACAGAATGACTGGAGCCTGAACAGTAGATATTACACCTCTTTGTGTCTGAACAGAGCTATAACAGACTGACTGGAGCCTGAACAGTAGTAGCCTACTATAGGTATTACACCTCCAATATTGGATTCAACTGGGCCGTGCCTCAATCTAAAGCTGGTGCATCTGCTCTTGTGATCTGTCATCTCAGCATGACGCACAGTATTAACTTTACATTTAACTTTTAGCCTCCTGCAGTTCTTAAGAACGCAATAGTAAACAGTCCGTATTTAAGGGAACCAGGCAGCAACTGCAACAACAAACAAAACTAGATGGTCTACATTTCCTAACGAAAATGTAATTGTGCTTGCTGTCCTCGCCATGCACCGCCTGGCTTCCAAAGTCCCTGCCCATGGACCTAGGGGGACTAAGTAGTTATGGGGGTGCCTATGTGAGTAAAAGGACTTTGGAGTAGAAGTACTTGGTAGGTGGGGAAGTCAGACTGGTTGTAGCCTACTAGAGAGACACAAAAGGCTAGCCCAATCTCTGCAATCTAAAACTACATTACCTGCAAACTACAGCATCAATAATTACCATGTATTGTAAATGTCTCCAACTGTCTCAAGGAAAATAGGACATGATAACCTCCAGAGAAGTAGTATTCCTTGTAGTGTCATTCATGTTTATGGTTGCGACAACAACTGTTTACAAAACTAGCAGGCTTACCAGAGCTGCAAACACACAAGTGAAAAGCTATCAATGGCTGCATCTAATCAGCCAGTAACTAATGTAGGCTATGTTCCATTATGTTAGTGTAAGAAGTCAAATGTACTGATAATAGTCCCTGGTCACCAAAGTAATGTTACCCTTTTAGTTTTGTTACAGAGTTGCTGATCGGTTGTCATGTGTCCAGTCAGCCAGAGAAGCTGCTTGGGTAGCATGCTAACTAACGCCTAACGCAGTGGTTCTCAACTGGTGTAGCCTCAGGACCCACTATTTTCCTTGTCATGAAGTCGCGACCCAAATTTCAGATTTTTTTTTAAACCACTCAAATTTATTGCACAAAAAATAGCGCATTTATTTAATACACAATGCCTTCATGCACTGTCAAATGAACAAAAAAGTGCAACAGAAGTGCAACTACGGCTAAAAACCAATTGAAATAAGGCAGACTTGAATTACAGGCCTATATGTTTTTAAATTTAAACAAGTCAAACTGGTCATGGTCAGAAAGTCTTATTTGAACTGTATGAAATATGAAATAAAAGGCAGACTTTTCTTGAATCACAGGCAGGCTATATGCTTTTTAGTTAAACTGGTCATAACTTTTAATTAAACTGGGGCCATGCAAATCCAGTTTCAATCATCTGAATTGAACTAAAATTAAATATGAAATGAAAAGGCAGACTTCTCTTGAATTACAGGCAGAGCATATGCTTCAGCTTGTTAAACAAGTGAAACTGGTCAGGCTAATCCAGTTTCAATAATCTGAATTTAAAAAAAAAAAGGAAAAAAAAAAAAAAAAAGTACTGTACTGTAAAAGTCCGCGACCCAATCAAAACGGCCCCGCGACGCTACCCACCAGTTGAGAAACGCTGGCCTAACGCTAGCATTAGCTCAATTAGCTTGTTGCAACTAGTCCCAAACATTGATGAACAGTGTGTCCTAACGCCAGGGGGACAAGGTGTTTGTTTTGGCTGGCTGAGGTTAGCCTATAAGGCACAGTTGTTGTGGCTAACAGCCTCCATTCACACTAGGCTATTCACACTAGGCTATCTCTTCCATTATGTTTTCAAACCCAGCTGGCTGTATAAAATGAACAACCACAAAGTGGTGACACTTACCCATGGGTTCAGTTCATTTTGTTCATTCATTGTTTTCTGGACATGTTACCATGCTACATTAACACAGCAGGTAACAGAACAGACAGGCCTCCCATGGTTGGCGACAAGTGTATATCATTGTCTCTACCCAAGATGCAACACTGCTCTACCCAACATGCAACGCTGCTGCTCAGAGTTGCTCTTAAGCTCTATTTATCTGGTCAAATCTCACCGGATTCCTGTTTCCAGTACACTTTTAGCATTTGGTTTTTAACAGAGAAGAGTTGGAGTTGCTGAAAACATACAGTATGCAAATGAGAGGGAGACCATGAGTGATATACCCACTGAGATACAAGCATAGGTGTGTCTGTTGTCTGTATAATAGCGTGCGTGCGACAAGTGACAAGTGTCAAGGCTGTCCATAATGAGAATGAATCCGCACTTCCTGCCGCCCTTCAAAATAAAACCATTTAGAAGGGACAGGCACTGAATGCTGCTATAGCGCCCCCTAAAGGCGAAATGACAAAATACTTCTGATATAGGCTCAGAGTACATCCCTCCACACCTGTACCAAGTTTGGTTAGCATCGGACGATTTTTGTGAAATAGGCCCCACCCACAGAAGATTGGAAGTGGATTATATCGCAACGGTGCGATTTTTTTCAAAAACTTCCAAATCAGTGTTGTGCAGGACAGTCCCTCCATGATGTGTGCGTTGGTTTGGTGAAGATTGGACAAAATTTCAAGGAGAAATGGCAAAAAAACGGTTTTGGACAAAATGCAAAATGGCGGAAAATCTAGTCAGACGGAAATGGGCGTGGCCTAGTTGAGTAGATGCGGGAGGACCCAAGGAATCCAGGGAAAAAATAATTTTGATGATAGACCCTACGGTTCAAAAGTTATGGACCAAAAGGTAAGGAGGGCTGTTATAGCGCCACCATATGGTCAATTGGTGCAATTTTTTCGGGGATAGTAAAAGACCCCTCAGTGCACCTCCCTACCAAGTTTGGTAGCTGTAGTGGTTATGGTTTCTGAATTACAGCTAATTTACTGCAAGATTTTGCAAGATTTTTCCAAACCCCATGCAAGTCAATGGGGGAAAAAATGGCGCTTAATGGCGAATTGCGGCCAAACCGCTTTCACAAACCCTTAGCAAAGTCATAGCATACATGTCCTCAATGAGCCGGTCATTTTGAGGTCTGGCATGTCTATGTGGCGCAAAAATTGAGGGAGTTATTACGCGCCAAACTTTTTGGCAGATATAATAATAATATGATTAAGTATGTGGGATTTCAAGATTGTGCCTTGCTTGTCAGCAAGCACAATAATAATGGAAACAATAAGCTTGTAGTTTAAAGGCACTGTGTGTAAGATTCTGCACTATTAAATATCCCCAAACCAATAACTTGTATATATAGAGGAGGTATAGTGATTTATTTCTGTGTTTACAACTAAGCCACGCCCCCTCCCTGTGTTGTGATGGCCCTCTGTCCTTCCCCTCTAACAGCCCGAATCAGTTTACATAGAAACCCCTCCCCCGAGAAGCCGACCTAGTGAGCCCCTCCCAGTCCACAGCCCAGAACAGAATTTTGTAGACCAAGATGGCGGAACCCTGATGCGGGCATTCCTGACTTTTACATTCCGTGATCCACCTTATATATGCGGTTTCATACTTTAGCCAAATCGCCGCCGAAAAGAAATATCTCAGACCAGAGTCAACCTTGCCGGTCTGGCTTTCACTAGATGGAGAGCCCTACGAGCAGCTATATCTGGCCTGCAAAGTGACTCGGAGCTGCCGTGTTCTCCTGTACACAGTGGTAAGTAACGTTATCGCGTTTGCATGTCCCATTTCAGTAACGTTACGCATGATAGCGAAATGTACAAGTTGTTATCGATATTGTGAATTTGTTCTGTGAATGTTGTAATCACTTGGCTAACTGTTGCTTTTCACGGCTATTCAAATGACTTTACACTGCTAGTGTAGTGTGTACGAACGACAAGCTAATCAAATCCTGCAGGATTTGATTAGCTTGTCGTCCGTGTATAACTTATACACAGACATTCTGGTGACAAGCTGACATGAATGACATAACGTTACTTCCCATTACAAATTTCGCATGCATTTTCTGTTTATAATTACGTCCAGTTGCTGTCACTATGACGCAGAACGGTATAGTAATGTGTAAACACTTAGAAAGGCCATGGAGAAAAGCTAGCTTCGCTAATGTTAGCAGTTTGTTGTTATCTCACTAAGCAACGTTACATTAGAAAATAGCTGTAACACCGTCCAAACAAATCAAGGTTTGGTAAAAGTATCTAATTCATGACAATGTGGAGGAACCCTGCCTTGATATCTACCAGCTACAAAATAGATGATTCAAATTAATACTAAACACGTTTCCATTTGTCTGATTTTCAAGGTGCCAGTCATCCAGAAGATGACAAGATAGAAAACAAGTGGACCCACCATTATGATATTTGAGATGGAGAAATTGTGCTTTTATAGCAAACCTGTATAATACATGTTCTATCATCTTTGATGTTTAGATGTTTGCTGTCTGCAATCTTCTGTACACCAATAAAGTTGATATGACTTCATCCATGTCTCTTGGCCACTATTCTCCATTGTAACATTAGATTTGCCTAAAGCTGAGTGTGTCTAGCTACAGTAGCCTAGTGCCTACCAGTATTTGTGTTTCTGTGTATATATAGCCTACTTTATATAATAGACAGTGTATGTGATGTTTCTCAGTACATTGATTTCACAACTTCGTTTATCAGAAAAAATACTTTATTTGCAAAACTAAAATATGGGCTACACCAGGATGACGTGACCAGTTCCATCAGCTATGCGGTTCTTCAGGATGTCGACAAGATCTGCTATCGTCCTACAGCCGACCTTCCTCTCTGCGACCCTGTCTCCTCTTTGTCCCACTGGTGCTAGCCTGGGCTTCAGGCATACAGCTTGGTTTGCCTGCCTATAAAATACAGCAGTGATTCAAGCGTTTGAAATTAGTTTGAACAACTCTAACAATGAGAAAATACTAGCGTTGCACTATGAATACATTTTGGCCATGTCTTGGTATTAGCAGACGAACAAAAACACAGGCTAAGCTACTCACTGTTGACAGACAGCTGTGGTTAGCTAGCGATGTCCCCAACATTGAATTGAAATCATCCTAATTTAGCTATGTCAACCTGGTTTTAGACAACGTTTTGCCTAACTGTACTTAGCAATAGGGCAGGCTATGCAAAAGGTTAGGTTACAATGTAACCTTTTCAAAATCCATGTAACCATTACATGGATTTTGATCGGTTAGCAGATTATACAAATAAGTCTTACCAAGCGGACTATTGTCAATATCCTAAAGGTTTATGACTATCATGTGAAATTTGTCATTACTCAAGCCAAATACATAGCCGAGATGCATTCGTGCTTGTTTTATGTACTTACGTCTGCAGTAGGTAGGCTATGCACAAAATAGTTGTTTATATCTCCGTTGCTTGGGAGGGAGGGAGGGAGGGAGGGAGGTGGGGGAACCAGGAAGTGCTGTGCGCTGGTGGGTGGGATCGAGATTGTTTGGGTAAACAAGTTTTGTTATGGTTTGAAATGGCGACATCTAGTGGACAAAAAAATCACACACAGTGCCTTTAAACATGAGCTTCTCATAAACCGTAACAATACTTACGGGAGAGGAACATAAAAAAAATCAATGCACGCTTAAGTGGGGCAGCTTGGTAAAGATATTTTTTCATCTGAGTTAGAGAGAAAGATAGTTTAGGCTATATTGGTTTCCTGCAGTGTCTCAATTGTGATATACACTCTATTTCTGCTTGGTTGCTACTGATATTGTCTTTCTAGTTTTCCTTGGTTTGTGCATGATTGATCCAAGTAAAGAAAAAATATAATTTTCATGGCCCCAAGAGTGTGTGTGTGTGTGTGTGTGTGTGTGTGTGTGTGTGTGTGTGTGTGTGTGTGTGTGTGTGTGTGTGTGTGTGTGTGTGTGTGTGTGTGTGTGTGTGTGTGTATAGGCAAATCCCTGTGTGTTTCTAGGCCTCTTTGATACCATCCCATTTGAATACATTATGCAAACAGTGCTGGAAAAGAACTTCAGAAACGAGTGGTGACCTCCTGAACGAGATGTGAACTGCTGTTTGTCTTTTGTATTATGTCAGGACTATGTAATTGCACTTGTAATCACATATCTCAGAACCATCTGCACAGGGCCAAATATTAAATAAATAAATAAAATTAAATACTAGAAACTATAGAGGACCAAGGATCTGTTGTGTAATCAAGCAATGCTTTCTAGAACGAGTCCAAGAACGAATCCAATTAGCACTAGGATGATCTAAAGCTCCTTTGTGTGTGAACGCTCAAGCAAACATTTTACGAGTCCATAAATTCACCCTGACATTGTCAATGGAGCAGAAAAAGTCATGTTTGATGATGAGGCAGATGAAGGGTTTTGGATCTAGCTTTGGGAGACACTTGTTCATCTTGTCAAATATTGATTGAACTGTCCAAGATCATAGTGGAGCTGGGGAAGAGAAAGCTGCTCCATCAAGGCAGTTCATGTTCAAAAGCTTGAATACCTGCATGGATTGATTCCCTGGTCCCACATTTTTTCAGTCTCCCTCTCCACTCTTCCAGTCCAGACTTTTTTCCCTTGCAGATGAGATTGGCCTGTGACTCAATGCTCAGCTGGTTGTCGCTGTCCATGGTGCTGAATCGGGGGGGCTGGGTCTGACCGTCAACTGATTCTGTAATCAAAGGTGCTTTTGTTACAGCCAATTCCAAATTGCTACGGTGTATCCTACAAATTTCAAGTCTTATGTTACCCTACTATTTAACTTGCATTTCCTTGCATTGTTGTCTGTGTCTCAATATCAAATGTGTCCTTTCCGAGAATGGTGTGCCTGTTGAATGTCGGCCAATAAAATATTCCTGCTGCAGTCAGCCTCTTAATGACAACACTGGAATAAAGATAGACTGTAGAGCAGGGGTCTTCAACCTTTTTCAGCCCAATGACACCCTGTTTACAGACTACTGGTATAAAGGAACAAAATAACAGAAATAAAAGAAGGAAATCAAACAACCTGGGGCCGGTTGCACCAACTGGTCTTAACTATGCCTGGTCGTAACTCATACGTCGGTCTTAGTTAAGACCAGTCTTTAGAGTGGACTTACGGCTGTTGCACCGACAGGGCTTACGTCTGGTCTTAACTACGGCGGTCGTAGCGATGCGCGTCCATGTGAAAGCACGGGAATGCCCACTGGAATGCGGCACGCAACCTGTTTAGAAGAGTGTGCTGACGTCAAATGACGCTCCGCTGACCCCCGCAAAATTGCTGATAACCCTCTTGTTGACATTTTATTTAATATGCGGCAACACAATGGAGGACCAACGCGAAATCAATCAAATGTTGTCACCAATAAGAAGAAACAGTTGTTGGGGGGGCATGGTGGTGCAGTGCTAAGCGCTGTCGCCTCACAGCTAGAAGGTCCTATGTTCGATTCCCACCTGGGACGCTGTGAGCGCTGAAGGAATGCGTGCCCGTCCGCATGTCCTCGAGTGCCCACCGCCCGGGTGGGGTCATCAAAAGGGCCTTTATGTGTGGAGTTTGCATGTTCTCCCCATGCCCCCTGGGGGTTTCCTTCATATAGGAACCCCTTCACCAAAACATGCAATATCCTGGTCGCTGATGTGGTGCCTCCTCTGGTCATTAGGGGCGCCTGTTCGGAGGGAGGGGAACTCGTTGGAATAGCGTGATCCTCCCACGTGCTATGTCCTACTGGTGAAGCTTCCCTAGGTGAAAAGAAGAGGCTGGCTACTGCCCATGTCTCGGAGGAAGCATGGAGCCAGTTTCAGCTCTCCCCAGATTGGCAGAGGGTGGAGCAGCAACCAGGATAAATACATTAAAATTAGCACTAGCGGGGGATAAAGATGGAATAAAGGGGGGGGGGAGGGGGGGCGAAGAAAAAACAGTTGTGCGCTCTCCTCCCACCTCCTGCCCTGTCCCCGTTCGGGTGCTGGGATAACGTACTGCATTATGGGTAGTCGGCTACTGTGGCTAATGCTAGCGGCTAACGTTAGTTACTTTACATAGCAGTAAAACGCCACTGAATGACCAAATTGATTTAACTTTTAACCATTCCGGGTAACACTGTTGCCATACGGACCCCCAGCGTTGGTTAGTTGTTTATAACGTGACTATATTTATAACGTTCATAACGTACTCCGGTTTCCGGTTTATAATTCGGGTCTGAATACAGTCAAAGAGTGCTGAGCGCTTGTAGCTATTGTGCAACACACAGGTGAAAACCGTCTATACTGCACCCATGACTGCACCTTACGCCTGCTCTGGACTAGGCGTAATATTTACGCCCGGTCTTAGTGAGAAGAAGGCAGCTTAAGCCCTGTTGGTGCAACCGGCGTAGCTGTTAGGTTGTAAAGTTACGACCGACTTAGCTTAAGACCAGTTGGTGCAACCGGCCCCCGGAGCTTAATGCTGAAAAGACAGTGGAGATGATTGTGGACTACAGGAAGAACGCAGCTCTACCTTCCTCCATCACCCTGGGTGACTCCCCAGTCAA
This sequence comes from Poromitra crassiceps, assembly GCF_964638095.1. Lineage (NCBI taxonomy): Eukaryota > Metazoa > Chordata > Actinopteri > Beryciformes > Melamphaidae > Poromitra > Poromitra crassiceps. The sequence goes on from NC_139625.1 coordinate 68,538,011, forward strand.
CACTGTGGAGTCATTTCGCTTCCTGGGCTCAACAATCAGCCAGGACCTGAAATGGGAGCTGAGCATCAGAGCTCTCACCAAGAAGGCACACCAGAGGATGTACTTTCTTCCGTGGCTAAAGAAGTTCAAGGTTGGTGCTTTTCCACACCTCCACCGTCTCCACACCTCCACCGTCGACTCCATCCTCACCTCCTCCATCACCATCTGGTATGCTGCTGCTGCCCGCAAGGACATCTCCAGGCTGCAGCGCATCATCATCCCAAAACGTGGATGTAATTACATCAACATTTTACATGGACATAGACTAGAATAGACTAGAGGAATAAATGCACTAAACATGTATTTAAAATAAAAGTAGACTCTGGTCCCAAAATAACATGGCTAGGTCGAAACCTAGCATATGGCCGGTGTGGGAAAGCGTTGATGCGCCTGTTGAAATTGTACCAGCCATGCACATTTGTTACCAGGCATACATATTTTGTAATCCCACTGTTGTGTGTAACTGACATTTGTGTAACGGTTGTCTTGATTTGGGCGATATGGACCAGAAATATTGTTTTTTTTCTCTGTCTTCTGATGCCATTGACTGTATATGCACACACGCAGATTGAGGAATACATACACCTAGGAAGGAGATGAAGCAGAGGGTGGGGAGGGAGCGAGGTGGCGGCTCGGGAAGTGCGGCGCCGACAAGGCAATTAAACGCACCTTGGGCTTGATGGATTTCTAATTGGAGGCTGATCACATCGGAGGTGCGCTGGATTATAGTTTCGGTAATGAATGGGAGAGACAGAGCGTGACAGATTAGTGCTGTTACGCCTCTCACTGAATGAACTGTGGGGAAGACTGTGTATGAATGGCAGTCTATATGTGTCTGTCTGGGTATTGTCTGGGTGTGTGTGTGTGTGTGTGTGTGTGTGTGTGTGTGTGTGTGTGTGTGTGTGTGTGTGTGTGCACACGTGTGTGTGAAATGCAGTGCATGCATGTACTGCAGTGTGTATGGATCAGCCCCAATGTGTTTTTGTGAGTGTGTGCTCATGCAGAGTTTAGAGAAAGAGAAAGGGTAGCTGCAGAGAGGGGGCATTATTAGGGATATGACAAGCAGGAATGGGGGGATCCTTGAAAAAGAGATCCCCCAAACAACAAGATTGACACCTTATAGGATTCATGCGCAGATTTAAGTTAATAGAAGCAATACTGTTTGAAGTGGTGCTCATAAGGCATACAACACATCATAAGTGCATTATAAGCACTGATGTGGTCAACAATGCTTCCACTGTGCTGCAACTCATCTGATGAAAATGGACTGGGTGCAGTGCTGTAGAAATCAAAGTGCTGAAGGCAGATGTTAATCCTTGTCCAGCACAACACTTATCTAATTATTATGCTATGGGGAACTTATAGGCTACCAACTTTTGTGACCCATTGGTCGCCTTACCTGATAGAGGATTTGCACCAAAATCATCAATGTGTCTCTTGTAGATCGTTCTTTCTGATGTGCGTGCGCTTTAGCATACAGTATGTTAGTAGCCTAAGATTAAGTAGGTCCCCCTAATCATAGGTTATGCTTCATATAACCTTTTAGTCATCCAAAGTTGGTATTGGTTTTTATTTTACGAAACGAAACAGGGACAGACACCACACCACATGCACACACATGTGGGCAGTGGCGTACGCGCACACACACACATATAGGCTGAGTGGCGCCGTGAAATTCAGCCTCTGCATTTATCCCATCCAGGACGGTCCTTCCTTTGGGGGGCACCCAGGACAGCATACAGCGCCTTCAGTTGTAGTCGTCACTGGTCAGGTGACGATCGTTTCCATGTTTCTAGTGGGGGTCCATAACAACGTTGTATGGGGAAGCTTGGGGAGAACTTACCCCGCTAGCCGGGCGCTTCTCGCTCATACTGAGCATAGCGCCCGGTGAACGTCAACGCATTTCCCATCAAACAATCGTGCCGCTCTCACGTCTAGGTATAAAAACCAACCCTTATCTGAGCCAAACACGTGAAGTGAAGACACTATCCGATGCCCAACATCCTCTTCTTTTAAATACATATAGGGGTCTCTTCCAAATTGCTGCATAAAATCCACTTTTCTGTCTTTGAAAAACCGAAAATGTAGGTGCAATACCATTTCGGAAGTGTGGGGGCATTAGTGAGTAAACAGTGAGTCATTGTTCCGGGTTGCTCCAGATGAATGATTTTCGGTTTTTCAAAGACAGAAAAGTGGATTTTATGCAACAATTTGGAAGAGTCAACTATATGTATTTAAAAGAAGAGGATGTTGGGCATTGGACATGAGGCATGAGGGGGACACACCCACAACGTCCCAGGTGGGAATCGAACACAGGAACATCTGCTGTGTGGCGACAGGTACCACTCTGCCATCTTGCTCACTCAAAGCTCTGTGGCTATTACAGGGATCAAACCCGCAACCTTGGTCCAACCGAGCTAACCTGGCCCTCATTTTAGGTCCTGTACTGTAGATTCATAACACTGACAAAATCTCAATCATCATGGACCTCACCTATACTGTCTAAACAAAACAAGTTATGCTCAAAGTCTTATGGAATGAACATCAAGCCTTAGAGCTAGGCTACTACAAGTTATTTTTATCTCACTTTTATGATACTAGTTGCCTACAGGACTAATTTACATAGGCAATGAGAGATTAACTGCTATATCTACTGGAGCCAAAAACTGTGACCAAAGAACCAAACTCCAAAAGAGTAGTCCTTCGATGACATTATATAAAATTTAAGTTATTCTGATGTTTGTCTAATGCTTAGGCTTGCTTCTAATAATGGCCTCATAATCTGCTTGTAAGTTACAGTACTCACGTAAAGTGTAAACGAATCGAGGTTGAAATGACCGAAGATAACAAACAATGTAACCAGGAGGAGGGTCAGGAAAGGGTGGAGAGAGGGAGAGTGCAGACAACACGAGGGAGAAGAAGAGATAAGCAAGCTGTTTTTCACCCGTTTTGATCAAGCATAAGGAAGGGTGACGAGGAGGTGGAGAGAGAGGGATGAACGAGGTGAGAAAACAGATGAGAGAATGAGAGAGAGAGAGAGAGAGAGAGAGAGAAAGTGTGTGTGTGTGTGTGTGTGTGTGTGTGTGTGTGTGTGTGTGTGTGTGTGTGTGTGTGTGTGTGTGTGTGTGTGTGTGTAAGAACAAAGAAAAGCAGGAAGAAAGAACAGATGAGGAACTTTTAATAGCCCTGCTGTTGTCTTTGTCAACACACTGTGACAGCCAGAATCAATTAACCTGGACCACAGCCTTTAGAGGAGGAGAGGAGGAGGTGAGGAGAGCCAGGACCACAGCCTTTAGAGGAGTAGAGGAGGAGGTGAGGAGAGCCAGGCCCACAACCTTTAGAGGAGGAGGTGCGGAGAGCCAGGACCACAGCCTTAGAGGAGGAGAGGAAGAGGTGAGGAGAGCCAGGACCACATTGGCCTTAGAGGAGGAGAGGAGAACCAGGATCACAGCCTTTAGAGGAGGAGGTGAGGAGAGCCAGGACCACAGCCTTTAGAGGAGGAGAGGAGGAGGTGAGGAGAGCCAGGACCACAGCCTTTAGAGGAGTAGAGGAGGAGGTGAGGAGAGCCAGGACCACAACCTTTAGAGGAGGAGGTGCGGAGAGCCAGGTCCACAGCCTTAGAGGAGGAGAGGAAGAGGTGAGGAGAGCCAGGACCACATTGGCCTTAGAGGAGGAGAGGAGAACCAGGATCACAGCCTTTAGAGGAGGAGGTCAGGAGAGCCAGGACCACAGCCTTTAGAGGAGGAGAGGAGGAGAGCCAGGACCACAGCTTTAGAGGGGGTGAGGAGATCCAGGACCACAGCCTTTAGAGGAGGTGAGGAGAGCCAGGACCGCAGGCTTTAGAGGAGGAGAGGAGGTGTGGAGAGCCAGGACCATAGCCTTTAGATGAGGAGAGGAGGAGAGCCAGGACCACAGCCTAGAGGAGGAGAAGAAGAGGTGAGGAGAGCCAAGACCACATCCTTTGGAGGAGGAGAGGAGGAGGAGAGCCAGGACCAGAGCCTTTAGAGGAGGAGAGGAGAACCATGACCACAGCCTTAGAGGAGGAGAGGAGGAGGTGCAGAGAGCCAGGACCACAGCCTTAGAGGAGGAGAGGAAGAGGTGAGGAGAGCCAGGACCACATTTGCCTTAGAGGAGGAGAGGAGAACCAGGACCACGGCCTTTAGAGGAGGAGAGGAGGAGGTGAGGAGAGCCAGGACCACAGCCTTTAGAGGAGGAGAGGAGGAGGTGAGGAGAGCCAGGACCACAGCTTTAGAGGAGGTGAGGAGATCCAGGACCACAGCCTTTAGAGGAGGTGAGGAGAGCCAGGACCACAGGCTTTAGAAGAGGAGAGGAGGAGATGCAGAGAGCCAGGACCACAGCCTTTAGAGGAGGAGAGGAGGAGGTGAGGAGAGGCAGGACCACAGCCTTTAGAGGAGGTGAGGAGATCCAGGACCACAGCCTTTAGAGGAGGTGAGGAGAGCCAGGACCACAGGCTTTAGAAGAGGAGAGGAGGAGATGCAGAGAGCCAGGACCACAGCCTTTAGAGGAGGAGAGGAGGAGGTGAGGAGAGGCAGGACCACAGCCTTTAGAGGAGGAGAGGAAGAGGTGAGGAGAGCCAGGACCACAGCCTTTAGAGGAGGAGGAGAGGAGGAGAGGAGGAGAGCCAGGACCACAGCCTTAGAGGAGGAGAGGAGAACCAGGACCACAGCCTTTAGAGGAGGAGAGGAGGTGCAGAGAGCCAGGACCACAGCCTTTAGAGGAGGAGGGGAGGAGAGCCAGGACCACAGCCTTTAGAGGAGGAGAGGAAGAGGTGAGGAGAGCCAGGACCACAGCCTTTAGAGGAGGAGGAGAGGAGGAGGTGCGGAGAGCCAGGACAACAGCCTTTAGAGGAGGAGAGGAGAACCAGGACCACAGCCTTAGAGGAGGAGAGGAGAACCAGGACCACAGCCTTTAGAGGAGGAGATGAAGTGTGGAGAGCCAGGACCACAGCCTTTAGAGGAGGAGCGGAGAACCAGGACCACAGCCTTAGAGGAGGAGGTGCAGAGAGCCATGGGCCACAGCCTTTAGAGGAGGAGAGGAGAACCAGGATCACAGCCTTTAGAGGAGGAGAGGAGAACCAGGATCACAGCCTTTAGAGGAGGAGATGAGGAGAGCCAGGACCACAGCCTTTAGAGGAGGAGGTGAGGAGAGCCAAGACCACAGCCTTAGAGGAGGAGAGGAAGAGGTGAGGAGAGCAAGGACCACATTGGCCTTAGAGGAGGAGAGGAGAACCAGGACCACAGCCTTTAGAGGAGGAGAGGAAGAGGTGAGGAGAGCCAGGACCACAGCTTTAGAGGAGGTGAGGAGATCCAGGACCACAGCCTTTAGAGGAGGAGAGGAGGAGGACTGACTCAGGTGACTCAAGTGACTCGAAAACTCGACTCTCTTTAGTGAGTGACTCATACAAACTCGAGTTAGTAAAAAGAGTCGAACCTCCCATCACCATTTTCCACATCCGGGGACTGTGTAACCAAGTCCCCTAGCGGCAGTGGATCAACACCATGTATATTGATCTGATTTTGAGAATATGGACGATGCATTTGAATCCGATGGCCACCCGTATTTATTTGAGCCGGACTAACGTTGTACTGTATGGATTACAAACTAAAGAGTGGGGCCAACGGGAGATTCTATCTGTACCAATGTGACAGACAGAGAGTGTCAACACGCAAAGCAACTGTATGAAAGCAAGGCTAATGCTAACATCACTCACTTTTAAACTATAGCCAACATCAGTCACATCTCATATTTACCTCTGTACCTGTAGGTCACAAAAGTCCCAATCTGGGAACCCATCGGTTAAACAAAAAATATATATTTATATTTTTCCTCTAACCTCTGGGGACAGCCCCGTTTCAATGTGGTGGAACAGGAACTCAAGCGGCACGGTCAGCAGCGGAAGAAAATCCCTTTCCACTCCCTGCAAGCTCCGCCATTGGCTCCAATCGACCGGCTCTGCCCATTAATGGATTTATTTTCCGCTCCCTGCGTCTCGCTCTCAAATCCGTCTGTTGCTATGAAACAACAATAACAACTAGCTCATTGCTAGTAGCAAGTAGCAACTTGCTATAAACTGAAAATGGTAAGTTTTGACTACACACCGGTCACGTTCACTTCATTTTGATCGGGTAAAGCGCAGCATGCGTGCGAGTGCTGTTGCACCCCTTTTGACGGAGCCTGCCGACAGATTTGCCATGCAAGTCGAAAGTCTGTCTCGAGAGATTACAAAAATCCAAACCATAGGACAACTGGTCGTCACTCATCACACAGTAAAGAAATAACATTCCACTTCAGTGTTTTGGTATGTGTTCCGTGCCCGAGACCACCTTTTCAAGTGGACGCGAGAACGGTTTGCTGTGCAATATGCACACTAATCAAAAGAATCGGACAAGAAGTTATTTCAAAGGTTTTGCAATATTTTTCACACCTTTAATAATGTTTTGCTATTGCAGATACTCCAAGCTGAATATTTGCAGTCTGGTTGTACAATTTTAAATGACAGCCTGGCACGTACAGTATAACCTGAATAGTACATTACTGGTAACCTATGTAAATTGAAGGTCAACATGTATTATTTCACATCTTCCTACACTGATGTTAATTAGGCCTACAATTATCAAAACAATAGGCAGCAATTGTCACAAATTAAAATTGGAATACTGTATGTAATAACCTTAGTGTAATCCCATGATGTAATCCCCAAATCTGGTGAATTATGTATTAGAGATATGATTCATCAATCTCATCCGTCCTTCCCCTCTCTATCTAGCCATTATCTATCCTTCCTTAATCCAGCCATTCTTCTATCTAGCCTTTATCTATCCTACCTTAATCCAACCATTCCTCTATCTAGCCCTTATATATCCTTCCTTAATCCAGCCATTCCTCTATCTAGCCATTATCTATCCTTCCTTAATCCAGCCATTCCTCTATCTAGCCATTACCTATCCTTCCTTAATCCAGCCGTTCCTCTATCTAGCCCTTATATATCCTTCCTTAAACCAGCCATTCCTCTATCTAGCCATTATCTATCCTTCCTTAATCCAGCCAATCCTCTATCTAGCCATTATCTATCCTTCCTTAATCCAGCCATTCCTCTATCTAGCCCTTATCTATCCTTCCTTAATCCAGCCATTCCTCTAGCCATTATCTATTCTTCCTTAATCCAGCCATTCCTCTATCTAGCCATTATCTATCCTTCCTTAATCCAGCCATTCCTATATTTGTCCTTATCTACCATTCCTTAATCCAACCATTCCTCTATTTGTTCTTATCTATCCTTCCTTAATCCAGCCATTCCTCTATTTGTCCTTATCTATCCTTCCTTAATCCAGCCATTCCTCTATTTGTGTGTATCTATCCTTCCTTAATCCAGTCATTCATCTATTTGTCCTTATCTATCCTTCCTTAATCCAGTCATTCATCTATTTGTCCTTATCTATCCTTCCTTAATCCAGCCATTCCTCTATTTGTGTGTATCTATCTTAATCAAATTAGCCTATCATAACTATCAAACTCTATTTGTGTGTATCTATCCTTCCTTAATCCAGTCATTCATCTATTTGTCCTTATCTATCCTTCCTTAATCCAGTCATTCATCTATTTGTCCTTATCTATCCTTCCTTAATCCAGCCATTCCTCTATTTGTGTGTATCTATCTTAAACAAAGTAGCCTATCATAACTATGCAGACGACACTCAGCTGTATATAACTCTTTCCTCATCTGACTATGCCCCCATAGAATCATTGTGCCAGTGCATTGATCAAATAAATAACTGGATGTGCCAGAATTTCCTACAGCTAAACAAAGACAAAACTGAGGTGATCGTGTTTGGCCCCAAAGAACAAAGGCTTAAAATCACTGTACGCCTTGAGTCTCTATCCCTGAAGCCTAAGGATCAAGTCAAAAATCTTGGAGTTATTATTGATTCCGATCTCAATTTTAACTCCCACATTAAGTCAATTAGAAAATCTGCTTTTTATCATCTTAAAAATATAGCAAGAATTAGGGGATACATGTCCAGACAGGATCTAGAAAAACTAATTCACGCTTTCATTTATAGTAGGTTAGACTACTGCAATAGCCTTTTTTCTGGTGTCTCCAAAAAAGAACTTAGGCAACTTCAACTTATTCAGAATGCTGCTGCTAGAGTTCTAACGAAGACTAAGAAAGCTGATCATATCACTCCAGTTCTTAAGTCCTTACACTGGTTGCCAGTGTGTCAGAGAATAGATTTTAAAATACTGTTATTAGTCTATAAATCACTTAACGGCCTAGGCCCAAAATACATAGCTGAATTGCTCCCACGCTACGAACCGTCTAGAACTCTTAGGTCAACAGGGTCCAGCTTATTAACTGTCCCTAGGATCAAATCAAATCACGGGAAGGCTGCATTTACCCACTATGCTTCTGCTAGCTGGAACAAATTGCCTGAAGACCTCAGATCTGCCCCAACCTTACTTACTTTTAAAAATAGACTAAAGACTTTTATGTTTACCGTCGCTTTTAACTGCTGACAGCTACTATGCAAACCCAATGAGTCCTCTATAAGTTTGAGCTCTTTCTGCAACTGCTGCGCCTTTTGCTTATTGCACTTTTTATACTCTTTTTTTTAAGTTTTGTTGTGATGCTTTTAAATCTTTTATTTTCCTGTCAACCATTTTATGTGCTTAATGAAGTTGCTTAATGCACTTTTTATACTCTTTTTTTTGTGATGCTTTTAAATGTCCATTTTACTCTCTTCTTTTCTTTTCCTGTCAACCATTTTATGTGAAGCATTTTGAATTGCCTCTGTGTATGAAATGTGCTATACAAATAAACTTGACTTGACTTAATCCAGCCATTCCTCTATTTGTGTTTATCTATCCTTCCTTAATCCAGCCATTCATCTAGCCCTTATCTATCCTTCCTTAATCCAGCCATTCCTCTATTTGTCTTTATCTATCCTTCCTTAATCCAGCCATTCATCTATTTGTGTTTATCTATCTTAATCCAGCCATTTCACTATTTGTGTTTATCTATCCTTCCTTAATCCAGCCATTTCTCTATTTGTGCTTATCTATCCTTCCTTAACCCAGCCATTCCTCTGTTTGTCCTTATATATCGTTCCTTAATCCAGCCATTCCTCCATTTGTCTTTATCTATCCTTCCTCAATCCAGCCATTCCTATATATAGCCCTTATCTATCCTTCCTTCATCCAGCCATTCCTCTATTTGTCCTTATCTACCCTTCCTTAATCCAGCCATTCCTCTATCTAGCCTATATCTATTCTTCCTTAATCCAGCCATTCCTCTATCTAGCCATTATCTATCCTTCCTTAGTGCAGCCATTCCTCTATTTGTCCTTATCTATCCTTCCTTAATCCAGCCATTCCTCTATTTGTGTTTATCTATGTTAATCCAGCCATTTCTCTATTTGTGTTTATCTATCCTTCCTTAATCCAGCCATTCCTCTACCATACATTTAGCGGATGTAGAATGGTTAAGGAATTCCCTTCTCTATCAGTTCCTTAATCCAGCCATTCCTCTGTTTGTCCTTATAGCGTTCCTGAATCCAGCCATTCCTCTATTTGTGTTTATCTATCCTTCCATAATCCAGCCATTTCTCTATTTGTGCTTATCTATCCTTCCTTAATCCAGCCATTCCTCTGTGTGTCTTTATATACCGTTCCTTAATCAAGCCATCCCTCTTATCTAGCCCTTATCTATCCTTCCTTAATCCAACCATCCTCTATCTAGCATTTAGCTATCCTTCCTTAATCCAGCCATTCCTCTATCTAGCCTATATCTATTCTTCCTTAATCCAGCCATTCCTCTATCTAGCCATTATCTATCCTTCCTTAGTCCAGCCATTCCTCTATTTGTCCTTATCTATCCTTCCTTAATCCAGCCATTCCTCTATTTGTGTTTATCTATCTTAATCCAGCCATTTCTCTATTTGTGTTTATCTATCCTTCCTTAATCCAGCCATTCCTCTATTTGTCCTTATCTATCCTTCCTTAATCCAGGTGTTCCTCTATATAGCCCTTATCTATTCTTTCTTAATCCAGCCATTCATCTATTTGTGTTTATCTATCCTTCCTTAATTCAGCCATTTCTCTATTTGTGCTTATCTATCCTTCCTTAATCCAGCCATTCCTCTGTTTGTCCTTATATACCGTTCCTTAATCCAGCCATTCCTCTATCTAGCCCTTATCTATCCTTCCTTACTCCAGCCAATGCCTCTATCTAGCCCTTATCCATCCTTCCTTAATCCAGCCATTCCTCTAGCCTTTATCTATCCTTCCTTAATCCAGCCATTTCTCTATTTGTGTTTATCTACCCTTCCTTAATCCAGCCATTCCTCCGTTTGTCTTTATGTATCGTTCCCTAATCCAGCCATTCCTCTATCTAGCCCTTATCTATCTTTCCTTAATCCAGCCATTCCTCTATCTAGCCCTTATCTATTGATTAAGATTTACACCTTAAACCTGATAAATGTGTGGTACTTTTGATGGCGGGTGTGGTCCTTGATGGGCGGTGACAATGTTTGGATGAAGAATGAAATGGATGAATGAATGAACACTAAAATGAAATTGAACCTATTTGATAAATTAAAAAGAATAACCTCATAAGCAACTATAATAACCTTAAAGTAATAAGTTGAATGTCCAGAATGAAAAGCAAAGTTTAACAGTTTAATTTTAACAACTTTGCCAGCTACAGAAACAACTTAGTTTTGATCACAACAGCTTTTAACAATTGTACTGATCGCCTGGGGCTATCAGGAGGAGAGCTTTTGCAATCCACGCGGGTCTCGGGTGCCTCTCCTGAAGCCCTCCATCCAGGCTGGGTCCTTTATACATCTTCACTGAGTCCCAAATAGCAAGCATCTTCTCCAAATGGCAATGTCATTCTCAAGAAAACCATGTAAGGATTTTAACACACCAAAATAACATCGTTGTATATATTTTCAACTGGTCAGCAGATGAATGGTCACCATCTCCATTTAAATCAATGTATGGATACAAAAATGCATCTTCAGGTCATGGGTCAACAATGGGTCAACTCTAGGATCTAAAGATAAAGATACTCGAGGAGGTCAGCTGCTGTGAGCCTGTGTCTGAGGAAACTATCTTGACTAAAACTTTGTGTCAGGTAATTTCAAAATGTGCAGTGTAAACAATTTATTTGAATTGAATTGTTTAATTGTTTATTTAGTTATAAATTAATCATTTTAACCCGATCAATCCTCTTCACTATCCTTCCTTAATCCAGCCATTTCTCTATTTGTGTTTATCTATCCTTCCTTAATACAGCCATTCCTCTGTTTGTCCTTATATATCGTTCCTTAATTACATTACATTACATTACGTCATTTGGCAGATGCTTTTATCCAAAGCGACTTACAATAACACATTTTTGTCAGCAATAGAGCAATCAACTATGGAGCACAGTCTATGACAACCCTAGCCAACCCCAGCTTAATCAAGCCATGCCTCTATCTAGCCCTTATCTATCCTTCCTTAATCCAGTCATTCCTCTATCTAGCCCTTATCTATCTTTCCTTAATCCAGCCATTCCTCTATCTAGCCCTTATCTATCCTTCCTTAATCCAGCCTCTTCTGCCCTCACTATGCGTTTGCATACATAGTTATGCAGCGAGCTAAACACTCTCCCATAAAGGACCCAAGACAGGAGCTGGCTTTAGGGGTTTTAATGGAAGCGGTGTAAAACTGTAAAACAATACAAAGAATATAGCAACTGTAGTAAGCATAACAAAGCTGACATGTAATATGAAAGCTAGCAAACAACTCAAGTATATGCAAATATATTTACTGTAGGTCTACATAAAGTGTCATTAACACTGACAAGTTGACATGACAAGCATCCAACATCAAGTTAACAGTTTACAGGAATCTTTCTCACAATCTGACATGTGAACAGGCATGTTGACATTATAACAAAATAAACTTACAGATTATGCTTCTTGAAGAACAAACAAGCAGATTGAAAAGGAATGGGAGATGCTTCTTGCCATGAGGTGTCTGACAAAATGGCCGATTCAAACTTATACACTTTATTGAGAGCCTGAGCTTAACATAAACACAGCCACCAGGTGGCGCTAAACTACATTTACTGAAAGAGAAATAATGTTGTGTATCTAAGTCTATATGCAACATTTAGGAGGAGCAGAACACTCCCCGCCTGGCATCTGTAAGATGTCAAACTATCATAAGAACCCAAAAACTATATGAAAGAGAATGTGTGCTGTGGCATAGTTACTCAGTTACTTATGTGTCCTTGGATAGAAGAAGGACGACCTCTGAAACAGGTCGAAGGAACAGCCTTGCCGTACTGTCCCTGATGATCCTTACTTCAATCTTTCTCACTTTGCCATCATCACTAGGGAAAGTGTCCGTAACCAGCCCAACAGGCCAGCAGTTCCTCTTGCCCTGGTTGTCTCGCAGTAGGACAACATCTCCTTCCTGCAGGTTCGGCCTTTCGCTTCTCCATTTGCGACGTCCTTGCAGATCGCTGATATATTCCCGTTTCCAGCGTTCCCAGAACGTGTTCGCTAGACTCTGGACTTGTCGCCACTGACGTCTAAAGAGGTCTTTGTCATCGAACTGGCCTGGGGGTAACAGAGGCACACCCATCTTTTGGGTGAGGTAGCTGGAGTGAGAATGACTGGGTGCTCTGCATCTGTTGAGACCGAGGTTAAAGGCCTTGCGTTCACTATTGCTGTGACCTCTGCCATGAATGTTGTGAGAACTTCATGAGTCAGTTTTGCAGTTCCATGTTTGAGGAGCATTGCATCCAGGATGCGGCGAGTGACCCCGATCATACGCTCCCAGCTGCCGCCCATATGTGAGGCATGTGGCGGGTTGAACTGCCATGTGCATTCTCGTTCTTGCAGGTAAACCTCAACTCAACCTGCTTGTTTTTGCAGCCTTTGGAGTCAATTTGGAGTTCTTTGCAGGCCCGCACGAAGTTGGTCCCGCAGTCTGACCTGAATTGTTTCACTGGGCCTCTGATCACGAAGAAGCGCCTAAGGGCATTAATGAAACTGGAGGTGTCCATCGACTCCAATACTTCAATATGTATTGCCCGTGAGCTCATGTGAAGATGACCGCCCACCGTTTGCTATTGGCCTGGCCTCCTCGGGTTCTTCGCGACGTCACGGACCAAGGGCCAAACACATCTAGCCCCACATAAGTGAACGGGGCGGGCTTAGGCGGTCAGGCCAGGCAGATCTGCCATCTTCTGTTCTTCATTTTTACCACGCAACTTGCGACAAGTCACACAGTTATAGAGTCTGCTGCTGATAGATCGCTTTCCTCCAACCAGCCAATAACCAGCTGCTCTTATGGCTCCTTCTGTGAAGTGCCGGCCTTGGTGGTGAACTTGCTCGTGAAAGTGTCTGACTAGCAAGGTAGAAACATGTTGCTTGCCAGGAATAAGGACTGGATGAGTTTCATCAAACGTGATTTCTGATTTTGTGAGACGACCTCCCACTCGGAGGAGGCCATGCGTGTCTATGAAGGGGCAGAGCTTGCTGAGAGGGCTTTGTTTGGGAACTGGCTTTCCCGCCTGAATGCAGTCCATCTCCTCATCATATACTTCTCTTTGCACACAGAGAATAATCTTAGCCTTGGCTCGGTCGAGTTGCTCTTTGGTTAGAGATTTGTTGCATGCATGCCAGCCATGGCAAGTGCTGTCTTTCGACGCTTGGGCAAAGGACTGGGTGATGTGTGAGAGCCGAGCCACAGCTCTCAAGAGAGATGACCAACTCGAGAAACGCTCAAAGCGTGCACTGCCAAGTTTCTTGGCCAAAAGTTTAGTAGCGCATGCAGTGACTGCGGGACCAAGAAGCTATGGAACATTTGCTGAATGTCAATGACATGATGGCAACTGGTTCATTCCTGAAGCGGACAAGGACCCCAAGCAGACTGTTGTTCAGGTCTGGACCCCGAAGCAGCACATCGTTTAGAGACACGTTGTTGCACTGTGCGCTGGAGTCGAACACGACTCTGATCTGTGTCGGTTTTGGGGGATGGTAGATTCCAAAGCTTGGCAGGTACCAGCACTCTTGGTCCTGCATCAATGTGAGGGCAGGTTCGGCGTGCCCATTGCTGAAGATTTTCTTCATGAAGTCCACAAAATGGTCCTTCATCTCTGGTTTCTTTAGCAGAGTTCGGCGCAGGGACATGAGGCGGTTGAGGGCTTGCTCCCGATTGTTGGGCAGACGCTGTCTGGGGCTACGGAATGGGAGGGGGCCCACCCAACTGTTGGAGTTGTCCTTTGTGAACTATGTGTTCATAATCTGAAGAAAGGTTTCATCTTCGACTGAGGGTGTGAGTTTGTCATCGTCGACCGTATGACAGAAGACACGTTTGCCTAGGTTCTCAGGAAGAGGTTTTTGTTGTTCATCTGTGAACTTCTCCTTCACATGTAGGCTGCTTTCACATGGTCGGAAGAAGCTGGGCCGTCCATTTTCCAAGATGCAGGTCTTGAAGGCATTCACATTTGGTTTGTGAGCTCCCTTGAGGCAGACGTCGCCTACGATAACCCACCCCAAGTCAAGTTTTTGGGCGTAGGGTGCATCGGGTGGCCCATTGCGCTGATTGCGGACTTTGTGTGCTCGGATTATGTCCCTACCGAGCAAGAGGAGGATTTCTGCTGAGGGGTCGAGCGGTGGGATTTTGGTGGCTATCGTTTTCAGATGTTCATGGTAGCTTGCAGCTTCTGGTGTAGGTATCTCCTCCCTGTTGTTGGGGATGAGGTTACACTCTATGAGCGTAGGCAGTAGCAGGTGCAATTTGCCATCAGCCAACTCCACCATAAACCCGTTGGCCCTTCTCCCAGTTGTGTCTGTTGTGCCAGAGCATGTCTTGAGTGTATAAGGAAGGGGAAGCATTCCCTTGGATGCCGAACATGTCGAAGAAAGCAGACTTTGCCAGTGAGAGATTGCTCTGGTCATCTAACATCACGTATATTGTCCTCTTCTTGTCAGGTCGTCCCTGAGGGTAGACATTGACCAGCGTTATCTTGGAACAGGATTTACCTTGAAAGCTCCCCTTGCAGACCTCCGTGCACTTTGATGTGGCTACCCCTGAACCCTGTTGAACTTGCTCCCCGCCGTGCTCTGTGGCACGTGAGGTGAACCCATTTGCCACCCAGGTGGGTGGGCCAGCGTGCAGAGCTGAAACATGATGGTTACTGTTGCATTCTGAACAGTGGATGTCAGCTTTACAGTCTTTAGCTTGATGGGTCGTTGAGGCGCAGCATTTGAAGCATATGAAATGTTCTTTCAGAAATGCTTTTCTTTCAGAAATGCTTTTCTTTCCTCAAGCGGCTTCTCCCTGAAACCCCTGCACTTTTTGAGGGAGTGTGGCTTTCGGTGAATTGGACACTGCTTGTCAGGGTCCTCTTGAAGTTTGTTTTCTGGGTCTGGTGAGGAGTTTTTGACTTCTACTTTGTTGACTGAGATTGTGGTCTTCATTCTCCATGGCTTTGCTGGAGGCCTCTCAACTCTTTGAGGCGCAGTGCTAGAAGCTTGGAAAGCAAAGCTGGGATCCGTTCTTATTTCAGCATGATTTTGCATAAACTCCACAAAGACTGAAAAGGGTGGGTATGGAACCTGATACTCCCTTTTGTACTTTGAACCCCGGGTCACCCATTGCTCTTGGAGGTTGTGTGGTAGTTTATCCACAATGGGGTTCACTCCTCTAGCTGTGTCGAGGAAACTAAGGCCAGGTAGGTAACCTTCACACTTAGCTGCTTCAACTTCAAGGACTAAATCTGCCAGTTCTTGAAGTCGCTGGTAGTCTTTGTTCTGAATTCTCGGGAAGTTCTCTAGTCTTGTAAATAGAGATGCTTCGATGGCCTCAGGTGAGCCATAACTTCTGTCCAGCCGTTGCCATACCATTTTCAGACCAGTTTCTGGGTAGCTGACGTGGACTGCCCTGATCCGCTTTGCGTGTTGCAGTGACTCTCCGCCGAGCCATTTGGTGAGCAGATCTAGCTCTTCACTGGGTTTGAGGTTTAATCCCTCTATGGCGCCACAGAAACCAACTTTCCACGAGAGATAATTTTCTGGCCGATTGCCGAACATCTTTAACCCCGATAGAATGAGGTCATGACGAGCCAAGTAAGCAGCGAGATCAGACACATCAGATGATCTTGTTGTGTGCACACGTGGTGGATCACTTCTATAGCTGCGGTGGGGTGGAAAGGAACCGAAGGCTTTCATGTGGTGGTGAGGGGGGCTTATAGTCTGGGGGCCTCTGTCATATGGCATTTTAAGGGCAGGTAAGGTGTTATGTTGAGGTTGGCTCCTACTGGCACGGAAGACGGCATGCTGAGAGTGGTTGGGCTGCAGGACATAAGCATGCTGTGAGGGTTGTGTAGCATGCTCAATCTGCGGGATTGTATGGTGATGTCTTGAGCACTCCGACTGTCTCTGGGGACATGTTGAGGGTAGCTAGGCTGCAGTACATGATCATGCTGTGCGGGTTGTGTAGCATGCTCAGTCTGAGGGGAAAGTACGGTATCATCTTGATTGTGAATCTTACTGTCACTGAGGACATCATCTTGAAGGTGCTCGGTCTGCAGAAAATGAACCGACTCTGAGGGCTGTGCAGCATGTGCAGTCTGTGCTTCTTCATTGTCCATGTGTTGACTAATTGTGTTGTCTGGTTGGTTATTGAAATGTACATTGACATAGTCACTGGTGCGCTGCAATGACTCCTGTGCTTCTATGAAGAGACTAGACTCCTTTGTCGACTCTTTATGCAGACCTGCGGCTGCTTCAAACACTTCTGCAACTGTTAATGCAGCCTCAGCCTCACCTTCCTCTTTCAATGCATTTAATGTGGCGTCCATGCATGTTTTCTCTACCTCCATCTCTATTTGGCATTTTGCATAAGCAGCTTTTATACGTGCGGCTTCTGCTTTAGCACGCGCTTCTATAGCAGCTGTACTGACTCTGGAAGAGCGTGTACTTGTACTGTGCTTGCTAGAGCGTCTTGATTCAGGTGAATTGCATTCTGACCGGACATGCAGCCCACTGGGTGTTAATTTGCCCGACATGTTGTCCTCAACAGTGAAGTGGTTTTCCAGCTTGCAGCGCTGTTCTTGAGGTGAAGGCAATCTTTTTACTCTTCTGCCCTCACTATGCGTTTGCGTACATAGTTATGCAGCGAGCTAAACACTATCCCATAAAGGACCCAAGACAGGAGCTGGCTTTAGGCGTTTTAATGGAAGCGGTGTAAAACTGTAAAACAATACAAAGAATATAGCAACTGTAGTAAGCATAACAAAGCTGACATGTAATATGAAAGCTAGCAAACAACTCAAGTATATGCAAATATATTTACTGTAGGTCTACATAAAGTAATTGTCATTAACACTGACAAATTGACATGACAAGCATCCAACATCAAGTTAACAGCTTACAGTAATCTTTCTCACAATCTGACGTGATCAGGCATGTTGACATTATAACAAAATAAACTTACAGATTATGCTTCTTGAAGAACAAACAAGCAGATGGAAGAGGAATGGGAGATGCTTCTTGCCATGAGGTGTCTGACAAAATGGCCGATTCAAACTTATAAACTTTATTGAGAGCCTGAGCTTAACATAAACACAGCCACCAGGTGGCGCTAAACTACATTTACTGAAAGAGAAATAATGTTGTGTATCTAAGTCTATATGCAACATTTAAGCCATTTCTCTATTTGTGCGTATCTATCCTTCCTTAATCCAGCCATACCTCTGTTTGTCTTTATATATCGTTCCTTAATCCAGCCATTCCTCTATCTAGCCCTTGTATATCTTTCCTTAATCCAGCCATATACCTCTATGTAGCCCTTATCTGTCCTTCCTTAATCCAGCCATTTCTCTATTTGTGCTTATCTATCCTTCCTTAATCCAGCCATTCCTCTGTTTGGCCTTATATACTGTATTGTTCCTTAATCCAGCCATATACCTCTATGTAGCCCTTATCTATCTTTCCTTAATCCAGCCATTCCTCTATTTGTCCTTTCATGTACCTATCCATCCTTTCATCCATCCGTCCATCCTTTATCCGAGCCCCTTTGTGCACATAAGCAGAAGTCCTGGGATCAGATCACATGAATAAATGAATACATCATCACACTGTGTGCATGTAGGATATGTGTGCTTTCTCACATGTGCCTGATTGTGTGTGTGCATGCGTGCGTGCGTGTGAGAGAGAGAGAGAGAGAGAGAGACAGTGCATTTGGTTAGGTCTGCTTGCGTATGCTTGGATGTACGGGTGTGTGTGTTTGAGAGAGGCATGTGGGCTATGCGTATAGGTGGAGAGGGCATGAGCCAGCTGAGCGTTAGTGAAAGAGAAAATAAAAGTCTTTATCATGGACAAATAAACATTGTGAACAAACAATAAGTGATCATTTATGTAAGAAAAACATTTAAGAAATGGCCCTGGATTACACTACTGTTGCTCTAGTAAACATAATAATCTGTTCTTTATACCTGTTTATTGTATGTCCTACTTTCCTCTCTGTGCTTGTTCCCTGAACAACTAAAGTCAGTCTCTGCTCTCTGTGGTCATTCCCTGAACAGATAAAGTCAGTCTCTGCTCTCTGTGGTCATTCCCTGAACAGATACTGTACATTGTCAGTATCTGCTCTGTGTAGTCGTTCCCTGGACAGATAAAGTCAGTCTTTGCTCTTTGCTCGTTCCCTGGACAGATAAAAGTCAGTCTCTGCTCTGTGCTCGTTCTCTGGACAGATAAAGTCAGTCTCTGCTCTGTGCTTGTTCCTTGGACAGATAAAGGCAGCCTCTGCTCTCTGTGCTCGTTCCCTGGACAGATAGATAAAGTCAGTCTCTGCTCTGTGTGCTCATTCCCTGGACAGATAGTCAAGTTTCAAGTCAAGTCAAGTTTATTTATATAGCCCTAATTCACAAGCATGTCTCAGAGGGCTTCACAGAAAGTATGTCTAGCTGATTCTAGCTAACACACAGTAACAAGAATATACAGAATAAAGATAACATTTGAACATTTGAAGAAAGCAGGAGAGTGGAGGAGGGAGGGAGAGGGAGGAGGGAGGGGAAGGGGGAGGTGGGGAGAAAATAGGAAATGTGGAGGAGGAGAGAACAGAGGAGGAGAGATGAGGGTGCAGGGGAGGGAGAGCCAGGGTAGGGGTAGGGTCTAGGGTTGGGGGAGGGGAGGGAGTAGGATACGGGCCCGGATTAGGGCGAGGGTGGGGAGAAATGGGAAATGTGGAGGAGGAGAGAACAGAGAAGGAGAGGGTGCAGGGGAGGGAGAGCAGGGGGAATGTGAGAGGGAGGAGAGGGCAGAGAGGAGGAGAGAACAGAGAAGGAGAGGTGGGAGGGCGCAGGGGAAGGAGAGAGAGGGGAGAGGACAGAGAGGAGGAGAGAACAGAGAAGGAGAGGTGGAAGGGTACAGGGGAGGTAGAGTAGAGGTAGGGTCTAGGGTGGAGGGAGGGAGTAGGATACGGGCCCGGATTAGGGCGAGGGTGGGGAGAAAATGGGAAATGTGGAGGAGGAGAGAACAGAGAAGGGGAGGTGGGAGGGTGCAGGGGAAGGAGAGCAGGGGGAATGTGAGAGAGGGGGGAGGACAGAGAGGCAGAGAAGGAGAGGTGGGAGGGTGCAGGGGAAGGAGAGCAGGGGGAATGTGAGAGAAGGGAGAGCAGGAAGTGGCAGGGATTCAGGAAAATAGGGGAGAAGAGGAGAAGGAGCAGAGGGGGGGAGAATGATGAGAGAGCAGGAGAAGGGAGGGGGGGGCGGTGGGATGTGGGGGAGGAAAGAGCATGGAAAGAGAGTGGGGGAGGAAAGAGCATGGAAAGAGAGGAGAACAAGAAGGGGGAAGAAGGGAAGAAGCGGGGGAAGGGGGAAAGAGAGGGGGGGGGGAGAAGATCAGACAACTGACTACTCTAAGCATTAACCAGAGCTAACTGGGACATAGTATCTAGCTAATCTACAGCCTAATCTGGCCTATCCTACCCTGCTCTAGTCTGATTTTAGCCTGAACACTAACAGGTCAGCCTTAGGCTGTAGCTAATCTATCGCCTACCTAAGCTGTTCTAAACCAACCGGCAGCCCTCGACCAGTGATGAAGAGCACCGATGCCCCCCGACCCGGCCCCCGCCCACATAGGGCGTGGGAGGGAAGGCCAGGCCGGGACACAGCGGCACCCCCTCACCCCCAGTGAACGCAAGAAAACCTTTCCACCATATGGATCGCCGCATGGATTGCCCCAGTGACTTGGCTGAGGAGGAACCTTGTGAGGTCGTTGTGCTAGGGGCCAATTGCTGCGGCCCGGACGGACCCAGCCCCCACGCGACCCGCCCCCCCAGCCACCAGCATAGTGACTGAGAGCGTGAGAGCAGGCCACGCGGGGGACGGGCCCACCCAGGCCACAGCAGCGGACCCCCATCTGGGGACTCCCCTCCGAGACAGGCCGAGAGATGCCGGGCTAAACCATGCACAGAGTTTCCGATAATGAAACTCTGTGAATGGTTTATTATGGAAATAAAATGTACAAGAGAACAGAAAATTGAAAATGTAAAAAAGAGTCCAACAGAAGGGATATAAAAATGTAATTTTTAAATTATCCTAAGATCAGGGAAGGGAGTTGAAATCTAAAAAGTAGAGTCCAAAAAGAAATAGAAAATGCAGTCTTTAAGTGTTCGTAGGTTTAGAGAATACTAGTTAATTAGCTAGGTGACAAAAAGGGGTAACAAGATTGGGAGTTCCATGAGGATGATCTGAGGAATCCATGAGTCCGCGTTGGTGACATGGATTAAGAGGAGGGGAGGGGAGGATAGGAGTCGGAGGTGATGATTAAGAGGAGGGGAGGATAGGAGTTGGAGGTGATGATGAGGCGGCGGGGGGGGGGGGGGGGGGCTGGGGGGGCGCCCCCCCCCTTCCCTTAGGCAAGCAGGTGACCAGGATGATGAGGATAGGGGTCGGTGATGGTGATGAGCCCGGGGTGTCAGACAGTAGAAGGAGTAGTGGGTAGATGGCCTAGAGTGACGACAGGTGGCTAGGGCGATGACGGCCGGACCTAGGGCTGCAGCGGTGGGGTGTACGTCAGGCCAATGAAGGACACCTGAGGGGGAGAGAGAGAAGAGAGCGGGGGAATCTGCGCAGAGGTGGAACTAACTCTATAGACAACAATAAAATTAGGTCAAATCAAAATTTATTAGGATTATTTAGGATGACTAATATTATACTGCTAATTCAGGTCTAGGTAGTCTAGGTCTAAGTTTATACTGATACTGCTGGCTTGAGATAGCCCGCTCAGCAGTTCAGGACTAAGTTTATTCACCAGCTATTTGATTTTATATCTGAGCTACTGGGTCGGCTGATGCCATATTATTACATTAGGTCAAGTCTAAGTTTATACTGATACTGCTGGCTTGAGATAGCCCGCTCAGCAGTTCAGGACTAAGTTTATTCATCAGCTATTTGATATTATAACCGAGCTACTGGATCGGCTGATGCCATATTATTAAATTAGGTCAAGTCTAAGTTTATATTGATACTGCTGGCTTGTGATAGCCCGCTCAGCAGTTCAGGACTAAGTTTATTCACCAGCTATTTGAATTTATATCTGAGCTATTGGATCGGCTGATGCCATATTATTAAATTAAATTAGGTCAAGTCTAAGTTTATACTGATACTGCTGGCTTGAGATAGCCCGCTCAGCAGTTCAGGACTAAGTTTATTCAGGTAGATAAAGTCAGTCTCTGCTCTGTGTGCTTGTTCCCTGGACAGATCAAGTCAGTCTCTGCTCTGTGTGCTCATTCCCTGGAGAAATAAAGTCAGTCTCTAGTCTGTGTGCTCATTTCCTGGACAGATAAAGTCAGTCTCTGCTCTGTGCTTGTTCCCTGGACAGATAGATAAAGTCAGTCTCCGCTCTGTGTGCGTGTTCCCTGGACAGATAAAGTCAGTCTCTGCTCTGTGTGCTCATTCCCTGGACAGATAAAGTCAGTCTGCTCTGTGCTCGTTCCCTGGACAGATAAAGTCAGTCTCTGCTCTTTGCTCGTTCTCTGGACAGATAAAGTCAGTCTCTGCTCTGTGCTTGTTCCTTGGACAGATAAAGGCAGTCTCTGCTCTCTGTGCTTGTTCCCTGGACAGATAAAGTCAGTCTCTGCTCTGTGTGTTCGTTCCCTGGACAGATAAAGTCAGTCTCTGCTCTGTGCTCGTTCCCTGGACAGATAAAGTCAGTCTCTGCTCTGTGCTCGTTCGCTGGACAGATAGGGCCCTATCTTCCCACAGGTCTTAGGCGCAAAAACTGGTGTTAAACGCAAAAACACGTGCCTTGCGCCTGCCTCGGGAAGATAGCAACATGGTTTTATGCCCCGAAATGCGCTTTACGCCAGAGGCGTGGCGCAGTGCCAGAATAGGCCAGACTGCGTTTCGGCCTTAAATACGGGCCTAACATTACATTACATTACGTCATTTGGCAGACGCTTTTATCCAAAGCGACTTACAGTAACACACTTTTTGTCAGCAATAGAGCAATCAACTATGGAGCACAGTCTATGACAACTACAAATCCTGAAGGAACAGTGGTACGAGTTTTAGTTTAGGTTTTTTTTTTTTTTTTTTTTTTTAATAAAGAGAGAGAAAGAAGAGAGAGAAAGAAGTTAGATCAAGAAGGGCCCAGGTGGAGCCTGAAAAGGTGAGTCTTTAGTCTTTTCCGAAAGATCGGCAGTGATTCAGCAGTCCTGACCGAAGGTGGCAGCTCGTTCCACCATTGGGGTGCCAGGGAGGAGAAGAGTCGAGATCGGGATGAGCGACTTTTGAGCGCCCGTAGCGAAGGAGGAGCGAGGCGCCCTGCACTGGTAGAGGAGCGAAGGGAGCGGTGAGAGGTTTGGAACCTGACCATAGATTGCAGGTACAGGGGAGCTGACTGGTGTACTGCCCTGTAGGCCAGTACCAGTGTCTTGAATTTGATGCGAGCTGAGATGGGAAGCCAGTGGAGGTCCCGGAAGAGGGGAGTGACATGAGAGAATTTGGGTTGGTTGAATACCAGACGGGCTGCAGCGTTCTGAATAAGCTGAAGCGGTCGGATGTCGGTGGCAGGTAGGCCAGCCAGGAGCACGTTGCAGTAGTCCAGGCGAGGGACGATAAGTGACTGGACCAGGAGTTGAGTCGCTTCTCTTGTGAGGAAGGGACGGATTTTGCGGATGTTGTAGAGGGAGAACCTACAGGAGCGTGCTGTCGCAGCTATGTTGGCAGAGCAAGACAGCTGGTTGTCGAGGATCACCCCAAGGTTCTTAGCTGTTTGGGAGGGCAGTACAGTGGTGTTGTCGATGGAGATGGAGAGATCTGTGAGAGGACAGTCTTTCCCTGGGAGGAAGAGTAGCTCTGTCTTACCAAGGTTGAGCTTGAGGTGGTGGGCAGACATCCAGTCGCCAATGTCCTTGAGACATGCAGAGATGCGAGCCTCGATTTGAGTGTCGGAGGGGGGGAAGGAAAGGAAAAGTTGGGTGTCATCAGCATAGCAGTGATATGAGAAGAGATCACATAGGCAAGAGATCTGATATAGAGAAGAAAAAGTAAGGGGCCCAGGACTGAGCCCTGGGGGACACCAGTGGTAAGAGGGCAGGATCTGGAGACAGACCCTCTCCATAAGACCTGGTATGAGCGGTTCGAGAGATAGGAAGCAAACCAGGATAGTGCAGAACCTGAAATGCCAAGGTCAGACAGAGTGGAAAGAAGGATTTGGTGATTGACTGTATCGAAGGCAGCAGACAGGTCAAGGAGGACAAGGACAGAGGAGAGGGATGAGGCCTTAGCAGTGTGAAGGGCCTCTGTGACAGCAAGAAGAGCTGTCTCAGTGGAGTGCGAAGCCTTGAAACTGGACTGCAGAGGGTCCAAGAGGTCATTCTGGGAGAGATAGAGAGAAAGTTGTTCGGACGCTGCTCGTTGAAGGGTTTTGGAAAGGAATGAGAGAAGAGAGACAGGTCTGTAGTTCTGAATAGCAGTAGGGTCAAGGGAGGGTTTCTTAAGCAGAGGCTTGACTCTTGCAGCCTTTAGATCAGGTGGAACAAGACCAGAGGATAGAGAGGAGTTTATGAAGGTAGTGAGGAAGGGAGATATGTCAGGTGAGATGGTTTGGAGGAGAGAGGAAGGGATGGGATCGAGGGGGCAGTAAGTGGCTCGGTTCGAGCTGATGAGTTTAAGCACCTCATCGGGAGAGAGGGGGGAGAAGGAAGGAAATCCAGGGACAGCGGGCCGAGGAGCAGGATTGGAGTCGGGAGTGTTAGTGAGGGTGCTTGGAGGATGGAAGGAGGAGCTGATCTCATCATTACAAAATCATCAGCAGAGAGGGAGGAGGGAGGGGGGGGGGAGGGTTGAGGAGCGTAGAGAAGGTGGAGAACAGTTTACTGGGGTTGGATGCAGAGGACTGGATTTCAGAGATGAAGAAGGAGGTTTTTGCTTTGGAGACAGCAGAGGTGAAGTTGGAGTGGATAAGATGGTAGGAAGAGAGGTCTTCAGGGTGGTGTGATTTTCTCCATTTTCTCTCAGCTGCCCGAAGCTCTGTTCGATGAGTTCGCAGAGTTTCGGTTAGCCAGGGAGCAGGGGGAGAGGATCGGGCAGGTTTAGTGGTGAGAGGGCAGAGAGAATCAAGAGCAGAGGAGAGAGAGGATAGAAGAGCGGTGGAAGCCTCGTCAGCGGACAGGAGAGCAAACTGCTCGGCTGAGGGAAGCAAGGAGAGGACGGTAGAAGAGAGGGAGTCAGGTGAGAGAGTTTTTAGGTTGCGTCGGGTGGTGATAGAGTGAGGGGGTGATGGGAGGGAGGAGGGGATGGGAAGAGAGAAGGTGATAAAGTGGTGGTCAGATACAGGAAGAGGGGTCACAGTGAGGTTAAAGGTGGAGCAGGATCTGGTGAAGACCAGGTCAAGCACATTTCCTGCTTTGTGAGTAGGAGGAGATTGAGAGAGGTAGAGGTCAAAGGATGAGAAGAAGTTAAGGAAAGGGAGAGAATTTAAGGTTACTGGCTGGATGTTGAAATCACCCAGCAGGATGAGTGGAGTACCATCTTCAGGAAAGAAAGAGAGAAGGGTGTCCAGCTCGTCCAGAAAGTCGCCTAGTGGACCAGGCGGGCGGTAGATTACCACAATGTTGAGTTTGATGGGTAGGGATACGGCAACTGCATGGGACTCAAAAGATGAGATAGACAGATGAGAGAGAGAGGTGACAGTGTAGGTCCATTTGGGAGAGATGAGGAGACCAGTGCCTCCACCACGGCCAGAGGGCCTGGGTGTGTGTGAAAATGAGTACGCAGCAGAGAGGGCTGCAGGAGTAGCAGTGTTTTCTGGGATGATCCAGGTCTCTGTGAGAGCTAGGAAGTGGAGGGTTTGAGATAGAGCATGAGCCGAGATGGTCTCAGTTTTTTTAACCGCCGACTGACAGTTCCAGAGACCTCCGGCAATGGTAAAAGAAGTAGTAGTGCGTTTAGGGTAGGAAAGATTACCAGGGTTACTACACCTGAAGCTGCCGTGTCTACGGCATCTGTGGGCTGAAGCTACAACAGGGATGGGGAGAAAACACATAGTTAGGAAGAGGAGTAGTGAGAATAAGAAGTGAGAATAAGATAAGTAGAAAAAGCCTGTGCTCTGGCCGCCCTGCGACAGACTCCCGCAGAAAGACTCCCTCGGTCTTTGTGCCCGAGTCTTAGTGCCGCGAGGGTTAGTGCCGCTTACCGCTGCCGCTGTAGACTGACTATGGTAAGATATACTACATCTACAGGGTTCTAAACCACGCCCTCGGCAATCAGCCGATCGTTTCACAGAAGATGGCTCACCTGATCACACTCAGCTGTGATTGAATGGCCGACAATATAACCAGATGGGAGTCTGGCTAGACTACCACTGCTATTTTTAAAACCACAAGCTATTCAAAGTAAAAGCACCAAACTAAAACACTCACTCAAAGTAAAAGCACCAAACTAAAACACTCACCAGTAATTGTAGCAGGAAGATTTAGCAGATAGACAAGGACAGCACAGCAAGGTAGCTCAGATGGACTCAAAGTGTGTTCTAACTGAGACAAGCCAGCTGGATGCTTTTTAAAGCCAGGAAGTTTCTAAACCACGCCCTCGGCAATCAGCCGATCGTTTCACAGAAGATGGCTCACCTGATCACACTCAGCTGTGATTGAATGGCCGACAATATAACCAGATGGGAGTCTGGCTAGACTACCACTGCTATTTTTAAAACCACAAGCTATTCAAAGTAAAAGCACCAAACTAAAACACTCACTCAAAGTAAAAGCACCAAACTAAAACACTCACCAGTAATTGTAGCAGGAAGATTTAGCAGATAGACAAGGACAGCACAGCAAGGTAGCTCAGATGGACTCAAAGTGTGTTCTAACTGAGACAAGCCAGCTGGATGCTTTTTAAAGCCAGGAAGTTTCTAAACCACGCCCTCGGCAATCAGCCGATCGTTTCACAGAAGATGGCTCACCTGATCACACTCAGCTGTGATTGAATGGCCGACAATATAACCAGATGGGAGTCTGGCTAGACTACCACTGGTATTTTTAAAACCACAAGCTATTCAAAGTAAAAGCACCAAACTAAAACACTCACTCAAAGTAAAAGCACCAAACTAAAACACTCACCAGTAATTGTAGCAGGAAGATTTAGCAGATAGACAAGGACAGCACAGCAAGGTAGCTCAGATGGACTCAAAGTGTGTTCTAACTGAGACAAGCCAGCTGGATGCTTTTTAAAGCCAGGAAGTTTCTAAACCACGCCCTCGGCAATCAGCCGATCGTTTCACAGAAGATGGCTCACCTGATCACACTCAGCTGTGATTGAATGGCCGACAATATAACCAGATGGGAGTCTGGCTAGACTACCACTGCTATTTTTAAAACCACAAGCTATTCAAAGTAAAAGCACCAAACTAAAACACTCACTCAAAGTAAAAGCACCAAACTAAAACACTCACCAGTAATTGTAGCAGGAAGATTTAGCAGATAGACAAGGACAGCACAGCAAGGTAGCTCAGATGGACTCAAAGTGTGTTCTAAATGAGACAAGCCAGCTGGATGCTTTTTAAAGCCAGGAAGTTTCTAAACCACGCCCTCGGCAATCAGCCGATCGTTTCACAGAAGATGGCTCACCTGATCACACTCAGCTGTGATTGAATGGCCGACAATATAACCAGATGGGAGTCTGGCTAGACTACCACTGCTATTTTTAAAACCACAAGCTATTCAAAGTAAAAGCACCAAACTAAAACACTCACTCAAAGTAAAAGCACCAAACTAAAACACTCACCAGTAATTGTAGCAGGAAGATTTAGCAGATAGACAAGGACAGCACAGCAAGGTAGCTCAGATGGACTCAAAGTGTGTTCTAACGATATCTTCCCCCCTGGCGTTAATTTAGCGCTTAGCGCTTTTCAAAACCAGGCCTTATTCAGTGCGCTGCGGATATTGTGCGTATTTACGTACAGCTCTCCTCTGCCCATCTCACACTCTCTCCCCCTCCCTCTCTCTCTCTCTCCCTCTCCCTCGCGCAATGGAAAAAAAAGTAGTTATATCGTAGTTTTGAGCCCCTGTCATTCAGAGGCTGTTCTCTCCCCCTCTCTCTCTCTCACTCCCTCTCTCGCGCAGCACAAAGACCGATGGAAAAAAAGCTGTTCTCTCCCTCTCTCCCCCTCTCTCTCTCTCTCACTCCTTCAAATCTCCCAGCAGGCATTGAGGCTAATACATTTCGAGAAGAAATATCAACCAAATCAGCCTAAATTGCCTAAAGTGGTAGATAGAAATAATGTTTCTGTTCACACAACATGCAATTCTCGAACATTTCAATATTGGACCAAATAAAACATCGAAATACAAACACAACCCTATGTGAAACATATATGTCATCCTGGGGGTATATATACTGTATGCCTTGCAGATATAACGTGATTTAGATGAGAGACAGTCGTAACACGGTTCTACCGTGATGTCCACTCCAATAATACTTGGTTTACTTCACATTTACTTTTACAATAAAAACACAACAAAAAGGTAGCGAGAAAAAACGATATCCTTCTAATCTGGACAAACTTTCACCAATTTAATCTCATCATGACATAGGCCACATAGGGATAGGCTATATTTTTCTAGCCAATGTGCAGGGGCGGAGCGACCCTATCAGCCCACGGGGGGCGAAGCTCTTAGGGGGCCCCCCATCCCATTTTATTTTTTTATTTTTTTTCCAATTAACTCATTCTCTGCCAAAGACGTACCCGGACGTACTTTTAACAATGGCGTTCTGTGCCAAAGACGTACTCGGACATACTTTCATGTTTTGGGTGTTTACATTACATCAGACACTTTCCCAGCCTGTGACATTGTTTCAAGTCAAACTGATAAAAGGAACCCGCTAGTTTAGTATTTATGGGTGGAGCCTGTGGTCGAAACAGAGTCCGACCCAGAGTTCTCGGATGGCGACGATGGCGAGGAAGACGCCGGCGTTTTTGTTGTTGCTCCACGACGGAGCGCCAGGGCGACGAAGGCTCCCCTTCACAGCGTTCTGATCCGTCTGACACAGATGAATCGGAGGAGGAGAAATGGGTGCCACTTGGAGAGAGCGATGACGATGGTAAAAAGTAGCCTATTTTTTGTATCGCGTTTGAGATGAAATGATCACACACAGCCGTCTGTGTCACATAAACATTTCAAAGTTTACAGCACTAACGTAGCTATTGTGTGATCTTCTGTGCTAACGTTAGTTATGAGAGGTAACGTGACAGCAGGTAACGTTACAGCACTCGTTATTCCTGTGTGTGTGTGTGTGTGTGTGTGTGTGTGTGAGAGAGAGAGAGTGTGTGAGTGTGACCACATAAGGGTTCGTCCCATTTGTTTATGCTTTTATCAAGCTAAGCTAAAAATCCACATGGCAACTGTAAAAGTAAATTATTTATTTGATTTTGTGCACATATTTATCATACTTTGATATTTTGTGTTTTCAGACTCTGAGTCGATGGAGGCGCAGTCCAGTCCTAGTCCCAGTCCTGTGTGTAGTCCTACACCACCTATTTCGGAAAGACCATGTCTCGAAATAAGTTCCAACTTATTCTGAGGTTCTTCCATTTTACTGACAATACTGTAGCAAGGAGGCTGCGGCCAAGCCTCATCTGTCAAGAAACCCCAGGGGCCAGACTCTCTCTCTCTCTCTCTCTCTCTCTCTGTAGCCGCTCACTGGGCGGGATGGACCGACACAGCTCCCTCAAATACATTCTCTTATTTTTTATTTATTTATTTGGGAAAACAAATACTGTATATGTCTGATGTGTCACTGAGGCAAAAAATAAAAGGCTCAAAAGAGAGTTCTGCTTGAAACGGTGTCCTTCACTAAAAACCTCTTTTTCTCCTATTTCTCTCCCAAGGAGGGCATTTTTAGTGAAAACAAGCTAACTTCCACTGCTTGTAACTAAACAAGGAAACATGGTAGAGTTTCAGTTTTTTACAAGGGGTAAGAAGAGAGTCTCTGCTTTATTGTGAGATATGTTGTGTAAATTTATTCCTAGCACAGAATATTCTGTGGGTCCTGGAAGATCAGGAAATATGCTCAAAATCCTGGCACTGGGAGCACACAGACCGAAATGACCCTGGCAGAGAATGAGTTAAGGCCGGCGGCGAAGAAAAATTTGCCTTTTTTGCATGTTTGAATCTGTTTTAGCCATATTTAGTGGAATATCTCATTTTAAACACACCAATGTTATTGTCTATTGATTAGATTGCTCTCACACTCAGGCCTGGCCTGGCCTGGCATGCATTTTTTTTTTTTTTTTGATGGGAGTGGCCCCGGTGTACGCTCCGCTACTGCCAATGCGTTTAGAACATTCTTTTCACTTTGATCTTGCTATAGTGTAGCGTTTTTACATGCTTGCAGTATTTAAACTGCAGTTAGATAGGTTTGAGAAGCATAATAGTATGGAATAATATATTGGAGACAGACGGGGATGAAAGGGAGCGGGGGAGCTCAGAGCGCTTGGCTTTTCTGACCGGACTGGATCGCTCCGTGGAATTGGAGCTTAAAAGGGAAGCTTGTGATTCATTTACTGCACTTCTCCAATGAGCAGATTGTGCATAATTTTACGCTTAAAAGGCGTGGTTATAATGCTTAAGGCCGCCTGTAGAGCTGACACCAAAATATCGAGTGCGCTGGTCCACACCCACCAATCTGCGCTGCGCCGGGCGCTGGCCGCAGTATATAGGCCGATGCAACGATAGAGACCATAAAGTCATAATGCCATAATGCAAAAGACACGCTAGAGCTGTCCTTCCACTGTCTTTGTGCTTTGTTGTGAACCAATTCTAAGGTACAACGCTCCAGTACACTACACGACTGGGCAAGTGCTGATGTGACCATATTCTGCTCTCTTCACTGCACTTATTGACCCACCAGGGCGGAGAACAGCTACTCTGCCTGTCAATTTGAATCCTGAGACGCAGTGCTATTCCCCTCCAGGTCCAACAATGGCACATATTTGAAGACTTCCATTCCCAAATGGGATATCCAGCAGATGAAAACTCCCACAGCGCCCCCTGCTGACAGGGCTGGTGCCTGCACTTCTGCTGCTCTAGGCAAAAAACAATTATGCCACCCCTAATTTCAACATACCATAACAAACGAGGGATGAGGATGTTGCTAAAAAAACGGCTTCAACAGACTTCCGGGTGCAAACCACGCCCTCTTTGAACTCTAACTGCTCCTTCACACTTTGTTAGACACAAGTCACCACTTTTAGGACTCTATCACCTTAATTCATTTTGAATTGATCTTTTGTACTCTTTGAGAAATCACAGTTTACGTTTTATGCTTTTTTCAGCCTTTATAATGGGACCCTATGGAGAAAGCCTTAAAGGACGGCTTTCCCGTGGGGAATATGAATATATATAAAATCTCATGCCCCTAAGGTTTTCGAATCCGTTGAAATTTTTGAAATTGGTTGTTCACAGCCATAGCTATCAACTAAAATCCACTCTGTGTGTGTGGGGGGGGGGGGTGGTGGAGGGGAGGGGCGGGTGCGGGGACCCGAAATCCTACACTTCCCACAATGCACTGGGCTCGCGTGGCCTTCGAGTCCACGCCCACCCCTCAGGCATTTGGCTGATATCAAACTCCAGTAGGTGGCGGTAATGCACATATATGCTTGCCAACCGCCATAAAAGTCAAAGAAGAAGAAGAAGAAGAAGAAGGCTTCGACATAAAAACATTTAGTAGAACAAGGAAAGAAAAAAAAAATTGCCTCCAAATTGCACCAAATTTAAACGGTAGTATATATGTCGGGAGATGTCTTCATAAAAAAAATGTCATGCATTTTAAGGCATTTTCCAAGGAGTTACGCGCATCTGATGTTGTAACTATTTCATGTAAAAATTTGTAAAAACGGGTACATTGCTCAGCGTTGATTTCGTTACTTCAACGCACCTTCTACTAGATGTAAAATTTGACGAGCTTTCCAATGCCGCCAGTCCCGTGTCTGTACGTGCTTCCCTTCCCGAGATATGGTCTCTTTGCAAGAGCTATGGAAAGCTAACATTAGCTATCAAAAACCATCAAAAAGCGTCACATCAACGAGAGCACTAGCACACGGTTCATGGAGGCTTTCTCGCTGGCCCCTTCCCTCTCCTCAGCCTCTGTCAATGATCTCCTAGATAACTTCAATTCTAAAACCCTAAAGGCTATTGATGCTGTAGCTCCCATTAGATCTAAACTAATCTCCGGTAAGAAAAAAGCACCATGGAGAAACGCTCCCTCTGTAAATAACAAAAAAAGAGATTGTAGGAAAGCCGAGCGCAAATGGCGGAAAACTAAACTTCACATCGATTATGACATCTATAAAAATAGTCTTCACTCCTACAACCAGGAACTAAAAAATTCCAGAAAATTCTTCTTCTCCGACATTATCAGCAAAAACACCAATGACGCTCGCACTCTTTTTGCCACTGTTGACAGGCTGACAAACCCCCCCCCCACAAATTGCCCCTGATCTTCTATCCAATGTCAAATGCAATGAATTTGCGACCTTCTTTAGGGATAAAATTATAAATATCAGACTAACTATTTCCACATCAAGAACAAATGTGGCTCCGCCGCACCCACAGAATAGGTGCTTAATTAACATGACTCAGTTCAATGTCATTGACCACAAGAAACTAGAAGAAACGATACGAGGCCTTAAATCCTCATCGTGTTGCCTAGACACCCTGCCAACAAGCTTTCTAAAAAATGTCTACAGTTGCCTGGCGACCGACATACTGAAGATAATTAATACCTCTCTTCTTACAGGCATTTTTCCAAAATCTCTAAAAACTGCAGTTGTTAAGCCCTTGCTAAAGAAGCGTAGCCTCGACCCCTCTATAATCAGCAATTACAGACCAATATCAAATCTTCCCTTTATTAGCAAAATACTCGAAAAAACTGTCTACCAACAACTCAATACCTTTCTATCCTCCAATGATCTCCTAGATCCCTTCCAATCAGGCTTCCGACCCCATCATACCACCGAAACTGCGCTTATCAGAGTTATAAATGACATCCGAATGAAAACTGATTCAGGTAAAATCTCAATCTTAATGTTACTAGACCTCAGCGCTGCCTTTGATACGGTTGACCACGAAATTCTATTGGACAGACTGGAAAACTGGGTCGGGCTTTCCGGCACGGTCCTAGAGTGGTTCAGATCTTATCTGCAAGACAGGAACTACTTTGTCTCCATTGGCAACTACACATCTGAACAAACCAAAATGACATGTGGGGTACCCCAAGGATCAATTTTAGGTCCTGTCCTGTTTAACCTTTATATGCTCTCTCTGGGCCTAATTATGCAAAAAAACAAAATAGCTTATCATAGCTATGCAGATGACACCCAACTCTACATAGCCCTCTCATCGGATGACTATGCCCCCATAGAGACACTGTGTCAGTGCCTTGCGCAAATTAATGATTGGATGTGGCAGAATTTTCTCCAACTTAATAAAGACAAAACAGAGATAATTGTCTTCGGCAAAAAAGAAGATAGGCTCAAAGTTACTGCTCACCTCGAATCCCTATCTTTGAAGCCAAAGGACCAGGTAAAAAATCTTGGCATTATTATTGACTCTGATCTAAATTTCAACTCCCACATCAAGCTTATAAGAAAATCTGCCTTCTATCATCTAAAAAATATAGCAAGGATTAGAGGCTATATGTCCAAACAAGATCTTGAAAAACTAATTCATGCTTTCATTTCTAGCAGGCTAGACTACTGCAACAGTCTTTTCAATGGACTTCCCAAAAAAGCTATTAAACAACTACAGCTCATTCAGAATGCGGCTGCTAGAGTTCTAACAAGAACCAAGAAAGCTGAACACATTACACCAGTTCTCAAATCCCTGCATTGGCTGCCAGTAAATCTTAGAATAGACTTTAAAATTCTGCTAATAGTTTACAAATCTCTCAACGGGTCAGGCCCACACTACATCTCTGAAATGCTTCTACACTATGAACCATCCAGATCCCTGAGATCTTCAGGCACTGGTCTACTAATTGTCCCGAGGACCAAATCAAAACATGGTGAAGCCGCGTTCTCCCACTATGCCTCTCATAACTGGAACAAACTCCCTGAACACATTAGATCTGCCCCTACTCTGCCTATTTTTAAATCCAAGCTAAAGACCTTTATGTTTACTCTTGCTTTTAACTGCTACTAAACTACTGCCTCTCTCGGCCTGTAATTAAAAAAAAAGATTCCTGTACATTTCCAACAAATGGACTGTGCATGTAATAATAATACTGAAGAATGCCTTGTAACTTATTTAAAACAGAAATAATGTTTCATGTTTGTTAATTTTGAGTATATATTTTAACTAAAACTGTCGGCTGTGTTTTTTATGTGTTTTTTATATGTGCATTGCTTTGCTGCTTGTTTTTTAGATTATTTTTTTGTAAAGCACCTTGAATTGCCTTTGTGTATGAAAGGTGCTATATAAATAAAATTTGACTTGACTTGACTTGACTACCGTAGGCTAGGCGGTGGAAAAAGATGGCTGCCTTTTGTTTTTTTTCAAGACCTCAGAAGGGGCATGGAGGACCTCTAGAGGCGGGACCATGGCAGCACAGGCCCACAAGTAGTGTAGTTCATAGGTGCTCGACTTCCGCAAGGCTGGACTTGACGCCACGACGCGTTTTGCGTCAGAGCGTCATGAAAATAATGTGAGAAGCTTTGGTTGTGAACAACCAATTTCAAAAATTTCAACGGATTCGAAAACCTTAGGGGCGTGAGATTTAATATATATTCATATTCCCCACGGGAAAGCCGTCTTTTAACTCATTCACCGCCAAAGACGTCTTTGACGTGTTATCAGAAATAGCCATCCACGCCAAAGACGTGTTTGACGTGTTTTTGTTTTTATTAGTGCAGCGCTTAGTTCAAACACTTCCCCGGCCTGTGACACAGACACAGGTCCCTAACCTCAAAGTCAAGCCGACAGCACGTTATCAAACACATACCGCAGCTGTTGTTTGAAACAAGGAAGAAGGAGGAAAGGAGGAAAAACAGAGAAACGCGCTTCCTTGTAGAGAGGAGAAACGCCATTGAAACGCCCCTCTGCGCGCTGCACTGCTCGCCTTGCTGCAGCCTGCAGCAAGGCGAGCAGTGCAGGGCGAACCTGGATTGCCTAGTCAAACCCGTGACGAACATAATCGATCCGGTTCCAGCAGCGCCTGGTCCCAAAGCCAAGCCGGACCCGTTCCTGTGTCGTGTCGCAGCATTCGTCCCAGCCCGAACGAGAGGAGGAAAACGAGCAGAGGCAGAGGAGGCAAAACGCTGATGGGGAAGGAGGGGGAAGGAGGTGCGCGGGGGAAGGAGGTGCGATCTAGCAGCAGCTGTGGACAGAACTCTCTCTCTCTGTGTGTGTGTGTGTGTGTGTGTGTGTGTGTGTCTGTGTCTGTGTCTGTGTGTGTCTGTCTGTCTGTCTGTGTGTCTGTCTGTCTGTCTGTCTGTCTGCACACTCACTCACACTGAGCAAACTGTATTGTTGAATGTAAAAAAAGCACTTCATATATATATATATATATATATATATATTATTTTTTTTGTCATTTGTGTCATAATGAATAATATTTACATGTCTGATGTCAATACAGTTCAAAATAAAATAATTGAGAGCGAGTTCTGCCTGAGATTGTGTGCTGTACATAAATGCCATTTTCTGCAATTTCTTTTCTCAGAGAGAGCTTTTGGGTGAAAACAGGGTGTATATAAATGGCTATAAGTAGAGTACAGAACATGCTAAAAGCTCACTTTTTTTTCCTGGTGAACCCAGAGACGTACATCTTCATTTTGAGGTATTGCAAATCACTTTGGTGCTAATAGATAATTTACTGTGGGTCTTGAAAGATGACCAACAATTATGAAAATCTTTGGCCTGTGCTAAATATTGGCAGTCCTAAACTGGCCATTAATGAGTTAAGTGTGTCTCACTCTAGCAGGCTGTACTTGTTACTAAATTCAGCCATTTTAAAACTGCAACAGTTCACACAACTTTAACACTATATACATATATTATGCATGGGACCCTTTAGCTACTGTACTTGTGCTCTCACTCAGAATATATAAGCGATGTGATGTATCGTGTTTGAGACACTTTTCAGTGTTATTTCCTACTGGGTAACTGCTGCACCGGCATGTGCTTTTTTGTTGTCATGACATCACGCTGATTTGTCCTATAAGTTTAAGCAAAAACCAGCAACAACACATTAACACCAATATGCCATACACATAACGCAAATAGTGTAGCGCTAACGTTGGTGTGCTCAAAGTTTCAACAATATCAAACTATGTATGATGCAATATGCGGGCAACGTTATACAAATGACGCAGCAAACATGTCTGCATGATAACTGATAACAATTATTCACAGCAGTCATGACAACACAGCTATTTTCCAAACAATCCAATTTCTCCAAGTGAATAAAGTGCAAATCTCTCCTATACACCACGTTCTCATGTGCATAACACCAGTGTTGGGAGTAATTACTAAGTAACTAGATACTGTAACTTAACTACTTCTTGCAGTAACTAGTAATCTAACTAATTACTTTTCAAATTTAGTGACTCAGTTACAGTTACTAAAATAGTAATTGGGCTAGTTACTAGTTACTTTAGGACATGAAAATAACGGACAACTTCAGAGGATTATCCGGTTTCTGATCCTCAGACCTAGTCCATTCACTCCCCAATAAGTGAATGTCAAGTACGGTGTCCATTTTAGGACATCCTCATAGAGTAAGAGGCATCATTCCTCAGAACTCAGACTAAATTCCTTCAGTTGTTGGCGAACAGTTTTCACGTCTCAGGTCTCCTAGTAAAAGGCATCACTCCTCAGACTAAAAGGAGTCCCTCCTCAGACTAAAAGTAGTCACTCCTCAGATGAAAAGGAGTCACTTCTCAGATGAAAAGGAGTCACTCCTCAGATGAAAACGAGTCACTTCTCAGACAGAAATTAGTCACTCGTCACACTGAAAGTAGTCACAGATGAAAAAGCATCACTCCTAAGATGAAAAGCCATCACTCCTCAGACTAAAAGGAGTCACTCCTCAGACTAAAATGAGTCACTCAAACTAAACGGAGTCACTCCTCAGACTAAAATGAGTCACTCCTCAGACTAAAATGAGTCACTCCTCAGATGAAAAAGAGTCACTCCTCAGACTAAAACTCATAAGATGAAAATGCATCACTCCGAGTCTAGACTAAGGGAGTCACTGATGTGATCATCTTTGGGATACCAAGGTCTCTTTATGGACAAAATAAAGAAGATACTTCATGCTTCTTCTTTTTTTCATGCAGTTCTGCAGCTTGAAATGCCCCATTTACACCTAGGCATAGTTTTGGAAATGGATGGGCCATGCTGGTCCTACCATTGCTCCTTAATGTGCAATCTGTTTATCATTCATGATCATCACACAATGTCTCATGCTTAACTAGATGGCTTAACTTCACTTCAGGGGCAGGGGAGGCTTTGTTGTGTATATAGTTTTTTTATTGTTTCTTTTTCAGACATCGGTTCAGTACCATCAGCAATTGGGTGCGCACACCCAAGCAAAGAACAAATCAAAACAACGGAACATAACCCACAACAAATAGTCCTCAGATAAACTGTGTGTAAGAATACAATGCAACAGCAGCATTGACCATGTGAAAGCTTGGTCTGAAAAGAAACTGTTTTCTCCCACCCCAGGAACTTAACTCATTCAGGGCCAGTTTAGGACTGCCAATATTTAGCACAGGCCAAAGATTTTCATAATTGTTGGTCATCTTTCAAGACCCACAGTAAATTATCTATTAGCACCAGAGTGATTTGCAATACCTCAAAATGAAGATGTACGTCTCTGGGTTCACCAGGAAAAAAAAAGTGAGCTTTTAGCATGTTCTGTACTCTACTTATAGCCATTTATATACACCCTGTTTTCACCCAAAAGGTCTCTTTGAGAAGAGAAACAGGAGAAAAAGGCATTTTTGTAAAGAAGACAATCTCAGTCAGATCTCGCTCTCAATTCTTTTATTTTGAACTGTATTGACATCAGACATGTAAATACTATTCGTTATGATACAAATGACAAAAAAAAATATATATATATATACACATGAAGTGCTTTTTTTACATTCAACAATGCAGTTTACTCAGTGTGAGTGTGAATGTGTGTGCGCGGGGCCCATGTGTGTCTCTTTAGATTACATTTCGTCATTTAGCAGACACTTTTATCCAAAGCGACTTACAATGTCACATTGTCAACATTAGTGGAATCAACTGTGGAACATCATCTACACAGATACACCCTTGCAGCAGTAGAGTAAAACATCAACGTTTTTTTTTTGTTTTTTTTGTTTTTTTTTGGGGGGGGGGGGGGGGGGGGGGTTTGGGGTGAAGAAGGGGGGGAAGATGCTAGATGGGGGGAGGGGGTTTGGGGTGGAGAAGGGGGGGGGGGAGATGCTACATCAAAAGGGTTAGTTCAGGAGGGACTCAAGTGGAGCTTGAAAAGGTGAGTTTTTTTTTCAAATGTGGACTCACTGAAAACTAAAATAAAAAGTTGAGAAAAGAAAAGGAGTTTTCAATCTTCGGCGAAAGATGGGCAGGGATTCGGCCGTCCTGACCTCAGTGGGGAGTTCGTTCTACCACTGAGGGGAATTTACTCTATGTCACAATATATCGTCCCACAATATATCGCGATATCAAAACGTGACAATATGTATCGTTGAGATGAAATCTCATATCGCGAGAAAAATAAGCTGAACATGGTGGCACTGATCTGCATCTGATTGCATGCTCGCTCTCCTTTTCATTGCTTTGTTTGAACAGACGAGGGACGTTACAGACACTGAGGATGAAAATGGTGAAATTACTCAAATTAGCGTGAAGGATGCCCCCTCAACTTACAAATCGATCGCAAAAAAATCGTCCTGACCTCAGTGGGGAGTTCGTTCTACCACTGAGGGGAATTTACTCTTTATGTCACAATATATCGTCCCACAATATATCGCGATATCAAAACGTGACAATATGTATCGTTGAGATGAAATCTCATATCGCGAGAAAAATAAGCTGAACATGGTGGCACTGATCTGCATCTGATTGCATGCTCGCTCTCCTTTTCATTGCTTTGTTTGAACAGACGAGGGACGTTACAGACACGGAGGATGAAAATGGTGAAATTACTCAAATTAGCGTGAAAGATGCCCCCTCAAATTACAAATCGATGGCAAAAAATATTGTATCGTATTGTTATCGTGAACCCAATATCGTCTATTGTATCGTATCGTGAACCTAGTGTATCATGACACCCCTAGTCTTTATAGTTCAGAGTGTCATGGTAGACCTCAAAGCAGGGGACCCTGCACAAGGGGATGCGGCAGAAGTTACACTGGAAACGTGTCTCCTTTCTGTTGTTGTTGGCCATACACACCTTGCATCGCTTTGCTGGGTTGTCATTGTTGGGGGTGGGGTCATTCCTGACAGGGAAATGCTTTGCCAGGTTGGCAGACAGCCTACTCGGACGGTCAGCATATGGCGCTCTATGGCGCTTTGTGGCAGTGGTCCACGCCTCAATCAAAGACTCCTGGAATGCATACATGGTCTGTACTGTGCCCTGTGGGTTTTTAGCTCTGTACAGGACGAAGGCGTTGTGGAGGCAGATTTGGAACATGTACATGACAAATTTAGTTGTCCATTTATAGGACTTTCTGATGAACGGATAGTACGAAATCATTTGATCCAGCCTATCAACACCGTTCATAGACTGGTTGTACTCTATCACACAGACAGGCTTCTCCTTCACCACCTTCCCCCTCACACCTTTCTTCCACGTCATGACCTGTCTCATCTCGTTCTGGTGAAATGTGGATACCATTCTCACAACATTTGTGTCCCGCCATGCCAAGCACAGAACCCGGTCAGTGTGGAAGGCAATTCTGCCCCCTGGTTGCAGGGTGGCCTTCTCAGCATGGTGTACAGCTGGTGGTTCTCCTCTATGCTTTCGCAGTGTGCCACATACATGTGTCCCCAGATCTAGCAGGATATCACACATGTTTACAGAATTGTAGAAGTTATCCATGTACAGTTTGTAGCCCTGCTGTTCCAGCCCCAACAGGAGACCACACACTGTATCTACAAGAGATTTACCGTCTCCACAATAAGGCATCAAATTATAACAAAATCCTGTCTGGGACTCACATAACACATAACTTTTGATCCCGTAACGCACAGGTTTCTGTGGGTTAAAAACTTTGAAGCTCAATCTGCCTCTCCACAGTAAAGTTCCTTCATCTATTGAGATGTTCTGGCCTGGCTGGTAGAGTTCCTGGAACTTGTTCACTAGCATGTCTAAGACTGGGCGGACTTTATGCAACCTGTCATCATTGTTTCTCACTGCTGTGTTGTCAGTAAAATGCAGGAAACGCAGTATGATCTGGAACCTGTTTCGGGACATTGTCTTTCCAAAATAGGGGGTCTCCAGCACCTCGTTCGTGGACCAGTAACTCTCCAGGTCAGGCTTTCCAATGAGCCCAGTCAGGAAGAGGAGCCCTAGGAAGGCCTTCAGTTCAGCAATGTCAACAGGATTCCATGCATCGAGCCTGACACTCGTTGCGCCAGCCTCCATTGTCTGCTGTGCATATAGGTTGGTCTGGTCCACAACATACTGCAGCAGCTCTTCAGTCAGGATGAGTTCCAGGAAGTCGACCGGCTTGTCCGACTCCAGCGCAGCAGCACTGTTGAGCAGGCCAGGAACAGCAGTGAACGGGATGTCCTGTGGCTCCCACGGCACTTCATCCATGCAGTACCATTGCTGCTCTGGATACAGGATAGGTGTTATAAAAATATAGAAATACAAATACATTACTATAGCACACTCACACACACACAAGCTTGTAGATCAGCTATATTGGGCAAAGAGGGAAAATGAACATACCTTTGGTGTCTTTCTTTGCAACAATCAGCTCCTCATCTGAAATAAAAGCAACATATCCTCAGTAAACTATATACGGTAATCACATTTAGTACAGAGAGACAGTGTAGTGTCTCAGTAAACTATATAATCACATTTAGTACAGAGAGGCAGTGTAGTGTCTCAGTAAACTATATAATCACATTTAGTACAGAGAGACAGTGTAGTGTCTCAGTAAACTATATAATCACATTTAGTACAGAGAGACAGTGTAGTGTCTCAGTAAACTATATAATCACATTTAGTACAGAGACAGTGTGGTGTACTAGTGTCTCAGTAAACTATACGATCAGTAGTCACACACACACACACACACACACACACACACACACACACACTGATGACATCATCACTGGGACTTTGTGCGTGAAGCTGGTACTGTCTGTACAATATGCATATATATCAACAACAAAATTACTCCTTACCGCGATCATCGGGGTCCTGTCGCATTGGGGTCCAGTCTTCTTCGCCCTCGACATTGACAACTGGCGGTGTTACCATCTCCTCTTCAGAGGAATGAGAGCTTGATGGCTGAGAGTCAAAGTCACTTTCCATGTAATCCCGGGGCGTCTTTGCACGGCGCAAATGCGCCCTGGAAAATGGCTCCTCCTGGGGAATCATGTCTGTTGTTGTGTTCTCCTCCTCGTCAGAAAGTTCTGACTCTGTCTCGTCTCGCAAATGCGCCCTGGAAAATGGCTCCTCCTGGGGAATCCTGTCTGTCGCTGTGTTCTCCTCCTCGTCAGAAAGTTCTGACTCAGTCTTGTCTCGTTCGGGCTGGGACACAGGAACGGGGTTGGCTTTGGGACCAGGCGCTGGAACCGGATCGATGGTGGTCACGGGTTTGACAACCGCAAACATCTCATCCAGTGTCCGCTGCCCAGCAGCAAGGCCAGCAGCAAGGCGAACAGCTCGGGCACCGCCGCGCCGAGGGGCGATGCGGTGTTTGGTCTTTCCTTTTGCCTTCACCATGACTGACTACGACTACGACTACTACAACTAACTAACTAAACTATACTACAGACTATACTACAACTAACTAACGCTAACTAAACTGACGACTATAGGCTACTAGGTACTGTAATCTCTTCAACTTCAACTTCAACTCAACTCAGCACACTGTCACAACCGTACACAATGGCGTCTCTTTCCTACTCTGCAAAGAGGCAGCGTTTCTCACGGCTTTTGTCTTCTTGCCTCCTCCCCCATTTAAAAAAAACAGCTGCGGTATGTGTTTGATCGCGTGCTGTCGGCTACCCTTTGAAGGCAGGGACCTGTGTCTGTGTCACAGGCTGGGCAAGTGTTTGCTGCACGCGCTGCACCAATAAAAACAAAAACACGTCAAACACGTCATTGGCGGGGAGGGCTATTTCTGATAACACGTCAAAGACGTCATTGGCGGTGAATGAGTTAATCCCATATCCAGTTGACCATACAGGTTTGGTTTTAAATTATCAAAAACAAACAAAGACAAAAGAAACAAGACAAGACAAGTAAACAAACAAATTCAAACGGAAAGAAGAAAAAATCAAAAAATGAATACAAAATTTAGACAAAAAACAAGCAAACAAACAAACACTTTACAACATGGTGGTACCAACCTACTAAAATGTACTACTGTTTACAACAGATACTGTACCTGAAATTTCGCACCGGGAGTCCATGAGAGGAAGTGGAAGTTACTCATCTCTGACCTCATCCAAGTAGTCCAGAAACGGGTCCCAGATGGTCGAGAATTTCCTGATTTTGTTAGTCCTCAGAGACCTGAGTCTTTCCATGCAGACTACTGAGACCATCGGCCCTATCTTCCCACTGGCCTTAGGCGCTAAACTGGCTTTAAACGCAAAAAAAGCGATTTGCGCCTGACTCGGGAAGATAGCATCATGTTTTTAGGGCCCGAAATGCGCTTTACGCCGAAGAGGCGTGGCGCAGTGCCAGAATAGGCCAGAATGGGCGTTTCTGCCTTAAATACCGGCCTAACGCTATCTTCCCCCCTGGCGTTAATTTAGAGCTTAGCGCTTTTCAAAACCAGGCCTTATTCAGTGCACCGGGGATATTACTGTGCGTAATTACGCGCAGCTCTCCTCTGCCATCTCACTCTCTCACTCCCTCTCTCTCGCGTGTCAGGCAAGCACAATGACCGACGAAAAAAAAGTTGTTATACCGTAGTTTTGAGCCCCTGTCATTCAGAGGCTGTTGCATCATCCTACCTGTGCAGTGGGGGAGAAGAAAAGGTAGCGAGAGAAAACAATATCATTCTGCCCAAACTTTCACCAATCTAATATCATCATGACATCCAGGGATAGGCTATATTTTTCTAGCCGATGCATTTAGAACATTCTTTTCACTTTGATCTTGCTATAGTGTAGCGTATTTACATGCTTGCTGTATTTAAACTGCAGTGAGATTGGTTTGAGAAGCATAATAATATGGAATAATATATATGGAGACAGACGGGGATGAAAGAGGGAGGGGGGAGCTCAGAGCGCTTTGGTCGGGCTTTTCTTACCGGATTGGATCGCTCCGTGGAATGGAACATGAAAGGGACATTGTGATTTGTTTACTGCACTTCTCCAATGAGCACGTTGTGAATAATTATACGCTTTAAAGGCGTGGTTATAATTAGGGATGTCCCGATCCGATCAC
This sequence comes from Poromitra crassiceps, assembly GCF_964638095.1. NCBI lineage: Eukaryota > Metazoa > Chordata > Actinopteri > Beryciformes > Melamphaidae > Poromitra > Poromitra crassiceps. Next base: position 68,581,215 of record NC_139625.1, read on the forward strand.
GTGATCGGAAATCGGGGCCGATCACGTGATTTTCAACTGATCCGGAATCGGGGGGAAGAGATCGGATTTTTATGTATAAAAACGTCACAAAACAAATATGCCAATTCTCACATTTCAGTCATCCAAATAAACAATCTGTCATTTATTTTATCATTGCAATTTGTCATATTCATCGTAAACACGAGCCCTCTTGCACGCAGCAACATACGCAGTTTTAACTTTAGTAGTGGGGAGTGACGAGTGAGCATTGATAAGAAGCGAACTAATCCGTTGCAACAGCGCACAAGAGATTGGCCATTTTGGGGCGCAACAAACCTCTCTGTGCTATTGTCCTGTTGTTTGCGGCGCCAAAATGGCCGCGGTTCTCTTACTATTGTCACTTCTTTCCTTCCATAGTCTTTGTTTAGTGTTCGACTAGCCACACATCAGAACTGATCAGAACGCGATAAAACATACAAAAACACATGTCCAACCATAACTAGATGGTCGCACAGTGGCTAAAACAGAAACAAGACGTAACGTTAGTTAGGGATCATGATTAAACTCACCTAGGAGTCGGACTAGGAAGAAAAGCCAGAAGTGCACTGCCTGCATCATCAGTAAAGTTCCCATAACGAACATATTTTTGTTGTCGGCATTCCGTCGGTCTTGTGAATAAAATCTGTCGTTCCTCCATGGTGTCAGAAGTGGCCGGACTGCACTCGTCTCACAGATAAAGTTTCAAACATTTTAAATCCACAGACTGTCCTCAGTGTCTCCATGTTGTCTAACTTGTAAACAGAGCTGCACCGCTGCACCCCGCCCCCATTTAGCAAGCATGCTCAAGAAGAGTACCTGGCTGCAGACAGTGGAGAACCTCCATGCCTGATTCTATTGATGTGGCTCAATGGCCGAAACTCGAAACAATAGCAGACATTAGCCAGTGAAATGAAATTAGGCAGCATGCAAATGAATACTACCAGCCGTGTCCAGAGATAGCCTAGGTAATTTCTCTCTCAGAGTCAGTTTTTATCTTACAAAATATACCTATTTACTGATTCTAAAACGACTCCATTTTATGTGTTATGTGTTTTCACCATACAACCTTTCACCTCAAATTGCTAGATTTCAACATGGCGAGTTTGTAGTGAAAAAAACAGTCTGTGTCATATTTTTTATTTTGTTATTTTGTGCTGCACCATTGATAAGCTGTAAAGATATTTTATTTTGTTTACTTGGTTTAAAACCAATGCTGCACTAACTGAGTTGTGGTTGTGATAAAAGAGCCGTACAAAGATGTCATATTGGTTGGTTAAAATAAAAACACTTAAACACTTAGAAGAAAATGGGGGAAAAGCATCCAAGTTGTCTCAACTTGTTGTCCCAACTATTTCTGCAATGCATTGCAGAAATATCGGATCGGGACTCGGTATCGGCAGATACTCAAAATCATATGACTCGGACTCGGACTCGGGGGCAAAAAAAGGTGATCGGGACATCCCTAGTTATAATGCTTAAGGCCGTGTGTAGCGCCGACACGAAAATAGAGACTGCGCCGGTCCACGCCCACTAAGATGGGCTGCGCCTGGCGCTAAACGCTAATTTAAGGCCAGTGGGACGATAGGGCCACAGCTGAAAGAAAGGTGGAGAGGGGGGCTTCCAGTCTTTCAAAATAAGTATTTTGGTGACAAGCATCCCCTGTGTCAGGGATTGCTGCACAGCCATGGGGAGAAGTAAGGAGGATTCCGAGCAGCCAAAAATGGCAAGTTCTGCCTCCGGCTTAAGAGTTACTTTGTAGGCCTTATAGAATACCAGTCGAAAACTTTAGCCCAGAATCCAGATATTAAAGGGCAAAGCCAGAAAGCGTGTCACAGTGTACCCTCAAACACCTGGCACCTATCGCATAGTGGTGAGACAGATGGGTACATCTTGTGCAATTTCGATTTGGAATAGTGAAGACGGTGAGTAACTTTGAATTGGATCAGCTGGTGTCGGCTGTTGACTGAACAAAATTGGACCAGAGACAAACTCCTATCCCATATAATCTGCGATAGATCAACACCGAGTTCGTCCTGCCATGCCTTTCTAATCCTCTCACTGGAGGCCCTGTTATAGTTATCGAACAAATGTAGGCTACTAGTCTAGAAATAAGGGGCTCTATCGTTGCAACGGCCTTAAAACCGTGCTTAGCGCCAGGCGCAGCGCAGATTAGTGGGCGTGGACCGGCGCAATCAATATTTTGGTGTCTTTGCTACACGCGGCCTTAGCATTATAATCACGCCTTTTAAGCGTAAAATTATGCACAACCTGCTCATTGGTGAACTGCAGTTACTCAATGACATTATTCCTTTCGAAGCTCCGATCCACTCGATCCATGTCCGGGTTTTGGCTGCATGCTGTCATCTCTTCATGCCAATTTGGATATCTCAGCACATCACAGATCATAGCCTGAATAAAACAATTCAACCTACAGCCTACGGCAAATACAGATCTGTTCAGCAGGGCTGATGCGGTCTCCCTGTAGCCTACAAAATAGAACGTTAACTATCTGTGACATTTCTGATAGCATCCATTTCCATGATCTTTATGTTGTAAACATAACTTTCACAATAGTGAACAAGCACCCCCACTCGGCTCATTCAGGGCAGGTAGTTTTATAACTTGTAGATGACCTGCTGCACAGGCTAAATGATGCACATAAATATAGCCTACATTATGTAAAGTCATTGCATAAATGTGTTTTTATTGTAAAAGTACATTGTGAAGTAAGCCAAGTCTTATTGGAGCCGACATCACAGTAGAACCATGTTATGGCTATCACTCATCTATATCACGTTAACTTTGCGAGGGATATATATATATATATACCACCTGGATTACATATATGTTTCACATAGGATTGTGTTTTCATTTTTAAGTTTTATTTTGTCCAATATTGAAATGTTCCAGAATTGCATCTTGTGTTAACAGAAATATTATTTTGATCTACCACTTAGCCTATTTAGGCTGATTTGGTTGCTATTTATTGTCGAAATGTATTAGCCTCAATGCATGCTGGGAGATTTCACATGTGTGGCTTTGGTAGGGGAGCCGGCACAGTGAATATTTGTTTGGGCAGAATGATATCGTTTTCTCTCGCCTTTTCTTCTCCCCCACTGCACAGGTAGGATGATGCAACAGCCTCTGAATGACAGGGGCTCAAAACTGTCATGTTATAAAAAAAACTGTCATGTTGTTATACTACGTACGGTATAACAACTTGTTTTTCATCGGTCTTTGTGCCTCTCTGATGCGTGAGAGAGAGGGAGTGAGAGAGAGGGGGAGAGAGTGTGAGATCGGCAGAGGAGAGCTGTGCGTAAATACGCACAGTAATATCTGCGGCACACTGAATAAGGCCTGGTTTTGAAAAGCGATAAGCGCTAAATTAACGCCAGGGCAGAAAATAGCGTTAGAATAGAATAGCCTTTATTGTCATTGCACAGTTCCCCATACAACGGAATTAAGAGTGCTTCAGCTGACAGTGCATTAAAATCAGACGTTAAAAAAACATTAAAAACATTTAAGAAAAGAAAACATTAAGAACAGATAAGGACACATGACACCTAGACCAGGGGTCACCAATAGGCGAACCGCGGTCTGAATCCGGACCGAGACACCGTCCTATGCGGACCCAGACCTGCACTATTATACTGAAATTTTTCTTCAATGTTGCAGTGTTTTGTATTTTTGTATCTATTCTAGCATTTACGGTACTGGTTTGGAGTCCCACGTGACGCTACTCGGCCAATGAAATTTACATTCCAGCCATTTGCTTGTCACAGCTGGTGTCAGTGAGCAGCGCTACACACACGGGGGAGAAAAAACCGAGACAGGTTGGAGAAATAGGTATGAAGTAGGCTATGGCGTGCTCTAAAAAGAGAAAAGTGGACACAGAACCGAGTTTTTAATGAAGAATGGACAGATTTGTACATGTTTATCCTCCCCACGGGCAGTTCATCAAAGCCTGTCTGTCTGATCTGCTGCGAGACCGTTGCACTTATTAAAACCGGCAATGTGACATGCCACTACCAAACGAAGCACTGTGAATCATTTGAGCAAACATATCCGCTCCATCTGTGAGTGTGTCTGTGCATCTGTCTCTGTCTCTGTGGCTGGCTGGTCTCCCTCCCTCCCAGTACAACTACTGTCCCCAGGCTGCAAAAGTATGACTCAGCTAGTCATTTACTCTCAGTCAGAACAGAAGAGGAGTAAGCTGTGCAATTGTTAAAATAAATTGGGAAACGCAAGCTGCTACTTTTATTTCATTTTTCTTAAGCCCTTTATTTTAAGATGCACATTTCCAAAAGCTTTCTGCTATATGTGTTTTTTTAATGCAGCCCTTATTTTATTTGAAAATAAGAATTATTTATTATTTGAGTATTTTAAAATCCCTCCAGTTAAATGCAAAAACTGAAATTAATGAGTTGTTCTTTGTTGCTGACTACATACAGACATTGATAGAACTATTAGGGTATTTTATGGCACTGAATCATAACGCAGGTTATACATTATGATGTTGCGGACCTTTGCTTGAGGAAATTTTCCCGAACTGGACCTCTCTGAATTCTAATTGAATACCCCTGACCTAGACGGTGTAATGATCAAGTGTTATTATACATTGAGCCACTAGGCGGCAGTAGCAGTCACTAGACCAACGTTGAGGTTCAAGGAACACACGAAGAAGTAGAACAACATGGCGTCTACCTGTAACTAGCCAGCATGAAAATAAAGCTGAAAGTTAACTCATTGAGTGCCAAGGACGAGTATGTTCGTCAATTCAGATACTAACGTAGAGTGCCAATGACGAGTATGTTCGTCAATTGCGTTTTTTGACGGTGGGACGTGGATCAAAGCCTCAGGCATCTCCTGTACAAATATTGTAGCTATTGAAGGTGTATAACCTATTTTACGGACTCATTAGGTGGCGACAGTGCTCTCCAGATTAGAGAAAGGTCCGGAAAACAGCAGGAAAAAGCCCCGTGATGAAAGAGAAACCGCTCATGCTGCAGCCAGAGCCATATAGATTGCTCTGTCTGGAGCTGACGTTGGCTGCGAACAGCAGTCAATCCGCGCCCACAACTGAGCCCCTCTGCCTCTGTCTGTCTGTCTGCATAGTTTCTCCACACGATTAGCCGCCAGAAAAGCAGCACCCGACGCCGAAGGGCCAAACCATTCTCAGCAGTCCGGTTTGGCTTTTCCGTGTCGCGCTGGGAGCCGGCGCAGAAAAACGGAGCACTCCGAAAATAGACTGGGTGTGTGTTAGGCTGTGTGTTAGTGTGGGGAGGAGTTTGCAGCTGAGGGGGGGAGAGGGGGGTTGGGCACGCAGGGCACCACACAACTACACCACGTCAACTACATCAGCTTCTAATTTGAAACGCATGTTTTTGCTCAAAACAACCTATCTTCTCCGGCTCATAACTAAAGAACGGAAAATGGTATCAATAAACTTTTTTTTGCTGATGATACAATAGAGTCAGCTCGTTCTTTGTGCGTGTTCGGTGTTTAAATAGTAATATCACACAATATTCTGTGGGCCTCGAGAAATCACTGAAAACGCTCTGAAACTCTGGCACTGGGAGCGTCCGTTCTCCAAAAGTGGCTGGCACTCAATGAGTTAAACATAAAACGAGTGTTTGATTTAAAACAACGAACACAACATGGTACCAAGAGTAAAACAGTAAATTAGTGAGGCGAATTGTGACAAGCGACATGGAAACTTTAAAGCCACCGCAGAGTTTGAAACTGATAGGGAATGTCGACAGCAATTGGCGCACCTTCAAACAGCAGTTCCAACTGTATGTTGTGGCTATGGGGCTGGAAACCAAGCCGGATTCAAGGAAGGTAGCGTTACTGCTAACAATAGCAGGCCCACAAGCCATAGAAGTGTACAATACATTTGTGTATGCCTCTCCTGATGATAAGAACAAGTTGGATAAAGTGCTCGAGAAGTTTGATGCTCATTGCTCTCCCAAGAAGAACAAGAAATACGAGAGATATGTGTTTCGGTCTCGGACGCAGCTAACGTGAACCCTTTGATAGCTTTCTAACGGACTTAAAGCTAAAAGCACAGTCATGCAACTTTGCTACGCTGAAGGACTCCATGATCAGGGACCAGATCGTTTTTGGCGTGGAGGATAAAAAAGTCAGAGAAAGGCTACTGAGGGAGACGGAGCTGACGCTGGAAGGGGGGATCAAGATATGCAAGGCAAGTGAGCTGTCGTAGTTGCATGTGAAGACATTCAGCGACATGGCGGCGGGCGCAGCGGCAAACATGGATGACAGTGCAGCTGTTGGTGCGGTCTCGAATCGAGGAAGAGGACGTGCACGGACCCGTCCCGCACAGCAGGCGGACGACAAGGTGTTCAGCTGCAAGCGCTGTGGCTCACAGCACAAGCCGAAGCAGTGTCCTGCCTTTGGTAAGCAATGCTCTAATTGCCAGGGCAACAACCATTTCGCTAAGCAGTGCTTCTCAAAAAGGAAAGAAGGAAAGAGAGATCTGTAAACATAGTGGAGGACACAGATCCAAGTTACACTTTCTTTGTTGGCATGGTGAATGTGGATAATGAACAAGAAAAAGAAACAAATGCCATTAGAGAAGATAAATACATAGCACCACTGCAAATAATGGTGTAATGTGTGTCTGTAATGTGTCAAACCTTTTGAATTATGTTTTGTTCGTGGATGACACAAACTTATTCTGCCATGGGGAAAATCTGGAAGAGCTTCTGAAGACAATGGAAAGAGAATTGAACAAACTTAAGACTTGGTTTGATGTAAACAAATTATCTTTGAATATAAGTAAAACAAAACTCATGATATTTGGAAACAAAAAAATAGAGAATGAAGTCACACTGAGGATAAACAACATCAAAATTGAAAGAGTATATGAATATAAATTTCTGGGAGTGTTAATTGACCATAAATTAAGTTGGAAATCTCACATAAATCTTGTTAAAAGAAAAATGTCTAAAACCATTGCTATACTTTACAGATCAAAAGACATCTTGAACCAAAACTCATTATACCTACTATATTGTTCCCTTATAGTCCCATATATGGCATACTGTGTGGAGATATGGGGAAACACTTACAAAACCAACATTGAGCCAATTTTTATCTTACAAAAAAGAGTTATACGAATAATCAAAAGAGCAGAGTACCGTGAGCCTACCAATGCCTTATTTATAAACTTAAACACACTAAAATTCTGGGATATAGTTAAGCTTCAAACCTTGTTAATAATGTTCAAGGCTAAACACAATCTACTTCCAGAATGTCTTCAGACGCTGTTTGAGATTAAAAATACCCAGTATGATCTTAGAAGCACAGGCAATTTTGAAACAACACGGGCAAGATTAAACACTAAACAACATTGTGGGTCTGTGAAAGGGGTAGGCTTGTGGAATTCCTGTGAGGGGGACTTGACGATGTGTGGTTTGATTAGTGCATTCAAAAGATTGTTTAAAAACAAGACGATAAGTAGGTATAGAGAGGTAGACTAATCATGTATTATTGTCATTATTTGTGGATCATGAAGCAGACTAATCATGTATTATTGTTATTATTTATGGATCATGAAGCAGACTAATCATGTATTATTGTCATTATTGATGGATCATGAAGCAGACTAATCATGTATTATTGTCATTATGGATCATGAAGCAGACTAATCATGTATTGTCATTATTTATGGATCATGAAGCAAGAAAAAAAGATAGAAAAAAATAAAAAAAATAAAAATAAAAATAAACAAATAAAAATAAAATAAAAAAATTAACAAACAACAAAGACAATTAAAAAAATAAACAAAAATAAAATAAAATAAATCATGTACAACTATTAAATATGCATTATAAAGTATGAGCAGGAGGCATGTTCTTCTTTGTTTTTCTCCTTTTTTGTTTTCTTTTCTTATAAAGATTCACACTGGTTTTTCTTTCTTTGTCATGTGCTGTATGTGAATAGGGTGGGCAAAATAAGCTTTTAGCTTCAGCCCATACCTTTTTTTGGTCAAGATCTATGTAAAATGTGTTATGTCTATTGTTTTTGATTATATGAAATAGAGGGTATTGTACATAGTGTTTGGATGACCAAAAATAAAAATCTGCAAAAATCAAATCAAAATAAATGGGACTATAGTCACAATGAAATTGGACACTGGAGCAAAAGCAAACTTGATTAGCATGTCTGAAATCAAAGAAATGAGAGATAAGCCGCACATTAAGAAAAATAAATCTGTGCTGAAAGACTACAATTGACAGAAAATCCAGTGTTTAGGCACATGAAGGCTGAGTGTGAAAGTGAAAGAAAAAGTGCACCACCTGTTATGCTCTGTTGTGCCTGAAGGACTTGATTCACTGCTGGGAGATGAAGCCTGTGAAGATTTGGGGCTGGTGAAAAGAGTGTATCGCATCAATACAGATGTGAGCATGCCAAGTGACTCTGTTGACTCAATAGTACAGAACTTTGGAGAAGTCTTCAGGGGTTTTGGTGTATTGTCATTTACATACAAAATACAGCTAAAAGAAGATGTACAGCCAGTTGTGCATGCAGCTCGAAGAGTTCCTGCACCACTGAGAAACAGCCTAAAGAAAGAGCTGGACAGAATGATGACACTAGGTGTAATAAGGAAAATAGAAGAACCTACAGACTGGGTCAACTCAATGGTGTGCGTCAAAAAGAAAAATGGAGAATTGAGAGTATGTATGGACCCGAAAGATCTGAATGAGAACATCAAGCGTGAACACTACCAGATACCCAAACGTGAAGAAATCACAAGCGAGATGGCAGGTGCAAAATACTTCACAAAGCTTGATGCGTCACAAGGTCGAGAGGGCGCCGGGAGAGAGAGGGCGACCAGCTACAGAGCTCCATAAACTTCGTAGGATATAGGCTTTTTTCTTAGAGTAATTTCGTTTTGTTTATAATTTCGTTGCGTCTATTCGCTTTGTAAATATCCAGTGTATATATCAACGTCTTTTATATAGTGCACATAGTAGCGTATTTGCACTTTTTGCGGAAAAAAGCACAGCGGACAACAGCGCACAGCGAACAACGGGGACTATTGTTTGCTCCCGCTGCGTGCCAAATGGAGGATATCAACAAGGATATCAACAACAGGACTCTCACCAGTAGCCTGTACTACGAAGCTAGTTTAATGCCTTATCCGAGTAAGTTTGAGTTTAAACCTGGTTTAGCCGTACTACAAAGCAAGTTAACTTTCAATCACCATGGCAACTGACGCTGCAAAGCTAACCTGGTCGCGACCAGGTTAGCTTCAGAGGATAAGATCAAAATCCATGAGAGACCCATATAATATCGGCTCTCTGGAGTCACTCACCATTCATAAGATCGCCATATGAAAAATAGATTGCAGTCAACTGAGAATAGAACAAGCAAAACATTCGTGGCTCTGTAGGCTACATAATTAAATTAAGCCTACTGTTGTGCTCGTTATTTGGGTGAATTTAGTTAGGTAAAATAAAATATTAATAATCCGAAAATTATTAATATTTCATAAAATTATTAAAATATTAATTATGTAATCCTGGATAAGGATTAACCTAGGGGCACCACCTGCAGTGTTGCAGGACCTAATCTGAATCACCTTTAGTCTAATCTGAAATGGGAGAGTTCCTACACCTTAGACAATAGTTCACCACAATTCTCACAAAGTCACTCTGAAACAGTTGAATTCTAATAAAAGTTGACAATATTTATTATATATAAAATAAAAGAGAGGTATTGGCAATACAGTCAATGAATTCAAGTTATAACTAAGTTATATTCTAAACATTTCAATGCATGGGCGACAAGTGTGAGGTGGGGATATTTATCTGCATCGAAAGTGTAAAGCACCGGATGAACACTAGAGGGAGGCAGAGTGTGTGTGTGTGTGTGTGTGTGTGTGAGTGTGTGTGTGTGGGGAGCTCGCTAGCCTCTATTCAAAATGGCCGACCCGGAAGGATCGACTGGACACAAAATGGAGGATAAGGGAGTGTGTTCTCGGGCCAAAATGGCGATCGGCCCAAAATGGAGGATAAGGGAGTGTGTTCTCGGGCCAAAATGGCGATCGGCCCAAAATGGAGACTAAGGGAGTGTGTTCTCGGCACAAAGTGGAAGTTAGCCGACTAGTAGCTATGTGTGTGTGTATTTATAGGGGAAAGGTTCGTGCCCGCGCTTACGCACGTGCCCGTGGGGGAGAAAATACGCTGTCTAGATAAAAACGGGGCCGCGAGACGCTTGCTTCGCCACGACATATTAAATCTAGCTAGAACCTAGTTTGTTGATGAAGCTGGGTTCATCTCTTATCTCATAATAAGGGGTTACGCTTAGCGCACGCAAGGCACGCAAGCTAGAACTGACCTCCCCTTTAATAATACCAATTGGTATTGTATTATATATAGTTGGAAAGCCTGAGCTGTAGGATGACTGGGCGGGGTTAGAGGAAACTGATGTAGCAGCTAGACGCTAACCGTGGCGAAGCAAGCGTCTCGCGGCCCCGTTTTTATCTAGACAGCGTATTTTCTCCCCCACGGGCACGTGCGTAAGCGCGGGCACGAACCTTTCCCCTATAAATACACACACACATAGCTACTAGTCGGCTAACCTCCATTTTGTGCCGAGAACACACTCCCTTAGTCTCCATTTTGGGCCGATCGCCATTTTGGCCCGAGAACACACTCCCTTATCCTCCATTTTGGGCCGATCGCCATTTTGGCCCGAGAACACACTCCCTTATCCTCCATTTTGGGTCAAGTCGGTCCTTCCGGGTCGGCCATTTTGAGTAGCTCCCCACACACACACACACACACACACACTCTGCCTCCCTCTAGTGTTCATCCGGTGCCTTACACTTTCATGCAGATAAATCCTCCTAACCTCACGCTTTTTCTCCAATACAGTGAAGAGTTTTAGAATGTAACTTGGTTATAACTGAAATTCGTTGATTGTATTGCCAATACTTCCCTATTATTTTATATATAATAAATATTGTCAACTTTTATTAGAATTCAACTGTTTCAGAGTGACTTTGTGAGAATTGTGGTGAACTTTGCCTAAGGATTAAGAACTCCCCCACTTCAGATAGACTACCGGTGATTAAAGTTGGGTCCGGCGATTAAGCCGGTGGTGCCCCTAGGTTAATCCTTATCAAGGATTACATATTTGATTTTAATAATTTTATGAAATATTAATAATTTTCGGATTATTAATATTTTATTTTACCTAACTAAATTCACACAAATAACGAGCACAACATTTGGAGCCCCGCCCGAGGCGTCTTTCAGGCAGAGTTTACCACAAGTATCACAATTTTGACTGAAACACTGAATTACCTAAATTGCATTGTGTAACCACCGAGCGCATGCCAAGCACTGAATGCTAGTAAACCTCCCAAAACAGCTTCCAGCCAGAACGAGCGGAGCCAGACAGAGCTACCACCGCTCAGACTGACACAGATTCAAACTGACACAGACGATCTAACACAGTTCAATCGTTTTGATTTAAGAACCCCTTATTTCAAGCTTGCATAACGACTAACTCCTAACATTAGGCAACTACAGTTGAATTAAAACCTGCTTATATTTAAAATTCAACCATAGGACTTTCGCAAACACAGTTTGACTACAAGCCTATTTTACGTTTGCCTCTCAAATACAAGTTATTTGACATTCAAGCTACAGGTACGAGCTCCACCTAAGCTTAAGAAGTGCACTGACTAGCAGGTAAGATGTCACAGCACAACGGCCAGAGTGCTGCTGCAGAGCACTCGGCCTCGCCCGACCAGCTGTTACATGAAGCGCTCATGAACGCGGTTCCTCCTGAGAGAGGACAGATCGAACATCTGCGGAAGCTCACAGAAGAAGAATGTCAGAAAATGTTGGAAGGAAAAGCAGCCGCCATGAAAAGTGCAGGTACGGTAAACTGCACCATGCTGTCAGAGCTGCTTTATCTTGTTCTCCACAGAGAAAGCTTTCACAGAAAAACCAACACACAGCTGCATAACCGAGCAACTGAGTTGGACAGGCAAAATGCGTGCCTGGAGGTCTCAAACGAAGACCAAGAGAGGCAGGTAAGTCTGCCTCCACAAGCGTCCTCATCGCACGGCGTCCAGACGCCGGCGGCACCGCGTAACGGGTTCGGTAGTGGAGCCGAACCCTCGCCATACGACATCGACACGCCCGTCGTACTCGGGTCCCAGCCCAGTGAGGCCAGGGGACCCAATATGCTTTACCTCGTTCTCCACAGAGAAACTTTTCACAGGAAAACCAACGCACAGCTGCAGGAACGAGCAGCCGAGTTGGACCAGCGAGCAACGGAGTTGGAAAAACAAAAGGCGGACCTAGAGAGCGAGGAGGAGAAAAGAAAAACAGGTAGGTATGGAGCCAACCAGCTTGCGTGTTCGTTCCCTCACCGACAGGTCCATAACCAGGGGCCACAGGTAAGCCCGCCTCCACAGGTATCCTCATCCCACGTTGCCCAGACGCCTGCTGCACCAGCGCTATCGCGCAACGGGCCCGGTGGTGAGGTCGAACCCTCACTATATACCATAGACACGCCCGCCATGCCCGAGTCCCAGCCCAGGGGGGTCAGGGGACCCCACCTCCCATATGAGTCCACGCTCGTAAGGCCGTCGCATAGGCATGAACAAGGGGGGTCGCTAACCCGTGAGAGTGGCCACAAAAAGGCCGCCTGGGGACAACCACACTTCAAGGACAGTAGGACCGAAGTCTCCCCCCCACCAGAGGGGGGGGGGGGGGAATAGATACAGGCGCGACCATTCCCCGCACCCATGCCCGGACGACTGCCCCCCGCCCACAGGGCGGCGGGCAGACGACCGCTGGGGCAACGAACGCCGCACCGACCGCCCGGACGACTGCCTCCCGCCCACGGGGCGGCGGGCAGACGACCGCTGGGGCGACGAACGCCACGCCGACTCCCACCCACGGGAGGAGCGACGTCGGCATGGCCAGGAGAGTAAGAGGAGCGAAGGCTACTACCAAGAGACGCCCCTCCTCTTCTCGGGTCACATGGGGCGTGGCCTATGGGCGGACGACCACAACGACTCATCGTCGTCCGACTCCGAGCCAGCGTTCACCGCGCGGGAAAGAGATGTCCGTGACCGGCGAATCGAGTCCTTCGCCAGGGACATAGAACGTTTTGACCCGGCGCACCGTGCCGCCAACATCGATCGGTACTTACGAGACGTCAATCGCTACCTCACCAACTTGGAGCGACCTACCACGCGTGAGAGACTCTGGCTGGTCTGGAAGACCACCACGAGCACCGTCCGCGATTTCATAGACGTACTTCCCAGTCGGACTCAAAAGAGCTACCGACTCGTCTGCCGGGCCCTCCGACAGGAGTACCGCCCATACTCTGACCCGATCATCGCGCGAAGGGCCGCCGAGGCCATCAAACAGAAAGTAGACGAAGATCCCCGAGAGTACTTCAGGCGCTTGTCAGCAGCCTACTTCCAGGGTAGAGGCCCCCCCATCGGGGGGGGGGGAGGGAGATAGGGATTTCCTCCTCACGTACATGTCAAACCTGCACGAGAGCATACGCTCCGGTGTAGAAACTCATTGTAGGCTCCTCCAGTCCACACTGAGCTATACGCGACAGTACGCACAGTTGGCATGGGAAGCACGGCCCAAGCCAACCAGGAAACCCCTAGAGAGCCCCCAAGCCTACTCAGTGGAAGACTACTCTGATGAAGAGGAAGCCCAGCGTAGAGCAGTTTACAGCGTAGAGAAGCCAGTACCTGACCGTCTCACCCTAGAGGGCGACGAGGTGCCCCAGGTCCGGAAGCCAACCGCTCCTCGACGCCCTGCACCCTCACACTTAAAAGACAGACAGCCCAGCCATCGAGGTAGGGGTAGGAAGCAGGGAAAGGGGGGGAGACCCAACCAGGGACGGCCCTGGCAGAACCAGGAGTGGGAACGAAGTCAGCCAGGGAACTCCTACCACCCCAGTCAAGGACGGTCCTGGTACAACCAGGACTGGGTACAGAACCAGTCAGGGAACTCTTACTACCCCAGTCAGGGACGCCCCTGGCAGAACCAGGACCAGTCAGGTAAGAAATCACACAAACCCAACCAGCATAAGAACCAGTCAGGGAGCGACACCGACGGTAGGGACAGGCGAACAACCGCGGAAGACCAGTCGACCCGACTGCTGAACGCTTTAGCTGACACGGTAAAATTGTTCTTTGATAAAGACAAACCAGCTGGCTCCCCGCCGGAGCCAGACAAAACCCCGGTCGCATGACTCGGGGGGGAACCTCCGCCACCTGCCAAAGTTCGCTTTGTCAACAGGCGGAGGGGACCCCGAAGAAGAAGATCCCTTCCTAAGTCTCCTTCTCAGGCTTCACCAAACCGTCCTACTCTAACTTTCATGGGCAACCTTGTCCGCAAGGGCAACGCCCATCGTATCTACACCCCAGTGGTGGTAGGGGGGTGCACTCGCACCCTCGCCTTAGTGGACACAGGAGCCTCCATCAGCTTGATGAGTGCCAACACCTTCGAGAAGGTCTGCATAGCCATGCACGCCACCAATAGGCCACTTCGGATCGAGCCTTGTGATGTTAGCATCACCAGCTACACACAAGACCAAACTCCCATTGCTGAGCGTGCTCTGCTGGACATCACCTTCCAGGGGATGACTATACGCCACCCCATTCACATCAGCCCTCTCGATACCGAACCGCTTCTCATTGGCCAGGATCTCCTGGACCGGCTAGTCCCAATCATCGACTGCTCCAGCAATCGCATTTGGGCTCAGGTTCAAACGCCAAAGCCATGGGCGTCACCTGGCCGCCAGCCAAGCACAGACAGACAAGTCGCTGTCATCAAGGAAGCTGGCACATCGCTGCCGGCACGCAACGTTTCCACCGCTAGCCCCGAGCTGTACCGCCGCCTGTGCAAACAGGAGCGACTGCTCCCCGCCTTCTCCGCAAACGAAACCCGCGCGTCAGTTCCCGCTCGAACCGCGAAGGTTCCCGTACGCCTGGCCATCAGCCCGGGACAGAAACTGCCCGGCAGGCAGGCATTCTCCCAGCCGTTGCCCCGGCACAGAGAACAAAACATGACCATGCGCGGCACTCCTTTCTTTAAGTTGGACAATCGTTCAACCAACACTCTGGTGCAGAACCCGACGCATGCACCTGACCCAGCGCTGATGCGGCAGCCACTGGGAGTGTCAGTTAACAGCTTGTACACACCTCCAAAGGGGGGGGGGCAAGCCCCACCACAGAGGTAGTGAACGAGACTTAGTAGGGTAGCCAGGATAGGTGCATGTCCACTCACTCAACCAGTATGCACTAACCACTAACCTAGGCTACATAGAGCCCTACTGCCAGTAACTCAGACTCAACCTCCATGCCTTACAGACTCTAACCAGCATAGTACGAGAGGACAAGACCTATGTGCACGCGACCAGAGACTTGACACAAGACCCTACAGGGAGATATCCTCCTCAGTCACCAGTCTGAGTGGGGGTAACATACCCCCCTACCTAGTCTCCCTATCTCTGGTTGAACAAATCTTAAAATCCGCCACGACCACCGTGGCCTAGCCCTCTCAGGTACACTTGGCATATAGTCTTGGCAGTGCAATCCCAATTTTCATAGATCCACAGCATCTAGAAATAGGATTCCTTGTCAACCTACCAATCATTGAACCGCAGAACATGTAGGCTAAAACACTGTCACACAACCGCTATGACACGGTCACTAAACTGAGCCTATGAATCAGACGGTGTTCTACACGGTCCCCCGAGGGACCAAACTAGTCTAGTTCAGCCCCAAGGCAACTGGACCCCCATTCACCAAACATGTAACCAGGTCATTACACTACCTCACACTCCTTCTCTCCCTTCCCCTTATGCAAATCGTGTAAACACGAAGAGCTAAGTGACCAAGACAGAGAACCGGGCCCAGGCCCTGCCTAGAAAACTTGAAGTATGACAATCTGAATGTATTGTTTGTGTGATATAGTATAGGATGACAATCTGAATGTATTGTTTGTGTGATATAGAATGATAGAATAGCTTGAGAAAGGTCCTGCCCGGACACAGGTGATCTGCCCGGACTTGAGCCCAGATAGGACCACATAGCGTAGGACCTAACGAACTTGCTCCTTTCAGCCTCACGGACTAGGCAACCAATGGCTCGCCACCCGCAGGCCGCATGGCCCTGGAGATGCTTTAAAGACTGTGCCAGAACACACCCTTTCAACCATCGGGGGGATGTTGGGCCAGACATATTGAAGGAACATTGATATTGAAGGAACATTGATATTGAATGAATATTGATATTGAATGAACACTGATATTGAATGAATATTGATATTGAATGAACAACATGTTGAACGAACACTGACATTGAATGAAAAACATGTTGTTTGAATACTGGCTGGTCTATGTGGAGACAGTGGGAGCACACAACCCCCACATACCTGGCCATTTGGCCAATTTGAATACCACACCCGTGATAAAAACCACAGGGAACCGAGCCGACTCCTTTTGTCCCACAGCAGCGAGATAAGGTGAACCAATCGGTGTGCCTAAACCACAGCAAAGACACGCCCTGCACCCCAAAACATATACAGGTTTGAAGCCTGAAAACTTCAGTTCCTATGTGGCTTTCGCTGCAGACAGGTCCTCATCTGAGAAGTTCTAAGTGACAAATCGTCGCAACAGGACGTGCGGTTGACTCGAGACAAACCGCCCTTCCCCCCTCCTCGAACCCGAGCAGCAAAGGCCGCAACCAGGCCTGACGACCTCTACATCAGAGCTAAGCTGGCTGTGATATCCTGAAAACGACCCGCATCGCCTAGACCAGGCGAGTGCCCTCAACCCGAAGAAACGAGCTGTGAGATTCCCCCTTTCCTCCACTGAGACGACAGCAGATGCAAGAACCCAGCGTGGCCAGCTGAGTCCGACTGCCTATTCTCAACCCCCCGCTCCTTCCTCCGCTCCTTCCTCTCCGGGACAGCAGACGCCCGCTACACGAGCATCCCTCCTCCCTGCTGGAGAAACCTTGCGAGACCGACCGTAACAAACCACTGCCTCCGCGTTTGCAGAGCTGAGCGAACAAGCCAAGTAAGACTGAATTGATCACTCAAGTCCGGGCTTAGAATTGTTTAGAGTTAGATGATATATATCCATAGATACATGATTGACTGATATGATACTGTAAATGAATCTGTGACTGTTTGTGTCTGACTGTAATTGTGCATATACCTGCATTATTGAACCCGAGTGTTTAAAAGCTAGCCATTTAATTCTTCACCGATCCCCGGAGGGGATCTAAGATAGAAAGCGAGCCGAGAGGAGCTTGTTTTGCCAGTTCAAAGCCGGTTAGAACTAACCGTGGCGAAGCAAGCGTCTCGCGGCCCCGTTTTTATCTAGACAGCGTATTTTCTCCCCCACGGGCACGTGCGTAAGCGCGGGCACGAACCTTTCCCCTATAAATACACACACACATAGCTACTAGTCGGCTAACCTCCATTTTGTGCCGAGAACACACTCCCTTAGTCTCCATTTTGGGCCGATCGCCATTTTGGCCCGAGAACACACTCCCTTATCCTCCATTTTGGGCCGATCGCCATTTTGGCCCGAGAACACACTCCCTTATCCTCCATTTTGGGTCAAGTCGGTCCTTCCGGGTCGGCCATTTTGAGTAGCTCCCCACACACACACACACACACACACACTCTGCCTCCCTCTAGTGTTCATCCGGTGCCTTACACTTTCATGCAGATAAATCCTCCTAACCTCACGCTTTTTCTCCAATACAGTGAAGAGTTTTAGAATGTAACTTGGTTATAACTGAAATTCGTTGATTGTATTGCCAATACTTCCCTATTATTTTATATATAATAAATATTGTCAACTTTTATTAGAATTCAACTGTTTCAGAGTGACTTTGTGAGAATTGTGGTGAACTTTGCCTAAGGATTAAGAACTCCCCCACTTCAGATAGACTACCGGTGATTAAAGTTGGGTCCGGCGATTAAGCCGGTGGTGCCCCTAGGTTAATCCTTATCAAGGATTACATATTTGATTTTAATAATTTTATGAAATATTAATAATTTTCGGATTATTAATATTTTATTTTACCTAACTAAATTCACACAAATAACGAGCACAACACTACTTACCACTTTATGTCTTAACAGCTCAACGATGCGTGGAGAAATATGATCACTATTATTCACCGCGGCGCATATCATGAACGGACCCTCAAATGGAGTGAGGGTGATATTCTCCTACATGCCAGAAAAGCCTATACATATAATATAGATATTAGTTTAAATATGGGATAGCCCCAATACTAAATATGCAGGCTATTCTTGCATCTTTCAGCTGGAACTGTGTCCTGTAGGCTGTATGCCAATATATGAGCAAAAATAGGCTAGTTTTTATCAATGATAACTATGCCCGCATCGTCTCAATTCAGTTCAGCAGTTTTCAATTTTATAGTAGGCTATTAGGCTTTATACTAGGCTATTTTATAGATGAATTATTCGATCAGTGCAACCACACACATGAGTGATAGAGATCATTATTCATTGAGCATGCGTTTCTAAATCTATGGTCTAAATAGGCTTACAGATTGTGGAAATGTATAGACTGAGATTACACTTTTACATTTGTTGCTGCTGCCTGTATCAATGCAGCTGTATCAGACAGAAATCGCTGATCAAAGTAAATCAAATGACTGATGTGAATACAAGCTGCTGCTTTAGACAGCCCTTCAGCAGACTATCCAACGCGGATTTTCATTCTGACATTAAATCGCGGATACATTAAATATCCGCAAAAATCTCTGATCACACTGTGGCTGCGCTGAATGAGGAAATGGGTGTGGAAATGGGTGTGGGCGTGGATCAACTCAGCTGTTCATAATGTGATTGGCTAGCGCACCTCTTTCGCGTGGACGCGCGCCTGTGCACGAGCGAAAAACGTGCGCGTGCACAGGCAGATCCCAGCTTCAGTTATCGACTAGAAAACCACCGTCGTAGTATCCTTAAACTAGATAGCTTTGATCCTGTTCAGTCAAACCAGATCAAAGGGACTTATCGCGGATCTGTTAAACTAGCTTCGTAGTACAGGGTCCAGCGCTACCACGCACAGATACAACAGGGACGCGCTAATAAACATCAGAAATAAACATCGAAATCACCCCAACCAGGACTGGTTGGCCCCGGACCTCGCCAAATTCCCTGAACTCAAACAACAGCAACGGAGAAGAGGGAGGCGAGGAGGATTGAATGCCCGCCTAAGGAGACGGGCAAACAGACCACCTTTGCCTAGCGTTCTTCTGGCTAATGTACAGTCGCTTGAAAACAAAATGTGCGAACTAAGAGCACGAGCACAATTTCAAAAGGACATAGCGAGCTGCAACGTTATGTGTCTGACTGAAACCTGGCTCTTACCTGAGACAGCAGACCACGCCATCACAATACCTGGATTCAGGGTGCACAGGGCGGACAGAGACGCAAAACGTTCCGGTAAGAAGAGAGGGGGCAGTGTTTGTTTGATGATTAATAAGAACTGGAGTACCAACAACACTAATATCGGGACGTTTTGCTCAGCAGACCTGGAGTATGTCATGCTTCAGTGTGTACCTCACTACAGTCCGCGGGAGTTTACTACAGTCACCCTCACAGCTGTGTATATCCCACCACAAGCAGACACAAATAACGCTCTCAGAGAATTGGACCACGTGATCAGCGCACAGAAGGCAAGACAGCCAGAAACGGCGCTGTTGGTCGCAGGGGATTTTAAAAGAGCGAACCTGAAAAAAAGAATGCCCACCCTCCACCAGAACATACATTTCAGCACATGGGGTAAAAACACATTGGACCAGTGCTACACAAATATTCCTGGCTGCTACAAAGCAACACCCCGCCCCCCATTCGGCAAATCGGACCACGCCTCTATCTGGCTCATCCCTAGACACAAACCAAAGCTCAAACAACACCCCCCAGCCTACCGAACCGCCCAACGCTGGTCAGACCAATCAGATGACATCCTGAGAGACTGTTTCGACCAAGTGATATGGGGGGAATTCAACACAGGAGACCTGGAAGAATACGCTGAAACGGTGTCATGTTTTATTAAAAAATGCACAGAGGACATAGTCCCCACAAAAACAGTTAAAACAATGCCAAACCAGAAACCCTGGATCAACTGTGATGTCCCGGACCACCGCCTTCAAGTCTGGGACGCCAGAACAATACAAGCAGACGAAATACGCCCTCCGAGCTACAATCAAAAAAAGCGGAGAGAATACGGCAGGCAGCTGGAGGCGAAACTGGACTCCAACAACCCCAGACACCTGTGGAGAGGACTCCATGCTGCCACAGACTTCAAAGGGGAAAGACAACAGCAAAACCCCAACGCGTCACCCACCCTGCCGGACGAACTCAACGCGTTCTACGCCAGGTTTGACCCCTCTGCCAGAGCGCCCACCCCCCAACCCACCACATCTCCCCCCCACCTTGCACCCCCCTCTCCTCCCCCTCCCCGCCACATCTCCCCCCCCCACCACCCCCCCTCCCCCTCTCCTCTCCTCTCCTCTAAAAATCTTGAATCTTGAAGGTTTCTGGCAGTTAAAACTGGAAGAGAGCAGCACCAAATACTGCACTTTTAACACGCCATTTGGCAGATATTGCTTCCTTAGACTGCCATTCGGAATAATTTCAGCATCTGAAATATTTCACAGAGCTATGGAGCACATCGTCGAGGGACTGGATGGTGTTCGTGTCTATGTCAATGACATCATTATTTGGGGCTCCACAGTCCAAGAACACAATGAGAGACTGACCAAAGCATTGGAGCGCATACAAAAGAATGGACTGAAACTCAATAAGAGCAAATGCCAGTTTGGAGCTCAAGAACTCGTCTTTCTCGGAGACAAGCTCTCTGCACAAGGTGTCCAGCCAGCCCAAGAAAAGATCAAAGCCATACAGGGCATGCCTAGGCCCACTGATAAGACAGCTGTGCTACGTGTGATGGGAATGGTGAATTTCATAGGTAAATTCATTCCCAATTTATCTCTGAAAACGTCCTGCATTCGTGAACTCCTGCACAAAGAGACTGAGTTCAATTGGACATCCAGACATGAGCATGAGTGGAAAAGGCTAAAAAGGACACTGACCACTGCACCTGTGCTGACATTCTACGATTCCACGAATGTCCGCGATGACGGGGTCGCGCTTATACCGGAAAACAACTTTCACACATGAAGGCATTAGACCACGTTCCGGTCATTTAGCGGTAAAAAGCGCATGTGGGAAAACGGCTTTGGGCAATATTAGATCTAAGGTAGATAAGGGGGGAGTTGTTGGAGCCGTATTTCTAGATCTAAAGAAAGCATTTGACACAGTGGATCATGCTGTTCTACTTGCCAAACTTTCAAGGTTCAACTTCCCCCCCAAAGCCATCAAATGGATGCAATCTTATCTGGAAGGCAGAACACAGAGGGTAAAGATAAATGGTAAGCTATCATCAGCCCTCAGTTATTATTTTGGTGTACCTCAGGGTTCAATCTTAGGTCCTGTGTTGTTTGGTCTCTTGATAAATGATCTTCCGTCTGTATGTAATGATGTTGATATGCAAATGTATGCAGATTATACTGTAATTTATGTACACGCAACAACTAAACAACAAGGTACACGCAAACTCACGGCAGCGATGGCCCCTGTCACAGAGTGGCTTAATAGCTCCTGTCTTCACTTAAACACCAAGAAGACAGTTTGTATGTTCTTTACAAAGAGACTAACAGATGATCAAACACCTGATGTCTATGCTACGGGGGAAAGCTGACAGTAGTAACTGATATAAAATATCTTGGTTTAACAATCGACTCAAATCTGACCTTTAAAAAGCAAATTAAGAATGTGAGAAATATAGTGAAGTTCAACCTGTCCAATTTCCAATTTGTGGTGATATATTCACCACAACACACTTGCTCTCGTGATATATTGCTTAATTCTACAACAGCATGAGTGAATACTGGATTCTGATTGGCTAGCAACAGTGGTAAATAGGCCAACAATCTACAGTTCGGCTCCAACCGCAGTATCACTCCGCTCCCTGATGAATGAAGAACACCTGTGCTGACTCCGCCCACTGTTAGCCTGTCAGTCTACAAATCTCTAACAAGGAAATGTCCGATTTCGTAGTAACGTTTGATTTACTGGGTGGATTGAGTTTTGAGCAGTGGTTAGATGAAGATGAAGGTGAAGTGAACAAAGAACGACATGCTGAAATTGGGGAGAGAGAACTGGCTGAGCTTGAGTTGTCACGGAGTGAACCTGGGACTGTCAATGGAACTATATTCTGTGGCGGAAGGATAAATGTATTCTGAAACCAGTAATGATTGTAAATAAATGAATTGAATGTTACAATTGTGTATTTTTTATATTATGTGGTAGCTATTGTAGAAAAGAAATTTACCACTCGAGGAAGGGGGTTGTGGCCACATTTACCACTGGTACAGGGTTTATGGCACTCGGCTTCGCCTCGTGCCACAACCCTGTACCAGTGGTAAATGTGGCCACAACCCCCTTCCTCTCGTGGTAAATTTCTTAAGTTTCTAACCTGTAGTGGGAGACTGTTCCATGTGTGAGCTGCTCTCACTGAAAAGGCTGCCTGTCCAAAGGCAGACCTCCTCAAAGGAATTAAACAATAGCCTCTTGCCACAGACCTGGTGCGTCTGTCATCCATTGTTTTTTGCTTAACAAAAGCACTAAGGGGGGGAGGGGCCAAGCCATGCAGAATCTTATGAACAAGACTGGCGTTTGTTTAAATTAAATTATCCCAGCTCAGTAGATTTTGATTGCTTAGGCAATGACAGTGATGATGGGTGTTTGGCTTCCTGTCAAGCACTTTAAGAAATCCTGGTGGTATAGACACGTTTCCCAGCGCTGGCCTAGGGCGGTGCCATAGCAGCCTTTCGTGTCCCCGGCTTCCGGTTAAGTCCACATTGCGTCCACAGCAGCGAGCACATCAGAAGGCAGCAGCCGAAATATCCGAACTTTTTTACAACGATCGCTAACATCAGCTACACTAATGTTAGCAGACGTTATTAACAATGGGTTATTCTGGAACACATTGTGCAGTGCGTGGCTGTCACAATACACAGAAACGCCTGAACGAGTGGTTGGATCGACAGTGTTTTGAGCATCAGCACACATGATGCATATCCAATACCATCTCAAGTTGCAGCAAGTAGATTGTGTGACTGGGTTTCCATCCAAATGTATTGCAACTTTTAATCAAATTTTCAGAAAGTCGGCAAAATAAAATGCGAAACAATGCGCGTTTCCATCCACTGATATTTTGCTAATTATAGAGCTGTCAATCACCTCGTGTTTGAGGCTGTCTGAGCTGCTGATCAGCTGCTAGACCCGATATACAGCTCTGTTAAACACATCTAACGTTATTAATTTAAAGTTTCTTGATGATCTACAAGTAGACAAAGGTAACGCCATTTCTGGATTACCAGGTGCGACTCGGCAAACGAACGTTATAATCCCAACCCGATCTCCAAAACAATTGTAAAATAGCAACGTTTGTGGACCAATGTTGCTATGTTACAATTTCGGCTCCAAAATTGTAAAATGGTAATCCACGGAGCAGATAGTAAGTGAATACAATTTCATTCAAGTCTAGAAGTGAGTCGCCTTAAAGTTAATATCCCAGTATTCTTCTGTTTACCACGGCGGGTATTGTGCTGCGTATTTACCATGATTTACCGTGTGTAGCCCCATTGTGTGGAGGCTACACACGGCATGTCATGTTTTGCAGTGATCAAGGCAAACAGTGTTGTTTTTGAATGGCGAGAGACCTAACGTTAGTCTGGCTGACTGTGACACAGGAGAGGACAGTAACCTAACGTTAGTCTGGCTGACTGTGAGAGAGGAGAGGACTGTAACCTACCGTTAGTCTGACTGTGAGAGAGGAGAGTACTGTCACTGTAACCTAACATTAGTCTGACTGACTGTGACAGAGGAGAGGACTGTAACCTAACGTTAGTCTGACTAACTGTGACAGAGGAGAGGACTGTAGCCTAACGTTAGTCTGACTGACTGTGACAGAGGAGAGGACTGCAACCTTACCTAACGCGTCACCCACCCTGCCGGACGAACTCAACGCGTTCTACGCCAGGTTTGACCCCTCTGCCAGAGCGCCCACCCCCCAACCCACCACATCTCCCCCCCACCTTGCACCCCCCTCTCCTCCCCCTCCCCGCCACATCTCCCCCCCCCACCACCCCCCCTCCCCCTCTCCTCTCCTCTCCTCTAAAAATCTTGAATCTTGAAGGTTTCTGGCAGTTAAAACTGGAAGAGAGCAGCACCAAATACTGCACTTTTAACACGCCATTTGGCAGATATTGCTTCCTTAGACTGCCATTCGGAATAATTTCAGCATCTGAAATATTTCACAGAGCTATGGAGCACATCGTCGAGGGACTGGATGGTGTTCGTGTCTATGTCAATGACATCATTATTTGGGGCTCCACAGTCCAAGAACACAATGAGAGACTGACCAAAGCATTGGAGCGCATACAAAAGAATGGACTGAAACTCAATAAGAGCAAATGCCAGTTTGGAGCTCAAGAACTCGTCTTTCTCGGAGACAAGCTCTCTGCACAAGGTGTCCAGCCAGCCCAAGAAAAGATCAAAGCCATACAGGGCATGCCTAGGCCCACTGATAAGACAGCTGTGCTACGTGTGATGGGAATGGTGAATTTCATAGGTAAATTCATTCCCAATTTATCTCTGAAAACGTCCTGCATTCGTGAACTCCTGCACAAAGAGACTGAGTTCAATTGGACATCCAGACATGAGCATGAGTGGAAAAGGCTAAAAAGGACACTGACCACTGCACCTGTGCTGACATTCTACGATTCCACGAATGTCCGCGATGACGGGGTCGCGCTTATACCGGAAAACAACTTTCACACATGAAGGCATTAGACCACGTTCCGGTCATTTAGCGGTAAAAAGCGCATGTGGGAAAACGGCTTTGGGCAATATTAGATCTAAGGTAGATAAGGGGGGAGTTGTTGGAGCCGTATTTCTAGATCTAAAGAAAGCATTTGACACAGTGGATCATGCTGTTCTACTTGCCAAACTTTCAAGGTTCAACTTCCCCCCCAAAGCCATCAAATGGATGCAATCTTATCTGGAAGGCAGAACACAGAGGGTAAAGATAAATGGTAAGCTATCATCAGCCCTCAGTTATTATTTTGGTGTACCTCAGGGTTCAATCTTAGGTCCTGTGTTGTTTGGTCTCTTGATAAATGATCTTCCGTCTGTATGTAATGATGTTGATATGCAAATGTATGCAGATTATACTGTAATTTATGTACACGCAACAACTAAACAACAAGGTACACGCAAACTCACGGCAGCGATGGCCCCTGTCACAGAGTGGCTTAATAGCTCCTGTCTTCACTTAAACACCAAGAAGACAGTTTGTATGTTCTTTACAAAGAGACTAACAGATGATCAAACACCTGATGTCTATGCTACGGGGGAAAGCTGACAGTAGTAACTGATATAAAATATCTTGGTTTAACAATCGACTCAAATCTGACCTTTAAAAAGCAAATTAAGAATGTGAGAAATATAGTGAAGTTCAACCTGTCCAATTTCCAATTTGTGGTGATATATTCACCACAACACACTTGCTCTCGTGATATATTGCTTAATTCTACAACAGCATGAGTGAATACTGGATTCTGATTGGCTAGCAACAGTGGTAAATAGGCCAACAATCTACAGTTCGGCTCCAACCGCAGTATCACTCCGCTCCCTGATGAATGAAGAACACCTGTGCTGACTCCGCCCACTGTTAGCCTGTCAGTCTACAAATCTCTAACAAGGAAATGTCCGATTTCGTAGTAACGTTTGATTTACTGGGTGGATTGAGTTTTGAGCAGTGGTTAGATGAAGATGAAGGTGAAGTGAACAAAGAACGACATGCTGAAATTGGGGAGAGAGAACTGGCTGAGCTTGAGTTGTCACGGAGTGAACCTGGGACTGTCAATGGAACTATATTCTGTGGCGGAAGGATAAATGTATTCTGAAACCAGTAATGATTGTAAATAAATGAATTGAATGTTACAATTGTGTATTTTTTATATTATGTGGTAGCTATTGTAGAAAAGAAATTTACCACTCGAGGAAGGGGGTTGTGGCCACATTTACCACTGGTACAGGGTTTATGGCACTCGGCTTCGCCTCGTGCCACAACCCTGTACCAGTGGTAAATGTGGCCACAACCCCCTTCCTCTCGTGGTAAATTTCTTAAGTTTCTAACCTGTAGTGGGAGACTGTTCCATGTGTGAGCTGCTCTCACTGAAAAGGCTGCCTGTCCAAAGGCAGACCTCCTCAAAGGAATTAAACAATAGCCTCTTGCCACAGACCTGGTGCGTCTGTCATCCATTGTTTTTTGCTTAACAAAAGCACTAAGGGGGGGAGGGGCCAAGCCATGCAGAATCTTATGAACAAGACTGGCGTTTGTTTAAATTAAATTATCCCAGCTCAGTAGATTTTGATTGCTTAGGCAATGACAGTGATGATGGGTGTTTGGCTTCCTGTCAAGCACTTTAAGAAATCCTGGTGGTATAGACACGTTTCCCAGCGCTGGCCTAGGGCGGTGCCATAGCAGCCTTTCGTGTCCCCGGCTTCCGGTTAAGTCCACATTGCGTCCACAGCAGCGAGCACATCAGAAGGCAGCAGCCGAAATATCCGAACTTTTTTACAACGATCGCTAACATCAGCTACACTAATGTTAGCAGACGTTATTAACAATGGGTTATTCTGGAACACATTGTGCAGTGCGTGGCTGTCACAATACACAGAAACGCCTGAACGAGTAGTTGGATCGACAGTGTTTTGAGCATCAGCACACATGATGCATATCCAATACCATCTCAAGTTGCAGCAAGTAGATTGTGTGACTGGGTTTCCATCCAAATGTATTGCAACTTTTAATCAAATTTTCAGAAAGTCGGCAAAATAAAATGCGAAACAATGCGCGTTTCCATCCACTGATATTTTGCTAATTATAGAGCTGTCAATCACCTCGTGTTTGAGGCTGTCTGAGCTGCTGATCAGCTGCTAGACCCGATATACAGCTCTGTTAAACACATCTAACGTTATTAATTTAAAGTTTCTTGATGATCTACAAGTAGACAAAGGTAACGCCATTTCTGGATTACCAGGTGCGACTCGGCAAACGAACGTTATAATCCCAACCCGATCTCCAAAACAATTGTAAAATAGCAACGTTTGTGGACCAATGTTGCTATGTTACAATTTCGGCTCCAAAATTGTAAAATGGTAATCCACGGAGCAGATAGTAAGTGAATACAATTTCATTCAAGTCTAGAAGTGAGTCGCCTTAAAGTTAATATCCCAGTATTCTTCTGTTTACCACGGCGGGTATTGTGCTGCGTATTTACCATGATTTACCGTGTGTAGCCCCATTGTGTGGAGGCTACACACGGCATGTCATGTTTTGCAGTGATCAAGGCAAACAGTGTTGTTTTTGAATGGCGAGAGACCTAACGTTAGTCTGGCTGACTGTGACACAGGAGAGGACAGTAACCTAACGTTAGTCTGGCTGACTGTGAGAGAGGAGAGGACTGTAACCTACCGTTAGTCTGACTGTGAGAGAGGAGAGTACTGTCACTGTAACCTAACATTAGTCTGACTGACTGTGACAGAGGAGAGGACTGTAACCTAACGTTAGTCTGACTAACTGTGACAGAGGAGAGGACTGTAGCCTAACGTTAGTCTGACTGACTGTGACAGAGGAGAGGACTGCAACCTTACCTAACGTTAGTCTGGCTGACGCTTCAGAGCTTTTGAGATTGTTCATCGCGTTGCCCTCCACCTCCATTGATTCCTCAAAATACGCTATAATCCTGCCTGTAGTTACGTTCGGCCATTTACACATATTATCTTCCCATGTGTCCACTGTCAACGGGTGTGGGATAGACACTCTTTCGTTAGACAGGAGACTCGGAGAATGATCCCAAGTTTGCATTTTTTCGGCGGTCGCTATGGCTACTACGCTAGTACGTTACGCTTCTTTGTATTCACAAACACCGGAAGAGAAATAGATCTCGCGGCCGAGTCCGGAAGCAAACCGGAAGTGCCCAGGAAACGTGTCTATACCAACTGTAAAGGTTTGAATGCTGTACAGGAGGCCTGAGCCCAGCTAGTCAAGCAATAAGACAGATGTGACATGATCATGGCATGAAAAAAATAGTGTTGCTGCCCTGCTATTTAGACAGTTCCTAATATGGTGCGGCCTCGTGGGATAACAACTGATCAGGGGGATATATTCCACAACACACGCTGCTCGAGTGCTATATTGCTTTTATAAAAGGGTTCCAAGTATAATAATATAATAATAATAACACTATAAGTCCGACTGGCATGGTATTCTGAGAGTCAGTTGAAACACTACTGTAAGGCGGGACCTCTAGCAAGAAGATAGACGTGCGGGTGATTTGATTGGATCGTTCTGGAGACTGAAGTTGACATTGGCCAATCCTGGCGCTTGGCTGAGAGCTTTCTGGAAACCCAGGCAGCTCGAGCGCAGCGTTGCATTCTCAGGGCTTGCCCGACACCAACTAACGTTACGGGGTTAAATGCGGGGTTAAATGCGGAGTTAACAGCCTTTCTTTTGCAAAGAAGACATTAGCCCGCATCTATTCTTGTACAAAACATCATTTTCTGCGAAGTATTAGTAAAGTTATAAGCGAAGATCGATTCACAAGGATCTGACAGCTGTCTCCGCCATTTTTTTTTCTACGTTGTCATTTGAGGTAAGCCTTATTATTACTCTCTTAGTAAGAGAGTTGCCATGGCAACCAATAACCCATGGCCATGGGTTATTGAACTCGGTTACTGGAATTATACAATGGCTGTGAACCAATCAGATTGCTTGATTTGAGAGAGCCATTTTATAATGTGACACTTACCGCCCTTTTAAAGTCAATTTAAAATCTTGATTGAGAGACAATCAAGTGTGTGACCATACCATCAGTGGCGCCGGAACGAGTTTGCAATAAGGGGGACACAAAAAAAAAAAAAAAAAAAAAAAAATCTTTTTTTTTTCTTTTTTTTCGGCGAAAAATTGACGTTTTTATGGACGTTTGGATGATTTTTAGCCATATTTAGATGAATATCTCATTTTAAATTAACATTAGGATTATACTGTAGTAATGTAATTATTCAGTATTTTTCCTTTTCTCACTCACTTGGTGACCTGCTCTCCCTTTAGGTAATTTTATAATTACACTACAACAGACAGCAACACAGGCAGAAACACTGAACTTATTATTATTATTATTATTATCACTTCGAAACACAGTGCAAAACTTGTCATCTCAACACAAAAATAAAATAACAATAACCGTATACGATTATAGCAGCAGCCAATGACAGTGAGTGCAGTACAGAGTCCAGGTCTGTCTGTCTCTCAGGTGTAATAATCCCACAATGATCATGGCTTTAACAAGTGTCACAGGCTGTGTAAACAGTGTAAAGTGGGCTCTCTGTAACTTGATCCCTGGGTCTGTCTGTCTCAGGTGTAATAATCCCACAATGATCACGGCTTTAACAAGCATCACAGGCTGTGTAAACAGTGTAAAGTGGGCTCTAAGCGTCAGGGGCAGTTGCCCCCTCAGATTAAAAAAAAAAAAAAAAAAAAAAAAAAAAAAAATTTAGGGGGACCAAATTTTAAGGGGGACAAAATGTCCCCATGTCCCCCTTGTTCCGGCGCCAGTGCATACCATGTAATATGACATGCTTTGTTTTATGTTTTTTATGTATTATTGTAAATGTATTTTATGTGATTGTATGTGATGTTGCACTAGGTACAGTACTGCTGTTCCTGTTTGAATGTATTTTTTGTTTTAGCAGTTTCTACCACCTTACTGCCCAGGGACTATGGTTGAAAATTAGCCAAGCTGGCTAAACTGGCGCATTTACAGAAATGTTTAGTAATGTGCACTGTCCCTGTAATTTTAAACTCAATAAATGAAATGAAAAATGCAGTAATAGGCTACATTAGACAGATTAATCAAAATATTGATGTCACAGGTAGGCTGTATACCATAATATATCATGAATCTATGTGAATAAATAGATTTATATAAATAGTAATCACAGCCTAATGCATAGAGATAAATCCTGAAACGTTCTCGCAACAGTTGTAGCCTAAGCCAGTGGTTTTCAAAGTGGGGTCCCCAGCAAAAAGGGGGGATAATCTATTTTCATAATTCCATGCCATCCATAAGTAACACAATCTAAGCTAGTTTAGAAGTGAGTAACTAGGCTAATAATAACCATAACAGCACAAATAATTGACAAAAATCTCGAAATAAATATACAGTGTTTACTCTGAGAAATGAAATAATGAACAATTATAATAAACACTTATTGATGGTTAAAACTGAATAATGACATCACAACAGTCTAATCCTAATATATTAGACTGTTGTGATATGTTGAGATATTCCTCTAAATCTGTCTTCAAACTGCAAAAGTTTGCACACAAACTGTGTGTGTGTGTGTGTGTGTGTGTGTGTGTGTGTGTGTGTGTGTGTGTGTGTGTGTGTGTGTGTGTGTGTGTGTGTGTTCAAGATTCAAGATTTTTATTGTCACTCCGTGGTACAAGTATCACGTGTGAAATTCTTGTGCTGTGGACTCCGTTTACAACATAGTACAAATATAACAGGGCATATGAGTGCAAAAACAACAAGAGACACAACAAGCAATAAGGCAGTAGAGTGATAAGACAAGTCAGAGACAGTGGCATATTCACTGCACATAGTGTGTGCGCGTGCTAGTATACAGCTCTCCCCAGATCGGCAGATGGGGTGGAGCAACGGCTGGGACAGCAGGGGGCACTAAAACAATTTCAAAGTGTATGTGGACAGTTGATATCAACTGTACAAAGTCATTTTTGACACCATGGAGAGACACTGTGTTCCGTTTGGAGCACGGAGTACTGGGCAGCAGCAGCCTGCCGGTCAAAACACGCAGAAATTTCTCCACTGTCACCTCGTCTCCACGGTAGTTCACCTCTACATCGTCACCATACACATTCAGCTCCATGTTCTGGTGGGTAAACACCATGGCAGGTTTGGGGTTTATGTGGTTACAAGCCATATCATCCACCAGCATCAGAACTATGTGGCTGTCTGGAATACCCAGCCTCTTCACACTTCTGTAGACAGACAGAGTATTGGCCACATGATGGCGGTAGTTGTACCAGAACTTGGATGTACCAACCAGCACTGCCCAGTTGTTAGTATGGCCACTACTGAAAAACCGTGCTGCTTTATCCTCAATGTTCCTGCTGTCCACTAGTACGTACATAAAAAGCAAGCTGAATAATGTTAATGTTTTCATTGTGCAGTGTCTAACATTAGCTGTACAAAATCAAGGAAGTGGAGAGAGCAGCTATCGCTGCCCAGAGAAGACCAGAGGATATATCAGTCACAATGGCTATTAAGTGATTTGGGACAGACACTGTTGATATTTAGACATTGTGACATCATCAGTGATGTCACATTTGATTTATGACATCACTGATGATGTCACAATGGCTCTGTGCGTAAGTAGAGAAGGAGGTATGATACCATGTTCATGACAACTCGGACCAAAAATGGGTTGCGACCTGAAAAACGTATTTGAACGGTCATCCAGGTCAGAATTACAGATCGGAAATTCAGGTATCATCCAGAGCTCCGCTTTGTCTGAATTGACATCATAGCCACATCAAAATGGCGACGTGTATCGTTAATGGTAATGTCACAGTTCGAGATGTGTGATTGTCAGATACCCCCTGGTTAGTTGTCATGTGATTTATGACAGCACCGGGTTAGACAGGAAGTGGGAGTGGCTTAGAGATAGTTTATATGACGTGGCATTTCAGGTGCGCGCCCCTCTCTCTGCTAGTGATGAAGCAAGCCACGGATTCTCTGTCACTACTGTCTCTAGGCTCTTTCATTTGTTTTCACGTATGGGTGTGACTGTGTGTGTGATATACTTTTATAATAGCGTCCCCCAATCTACTGAAGGGAAGCTGCTTGTAGCTAGCTTCCATACCTAGGCTTGGGCTGTCCCGTGAAACCGTCAGAGCTCCACAGCCTGCTGGCCGAGGCCTACTCCTGGGTTTCAGGTAAGCCAACTCCTGTTTATTGACTCCCTGTGTGATA
The DNA here is from genome assembly GCF_964638095.1 of Poromitra crassiceps. Classification (NCBI taxonomy): domain Eukaryota; kingdom Metazoa; phylum Chordata; class Actinopteri; order Beryciformes; family Melamphaidae; genus Poromitra; species Poromitra crassiceps. The sequence goes on from NC_139625.1 coordinate 68,613,496, forward strand.
AACTGTTGCTCAGTCAGTTCTGTTGTTGTTGCGGGTTTGGGTTGTCTAGACGCGATCCTCATTCTATTTTGAGACCTGACCCCATCACAGTAATCACAGGATTATTATAAAGACATTTGTTAACGTTTTACTTTTAACACAAAATGTGATGTCCTAATTATGTAATGTTAACCTTAATATGTGTTTGTGTGGTCTATGTTTCGCTCTGATTAGAGCAATATGTGAAATTTCATCCACTTGTTTTTTTTTAATCTAGATTAATCTAGATTAATCCTGGTCATTAATCTAGATTAATCTAGATTAAAATGGGTCATTTGAAGTCTGTCGAAGCCATTCAAAATATAATAATGACTAGAAGTAAGTCCTTGTGAACAGGTTTCTGTTTATTCAATTCAACTTGAATAGCCAGTAGGCATTTAAAGGTAAGAAACCAGCAGGTTACACACATGGTTTGTCTTCATCTGGACAAAGTTCTATCCTGAACTACCTGGAATGAACACCAGAGGGTATAAGAACAACAACCCACATTTCTGGGATCAATAACATTAAACTGGCATTAAACTGTCAGTAGCTGTGTTTCCATTACAGTTTTTCGCAAAATAATTGCGGTATTTCTACAACTTCGACAATGTACAATTGCGACTTGTAGGCGTTTCCATTGAAGTTGAGTTTGGTCTGATGCGCGCACACCTGAACGCAATTCCCCATTACCAGCAGCTGCCACAGTGATTACGCACGGGGATCTGCCCATATCCCGTCCCCTGCATGCTCAAATCTAACCAATGGTCAATGCAAATCACAACATGAAGTTACAACGCATATAAACGAGCCTGATTATCAATTCAAAAGAAAATGAGTCGCAAAATGTTGCTGGCTGCGGTGAATGCGAGCGCGACAGACAGAGGAAAAAGGGTAGCCTATACAACTGGTCCGATTTAGACATTTCAGAATGTTGTGTAGGCTATTATAACATTGCACCTGAAACGTGTGTAATGTATTACTCACAGTCACTGTATTCACAATACTGAAGTGACTTCAGTCAGGAGCACCGCACCGGTGTGTGCTTTTGCAAAGGAGAAGATGGGTCACATGACGTGCAAATGCGGAAAATCTGTTTCCATTACACTTTTGCGATAAACTGCTATATCGACACGTCTGAAAAACCACCTCATGAGAGCGGCAGACATAAATGTCCGCGCTTACATACCTGTTCCATTCTAAAGTGATAATCATCATGGCCTGCTCAATATAAGTGGACCCTGCTACCAGACAACTTTGAGAATAGATTAACGGCGATAATTTTTTTATCGCGCGTTAAGAGTCTCGCGTTAACGCAGCCGTTAATGGCGTTAACGATCCCATCTCTAATATATATATATATATATATATATTTAAGCAATATAGCACTCAAGCTGCGTGTGTTGTGGCATATATCCCGCTGCTCAGCAGTTATCCCACTCGGCCGCATATAAAACGGTTTCCAAGTATGATAATATAATAATAATAATACTATAAGTCCGACTGGCATGGCATTCTGGTAGAGTCAGTTGAAACACTACTGTAAGGCGGGACCGCAAGAACGTGCGGGATGATTTGATTGGATCGTTCTGGAGACTGAAGTTGACATTGGCCAATCCTGGCGCTTGCTGAGAAGCTGAGAGCTTTCTGGAAAGCCCGACACGCAGCTCAAGCGCAGCGCTGCATTCTCAGCGCTTGCTGAGAAGCTGAGAGCTTTCTGAAAAGCCCGACACCAACTAACGTTACGGGGTTAAATGCGGGGTTAAATGCAGGGTTAACAGCCTTTTTTTTGCAAAGAAGACATTAGCCCGCGTCTATTCTTGTACAAAACATAATTTTCTGCGAAGTATTAGTAAAGTTATAAGCGAAGATCGATTCACAAGGATCTTACAGCTGTCTCCGCCATTTGTTTTTTCTACATTGTCATTTGAGGTAACCAAAGCCTTTTAGTAAGAGAGTTGCCATGGCAACTCATAACCCATGGCCATGGGTTATTGGAGTGGGTTATGGGATTTATACAATGGCTGTGAACCAATCAGATTGCTTGATTTGAGAGAGCCGTTTTATAAATATATATATATATATATATATATATTATTTGTTATTTATTTATTTATTTATATCTATATAACGCCCAGGCGTTTATTTAGCTAAATCAACCCAGACCCCCCGGTGGTTAAAGGAGACCAGGTGACAGTTAGAGTGAGGCCTTTATTTTGTTTTGCACAGAATCGAGCCAGGCCATTATTATTTTTTGTATAGAATTCCTGCTCAGCAAAAATGGAAAGTATCAAATTGCTTATTTAAACCAGTGAGATAGTACTTTGTACACACAAGAGGGTAGGTACAGGCAGTTTTGAACATGCAAAACGGACTGGAATGAACAAAAACAACTGAGATCGCCATCATCATCATCATCATCCAACAACGTTATGGTATCAGTTCATTGCTCTTCTGTTCTCCCTCTGCCAAACAGCCATAGGCCTACCGTATTTCAAACAAGTAAAATTAGCCTACCGCTCACATTCAGCTGTTTGTGTTTAATTGGAAAGAAGTAGCGTTAGTTAGCAATGTTATGGTATTGGTAGTAACACAGGCACAAGCTAACGTTGGCTACCAAGCTAACCAAGCAGCACTATTGCAGACAAACAAGCAGACTTACCAAATACGTAGATGCAATGTTTCCAATACATGTCCGGTATAATGGGTATAATCCATACTGTATTATGATTGCTGTTCCGCTGGCAGTTAATGCACTTTTACAAGGCGAACCAACCACTAACATTAACGTAACTTGTCCACCCGCTCAAGTGTGGTCCAGACAGCCTCTCCAGTATAACACATTGACTATTTCCGTACTCCCGCTGTACAATCCGTAGCATCAAATAATGCAATTTGCATACTTGAAACATGTCGGTTATGTATATAGCAAAAATTGTTTGACAGGGGGTCAGCTGGTAGAAAGTAACAAAGATGCCTGACTTCCACCAAAACACACATCATTACCGTAAGTAACTTGAATTCAGTCAACACAAAAACCGTAATGGTAAAAAAAAACGTATTAATTCTAATAAACGCCCGGCGTTTAATCAAGACCGGCATTTATTATCCTAAATCAGATCAGAACCCCGGCGGTTAAAGGATATATATATATTTATACAACAGGTAGTTCCGGCCGAGCAATTTCATTGGACAAGAGGGATCCTACCAGTGCCTATATTTCACGATAATGCACTGGCGCTTCACTGTGTGTAGGGTAGGCTATATCACTCCGCTTCACAGCTGCTCTAATCAACAAGCTTCACAGCTGCTGTAATCAACAAAACAAACACCAGTCACGTTACACAGAACGTCATTCAAAGCGTAACCGAGAGCGCAAAGATGGATTTTTTTCCTGGGCACAGGTAAGATGATGCTTAACGCCTAAATACAAATTCGGGGACGGGATGACAACGAGGACGGTGATTAGTGATGCTTCGCCACACTTTTTTGTCTTGCAGGTCTGAAAGCTTGTTAAAAAGTCATTGGCGACCATCCACGGAGAGCAGGAAAAGATGGAGCAACATACTGTCAGATCAAACAAGCTCATCCTCGGTATCCGACATGCCTCCTGCAAAGCGACAGTCAACCATGCCGTCACCAGACTCTGTTCTCTTCACTGGCTGTACAATAAATGGAAACGTGCAAATCAATGTGTATGACAAAAAGTAGACAGCCTGCAGTTAATTAGGCTGATTAGGCTACATTTTCGGCAAAGGGAAAGCTGAGGGGACTATTTTTGTTGGCGGAGGAATAAATAGAGAAATCATATATTTTCTCAGCTTTTTGTCATTTTTTTAATCCGCTTTGTTTAATAGAACTGTTGTATAAAAGCAATATCACACTCGAGGTCGTGCGGTTGTTGGCTAATATGGGCACTGCTGTGATTATCTTCCGAATCACTCAACTCCTGGTCCAGTCACTTATCATCTCCCGCCTGGACTACTGCAACGTGCTCCTGGCCGGCCTACCTGCCACCGACATCCGACCGCTTCAGCTCATTCAGAACGCTGCAGCCCTTCTGGTATTCAACCAACCCAAATTCTCTCATGTCACTCCCCTCTTCCAGGACCTCCACTGGCTTCCCATCTCGGCCCGCATCAAATTCAAGACATGGTACAGGGCAGTACACCAGTCAGCTCCCCTGTACCTGCAATCTATGGTCAGGTTACAAACCTCTCAGCGCTCCCTTCGCTCCTCCACCAGTGCAGGTCGCCTCGCCCCTCCTTCGCTACGGGGGCGCAAAAGTCGCTCATCCCGATCTCGACTCTTCTCGTCCCTGGCACCTCAATGGTGGAACAAGCTTCCACCTTCGGTCAGGACAGCTGAATCACTGCCGATCTTTCGGAAAAGACTAAAGACACACCTTTTCAGGCTCCATCTGGGCCCTTCTTGATCTAACTTCGTTCTCTCTCTTTCAAAAAATAAATAAAATAAATAAATAAATAACTGCTGACAGCTACTATGCAAACCCAATGAGTCCTCTATAAGTTTTTAGCTCTTTTTGCAACTGCTGCGCCTGTTGCTTAATGCACTTTTTATACTCTTTTTTAAAGTTTTGTTGTGATGCTTTAAATGTCCATTTTATTCTCTTCTTTTCATTTCTTTTCTTTTCCTGTCAACCATTTTATGTGAAGCACTTTGAATTGCCTATGTGTATGAAATGTGCTATACAAATAAACTTGACTTGACTTGACCTGACAGCGGGGAGCTTCAGCAGCAGGATGTAGCACATGGGAGGATCATGCTAATCCCACCAGTTCCCTTCCGCCCCGAACAGGTGCCCCGACAGACCAGAGGAGGCGCTAGTGTAGCGACCAGGACACATTCCTTTAACCCAGCTTCCCACCTGCAGACACAGCCAATCATGCCTGTCATGCCCCAACCAAGCCGGTAACACGAGGCGTGAGCCTGTGACCCACGTGTTGGTAGGCAGGGAATCTATACACTACCCAGACGCTCTATTCACCATATCTTCAGACCTTACAGTGGGCCAAATTCTTCCGGGTCCTTTTAACACTTCCCGGCGGTCACGGCGCAAAATAAGAGAATTGTTTTTGGAGCAGACAGTGCAGGGGGTAAAATAAAAAACATAGCCTACTACTTTGAGCCGGTACACAGCAAGCAAGCGAGTATCCACTGTTAGCCAGGTCAGATAACGTTATCGTCGACAATGACGAGCACTTTCTTGTAAAACATACCTGGACTCCAACAAAGAAAGCTTCAGATAGTTTTCTCTCCTCCGAATTGCGCTCGAGCCACTAACGTCAAAAAGACCCGCAGACGTTAACGTAATTCCCTGGAATGCGAGACTTAACGAACCAGTTAAGTCTCACAGCACAAGAATTTCACACGTGATACTTGTACCATGGAGTGACAATAAAAATCTTGAATCTTGAATCTTGAATCAGTTACATGGCGTTGCATTCTTAGACATTGGCGTTTGCTTTTATTTGGTATGTTACATACAATTGGCTAAATTATTAGTTAATTCAGAGTTAGATGATATTGGAGCAGCCAGCCATTTTATTTTATTTTATTTTTAGCCAGAGGTTTTGATATGGCCACACAACCGGGTCAAATAAGCGTGGCTACATAAGGTGAATAGAACGAAATATTCTGGGGGTCTTGAAACATTAGTGAAACTGATCAAAAGCACTGGCGGTGGCTGGCAACTTTTCTTTTTTTCGGCTTTCGAAAGATACATGATATGAGAAACACATTGTTCTCATCTGAAGACATGCAGGTGTGACAAGGAATAATGAGAGAAAACCTTCCTGGCTGTTTCCCCACGCATCTCCAACCTGTGCTCAGCAAACTGTGGACTCTCTCTGTGTGCACTGTTCAATTAGTTTGTTTGATTTGTGCGTTGCTCTGACATGCTCCGTCACAGTTGTGATGTCTAACAACCCCCTAGCCTGACCTTTAAAGTCAGCTGTAATAACGTTCTTCTCTCTTTATTTCAACCTTGCCTCCCACCAGGCCTTTTTGCTTTCGAACACCATTTTCAAGCTGTCACCAAGTTGAAATGAGACATTTGTTTGTTCATTAACTGACCTGTCTTGTTAATTGAATGCTAAATGAATCGTTCAAACAAATGAATCCAAGAAATTAATAATTAACAGTTGAAGCAGTTGATTCATTTTTGTGAGTGATCACTGGCGTCTTCACCGTCTATAAGGAAGTGAATAATGAGCAGTACGGTACATGTAGTTCAATTACAGGGTTTTTCCTGCATAGAGGCTTTTTTGCTGATCCCCAAAGGCGGTTTATCCAACCCCCAAAGGGCCAAGCCTCCCCAAAGGCATGAGTTCAGGAGAACCCTGACTGCATGCTAACACTAAGTTAAAGTCTCGCATTTGTACCTTCAAATTGCTTTCTAAAACGTGGGGTGCTGTGAAAACACATTATATATATATACTAATAAATATATATATATATATCATATATATATATATATATATATATATATATAGAGAGAGAGAGAGAAAGAGAGAGAGAGAGCCATTGCAAGTCGGCCATTAATCTGCGCAGCCATTATACAAAGTCAGCCATTAATCGGCTAATTACCCAATTAAAGAAATCCGGCTCCGTTAGGTCAATTGCAGGGGTGCTCTTTACACTTCCTGAAAGATTCAGCATGATCACATGTAAAATGACATAGCTGTGGCCAAACACAACTCACTCTCACTCACTCACTCACTCACTCATTATGACTTCACATTCTTATTCTGATTCTGATACCCGTTGGAGCACACAATTCCTAGCCATTTAGTCAGGCCTCACTCACAGAGTTGCAGCCTCTCCTCTCTCTCCCCAGAGGGTTTTCATAGTCCACTTCCGTTGCTGATTCCAACTCCACTCAGGGGTGCTCCTCCACTCAGGTGTGGTCCATCAATATATAGCTAATGAATGGAGCTCTCATAGTGCTGGTGAACCTGTCCTGACTCATTTTGGCCACTAATTTGACATTTTTGTCCATTTGGTCGGCCATAATTACCTAAAAATCCGGCTGTTAGGTCACCTGCAGGGGTGCTCTTTATTTCTGAAAGATTCAGTGCGATCACACATAAAATGGCCTAGCTGTGGCCAAAAAAATTTGCTCACAGACACTTCACATTCTTATTATAGAATGACTAATATATTTGTGTTCAGGATAACCCTGACTATACACTCCTGACAAGCTACCACATGGTTTAATGGTATCATCAAGTCAGATATGTAAGCTTCTAGTAACCTGCTTTGGTCCTTGCTGCAAAACATCTCACCTCAACAACTTGCCATACTCTAAATCAGTTGATACAGAATCTAGCCCAACTGTAGACATAAAATGGCCGCCACCCCGACTGTCCAGGAACGTCAATTTGAATGGGAAAGGCCGTCCTATCATTCAAACTCTGTATACTATTCTGGGTGACTGTTGCTTTACATCTGCTCAACTACACAAGAGTGTCCTCAACATGCTTTCCTCCTCTGTTTTCTGCTCTTTTCATGCACTATTACCATCCACTTCTACATCCAACTTTATCAAATATAATTTATATTGCCTGCACTTCCAACTCATTGACTAGATTTCATCAGTTTTTATATCGCCTGCACTTCCAACTCTTTGACTCTAGATTTCATCAGTTATAGCCTTTGGGGAGGACAGCCGCAGTCCCTGGGGAGCACTGTGATATGTCCTCTTCCTATCCTCTCGTCTCGCTGCAAAAGCCACCAGGCTTATCTCTCATATGAACTGTCTACATCTTCCTAGAGCAGATGTAGACAGCAAGTCTCAGGACGACAAACAGTATTTATAGAGGAGTTCCGAGCTTAAAGTCAAGCTGAACCCAAAAATGACTTTTATTTTATTTTAGTTCAAATACCTGGGTATTCAGTGCACCTATTTAATAATGTATCCCAAAAATAAATCACAAAAATCAAATTTCTTTAGTTTTTCACATCAAAAGTTCATTTTTCAAGATTTCATTCATAACGGTAATCTACAGTTTGCTGACGTGACCTAGTACTATCAAATTTCTACCCCATTTCAACCAATCGTATCACGACATGGCAGCTGTCAATCAAATCTTCATTTCAGGATAATTTTCTCTTCCAAATGAAGGGGAAAATGGCGCCTAATTTAGTGCCTGTCATCTGGCAGAATTTCTAGCTCATAAACTAACCACTAACTTGGCCAATTATGCAAACTATATCAAACGGTAATGTCTAAGAATGCAAAGAAATGTAACTGGCTCGTTAAAACTCGCATTCCAGGAATATTATTTACCGCAATAGCGATAATGGCGCGCGCCTCAGAGAGCCTAGTTGTCAGGGGTCGCACCTTGGAGATTCCAGGCCGACGGGCTGCACTGTCCGCTCGGCAACACGAAGGCAGCTGGCTGCCTGCGGCTCGCTGAGCTCCACTCAGCCACTAACCTCGCATCAGCAGGCTCTTCCTAAGGAGAGCACAACACACTGAATTCCACTCAATTTGGAGGCGGAACACGCCAGGATTGGCCAAAGCCGAATCCAGTCCCCAGAATTGTCAAATAAAATCATCGACATGCTACTATGACCCGCCTCTCAACCTGTCATCTCAGACAAGTTATGTTATCAGTCTGAAACGGACTCCAACGCACGCGACAAACGGGTTCAGTTCGACTTTAAGCATTCATCAATGTCAGTTGACAACTTTGGGACAGGTAGTTGTCTCTTGGTTGTTCCTAGGGTCCGTCTAAGACCCACGGCGGAGCCACTTTTAGCTACTATGGCCCCAGACTGTGGAACGGCTTGCCAGAGGACCTGAGGATGGCAGAGAGTGTGGCTATCTTTAAAAGAAAACCTAAAAGATACGCTAAAACCACATTGGTTTTAGCGTAACCTATGTGGGGTTTGGCGTAACCTATGTGGGATTAGTTGGCCAGTCGGCAGGAAAGTATCGTGGGACTTGACAAGACTTGGTGACCGAGATCACGTTTGAGGCAATTTGATCCCTGGGAGACTCCAGGAAACAGCCTTTGGCGAAATATCACTCTGGTGGTTCTTGAGGGATCAGATTATGACGATATGTGGCGAAAACGGGAATAAAAATAGCTATTTAGATGCAGGAAAGACAGGCTCACACTTGGCCCCAAATCAGCTCCATTTTACAACTGACTTGGACGCTATTGATCTCAAAACAACGCTAGGACGGCCAGAAACGCCGCGGACATCGCTGGGTGAGTGGCCAAATCATAATTATTGCCAGGAGATGGGTCCAGGTTCAAAAAAACCGAAATTCTCCTTTAAGGTGAATATTTTGGTTATTGAAGGTTTGTAAAACAACTGAATGTTTACAGAAAATAACCAAACTGAAATAACTGAACTGAAATAACTTTATTTTATTACATTTAATTTACATAACCAGGAACTAGCTAAAGAAAATAAATAATAATTCCCTTTAAAAGTGATCAGACCAACTACAGGTTTATTCTTGTGTGTATGACGAATTCTATTAACTCATTGAGTGCCAGCCACTTTTGGAGAACGGACGCTCCCAGTGCCAGAGTTTCAGAGCATTTTCAGTGATTTCTCGAGGCCCACAGAATATTGTGTGATATTACTATGTAAACACCGAACACGTACAAAGAACGATCAGACTCTCTTCTATCATCTGCAAAAAAAAGTTTATTGATCCCATTTTCCGTTCATTAGTTATGAGCCGGAGAAGATAGGCTGTTTTGAGCAAAAAGGCACTTTTCAAATTAGAAGCTGAGTTATTCCGCCTTTTGTGAAATGCAGCATTTCAAGCACATTCACTGAGTCTGAAGATAATATTTTCTGATGTAGTGACGTGGTGTAGTTGTGTGCTGCTCTGCGTGCCCCACCCCCCTCTCCCCCCCTCAACTGCAAACTCCTCCCCACACTAAACACAGCCTCACGCACCCAGTCTATTTTCGGAGCGCTCCGTTTGTGTGCGCCGGGCAGCTCCCAGCGCAACAAGGAAATGCCAAACCCGGACTGCAGGGAAAGGTTTGGCCCTTCGGCGTCGGGTGCTGCCTTTCTGGCGGCTAATCGTGTGAAGAAACTATGCAGACAGACAGACAGAGGCAGAGGAGCTCAGTTGTGTGCGCGGATTGACTGCGGTTCTCGCAGACGTCAGCTGCAGACAGAGCAATCTATATGGCTCTGGCTGCAGCATGCATCGGTTTCTCTTTGATCACGGCTTTTTCCTCCTGTTTTCGGGACCTTTCTGTAATCTGGAGAGCACTGTCGCCACCTACTGGGTCGGTAAAATAGGTTATAGACCTCCAATAGCTACAATATTTGTACAGGAGATGTATCGGGCATTGATCCACGTCCCACCGTCAAAAAACGCAATTGACGACAATCGTCGTCTTTGGCACTCTACGTTAGTATTCGAATTGACGACAACTGTCGTCATTGGCACTCAATCAGTTAAGGTATCTTCTCTGGAGTGGGGGACATCTCACTTACCGCCTGTAGAGTTGCGTGGGAGGGAGGTCACACAATTTTTTTTTTTTTTTTGTGATGATCGATTCTGGAATAAAAGATCGATTCAAAAAATCGTGACATTAAAAATCGCGATACTTAAGTGAATCGATTTTTCCCCCACCCCTACTTCCTATCCCATGCCCATTTTCCCTAGCCCCGCCCCCTTACTGATCACGCCCCCCTACCAGCATGCACATCCCCCTAGAAATTCCCCCAACCCACCCCTCGAATCCCGACTCACTACGACCTTCGTATCCCTAGCTACAGGCCCTTTTCCCCAGCCCCGCCCGCTTCCTTGACCCCCACACCACCCACACCCCCCTAGCCACTCTCTCTAGTTACCCCACGAACCCCGAACCCACTACGACCTTCCTAGCCCTAGCTATGGCCCCTTTTCCCTAGCCACGCCCCTTTCCCTCACCACACCCCTTCCCACCCCCTACACACCCCTGGAATGCTGACTCTGTATGACCTTCCTATCCCTAGCTATGGCACAATTTCCCTAGCTCTGCCCCTTTCCCTCACCACACTCCCTCCCACCTTCCACAACCGCTACCCACCCCTCAAATCCCGTCTCTCAACGACCTTCCTATCCCTAGCTTTGGCCCCATTTACCTAGCCCCGCACCATTGCATGATGGAACGGACGGACATGCAGCCAGAGTGACCTTGAACTTTGTCCTTTGACCACCAAAATCTAGTTGGTTCATCCATGAGTCCAAGTGGACATTTGAGCCAAATTCGAAGAAATTCCATCAAGGCATTCCTGAGATATCACGTTAACGAGCATGACAATGGCGGTCGTGACGTCACAGTGACCTTGAAAGTTGACCTTTGACCACCAAAATCGAATCAGTTCATCCTTGAGTCCAAGTGGACATTTGAGCCAAATTTGAAGAAATTCCATCAAGGCGTTCCTGAGATAGCGTGCTAACGAGTTTGAAAATGACAGTCGTAAGGTCACAGTGACCTTGAACTTTGACCACCAAAATCTAATGAGTTCATCCCTGAGTCCAAGTAAGGGTTGAGCCAAATTTGAAGCAATTGCGTAAAGGTGTTTCAGAGTGATCGTGTTAACGAACATCAGACGGACGGACGGACAGATAACACAAAGACAATGGCCTCTATCTCCCCAAAAGCGCCAATTTTTCCGTTTGCGCTCGTTTAACGCCGTGCGCAATGCAAATTGGGGCCAGACACAACCGCATGCCTGTGATAATTGTACTGGGCATTGGCTGTCACAAGGCAAAGCAGGCGTTTCAGCGCTAAAATGTGGGATAGATGCGTTACCCTATCGTCAGCAGCAAGAGCTTTGAAAAGGACCTCTTACGCGCAAATACCTCTCTGCGCTGGGCGCTCTGCACGGAGATTGGAAAGTGGAATTCCATTTGGATACGTCATTAAGCACGGGGTCAGCTCGCCATTCCGAAGTGTCGGCATTCCGATCATTGACTTCTATGCTTTCGGAGAGGCGGCCCTTTTTATCTCCAAAAAATGTTTTGCCGAGAGGTTAGGTTCTGGGGGAGGTTAGGCTTAGGCGTGGGGCGTGGGAGAGGTTAGGTTTAGGGTTAGGGTCTGGGGGAGGGTTCTTTCGCAATGGCGAGACAGATCTCAATTTTGTCGGAATGCCGACAAGACATCAAATTATGCTGCTAAAATTGGGTATTAGCAGATAAGTCAAGTCAAGTCAAGTCAAGTTTATTTGTATAGCACATTTCATACACAGAGGCAATTCAAAGTGCTTCACATAAAATGGTTGACAGGAAAATAAAAGAATAGAAGAAGAGAATAACATGGACATTTAAAAGCATCACCACAACAAAACTTAAAAAATAAAATAAAATGTAAGGGTATAAAAAGTGCATTAAGCAACAGGCGCAGCAGTTGCAAAAAGAGCTAAAAACTTATAGAGGAATAGACTATATAAGAAACATGACTAGACACACATATGATAGTGATTGAGAAATAGCTGTCAGCAGTTAAAAGCGACGGTAAACATAAAAGTCTTTACGGTAGTCTATTTTTAAAAATAAGTAAGGTTGGGGCAGATCTGAGGTGTTCAGGCAATTTGTTCCAGCTAGCAGAAGCATAGTGGGTAAATGCGGCCTTCCCATGATTTGATTTGATCCTAGGGACAGTTAATAAGCTGGACCCTGCTGACCTAAGAGTTCTAGACGGTTCGTAGCGTGGGAGCAATTCAGCTATGTATTTAGGGCCTAGGCCATTAAGTGATTTATAGACTAATAACAGTATTTTAAAATCTATTCTATGACACACTGGCAACCAGTGTAAGGACTTAAGAACTGGAGTAATATGATCAGCTTTCTTAGTCTTCGTTCAGTTTCAGTGAGGCAATCAACTATAACTCACTGAGAAACTTTTATCACATCGCAAAGAGGGAAATGAATTGAGAACACTTGTCCCATAGGCTATTTACCTTCATAGCCCGAAGGGTCGGCACCACAAATTATCTGTAAATAAGCTCAATCAATCAATCAATTAATCAGTTTAATACATGTCCCAGAAGGGCACTTTGGTTCACATCAGACAGTAGTGGAAATTACAACATCATTACTAATTTGATAGTAGTAATAAAGGCACACTTCAGAATTGAGATACATTATTACTAGTTTGAAAAAGTAATAAGGCACACTTCAATATTATACAATACATACACATTTGTTGCATTATGTACAGATTCCAAAAGACCATCTGCTGCCCTCAGCCGGGTCGCCGCGTGCGCAGCGCCACCGTTGCACTAGCTCCTCAAACAACGCAAGTGGCTCGCAAGTGGCTCTCTCTGTCCTCGCAGGAGTGAGTACACTCTATTACGCATGGAGAGAATTACAGCATATTGCATGCCTCGGCGAGGCAACCTCGCGCAAACAACCATTGCGAGACGGGAATCAGATTTTTTGATTGACGTAATGCCAGCCTTGCCTGGCCACGCCTGTGAATAATTCTGGTAGTTAAGACCGCCCAAATCCCGTTTGCGCAGGCATTTTGGGGCGCAGATGATTTTTGACAGAATTGGCACGGCTCTAATTTGCGCTTGCGACAGGTGCCGTGAAGGTTTCCGCATGAACGCCGAGAATTGCATCCCCAACATATTTCGGGGCTGTTTTAACTTAGAAATCAGGGAGGTCACGTCTACCAGACAATTATATCACTTTGAAACAGTTACATTTCTGTATAAATCATTACAAGTAGCTCCCGTGAGGTGGGGATGTTTTTTTTTTGCTGCTCGGCGGTGGAGCAAAACTTGGCAAAACACCTGGCGGACGGCGGGCGGGACGCTATCGTCCGTGCCTTACGGCACGCGCAAACAGTGCGCAAAGCGCTATTTAGGGATAGCGCCTGTCGGAAGATAGAGGCCAATGCCTCCGGCCTGGCTATCACTGTGACTGTTGTCAGTTAAAAAAAGAAAAGAAGAAAAGAAAATGCAATGCTCTGGCCGCCACAGTTTGGGGACCAACCAATAACTTACTGCATATCCGTCCTGTTCCCTTATATGGTGACAGGCCTTTTTGCACTCTGCGAGTTGCTTGCACAAGGTTAGTGCTTTGTTCCATTTTTTATGAGTCCAGCCCTGAAAGGTCATGGCTGAATGAGCTGAAGTAATTATACTCTTGTCGAAAGATTCACTGAACTGTTGCAATGTTTTTAAAAAGCTCCCTGACCACATAGCTTTAGTGTCAGAAGAGCCGGCGTTTTCCCACAAGAGCCATTCTATTCTGCTATAAATGGAAGTCAACGATATATTCTGTCTCGCTCTCTCTCTTTGGCTCTCAGAAATACCAAAATACCTTAAGCTTTGCTCAGACATGTACACACACACATCCTCTGAGATAACATGAAATAGATTGGCGTCAGTGCATGAGATGCACTACAAATACTATCTGATAACTTACATTTAGCATTAAAACAATAATAGTAATTTGATTTATTTTGGGAAACATGGGGGCAAAATAATTGCGCAAAATAACTTGCATTAATCAGAAGTGACAACTAAACGATCCATTGCAACACCAGCGCACAGCAGTCCTGCCATTTTGGCCTGAAGGAGACAACTCTGATTGGCTGCCACGGTTCTGTGCTGTTGTCCCATTGGCCAAAAGCGGCACTGTCGAAAGCAAATGTGTCAACCTAACCCTAGTCTCGCTGGCCAGCCTCCTCTCCCTTCCGTCCGAGGAGTCTGGCGCCACGGAAACAGGCAACAGGGATAAACCCTCCCCTGCTCTACAGCTGCTCTCCCATTGGAGCGACTGTTTCGGTGGCAGCCGGATGTCCGCTCCCGGCTTATTACAAACTCTGTCATTGGCTCCGACCATGTCAATCAGAGCGGTTTCCGCTCCCTCCTCCCTGTGTGTCGCTGTAAATGCCTTGCCGCCTCAGTGAAAACAACAACGCTAACTAGCTACCAAGCTAACAGCAGAAACCTACACGCTAGCTCATTGCTACATGCTGAAAACTGCAAATTGCATTGTTGAAAACTATTTTCCAAGGGCACTGCCGCTAAGCGCCGCCCATCGCAATCCCACTATGGAGACCTGCGGCGCCAGACTCCTCTCACGGTAGGGAGGGGAGGCTGCAGCGAGACTAACCTAACCCTAACCCTTCAACCATTGACTGTCACTCTTTCCGCCGCCCTCGCCTCCCTCCGCCTCCCCCAAAGTGTTTAGTGCGTCATTGTAAACAGTAGCCTACATGTCAAGTTTGCTGATTGACTGCATGAAAGATGAAGCGGATTTATCCCTCTGGCAATAAAAAAAAGATGAAAAAAACGTTAAAGTGAACTGACAAACAGCGGTCAGGTTGGCGAAACGTGTTCACTCAGTCATGAATCACCTCTGTTGCACTGCCAATGGTTTGTTGTGACTTCTGCAATGTAACGTTAACAAACGAACGCAGCTTGTAATGCATACTGCATCTCTCTAGTCTGTCTGTCAGTGTTTGCTTTCGCTAACTTAGCTAGCTGCGCATGTTCAGACTGCTATAAATAACCGCGTCGTGCATTTATCAACTTGTGGAGAAGAGATAGATAGACAGACAGAGAGACAGACAGCCTAATAGATGGACAGACAGGTAGACAGACAGACAGACAGACAGACAGACAGACAGACAGATATTCTCAGAGAGGTGTGCACAAAAAAGACACAATAACAGAAAAACAAACAATAACAAGGCCCAAAAATGCATTGACAATAATAAACAAGACAACATAGTCTATCAGACTCAGTCAAGTTTTAGTTAGAAACTGGAATGATGCATGATGAATGCATGATGGAAAGCAATGGATTGCAATGGAGTAAATAGCTATTGATTAAATATTAAATTAAAATGTTGGGGAGACTGGGCAATACGTTGCTCATTAAATAAAGACCAACAAGTAGCCTATTGCAACCAATAGCCAAATAGTATTTCATATTTGAACATGTATAACAGGAAATCTGGGGAAGAACAGTTTGAACAGGGTCAGATGCAACCAATAAATATAATAAAAGTGTTGTTATCTAGAATTGACAGGTTCCATGCTTAGGTTTGTCAGTAAAGGAGATGCTGGTTCATCAGCCAGAGTTAGTTCAAGGACAGACTCAGTTGATCCACAGCCAAGCTCATCCAGTACTAACACAGACATAGTACAGTCGGGTTCTGTGTTGTATCAGACCCAAGCATGAGACAGCGTGTAGCAGACTGAACGGTGTTTACTTGTGTGACCTCAATATATACAGCACAGCATACAATTGTAATGTTACAGTGCCATCTATTGGTAACCTCCAGTACAACAACATTATACATGACATCTCCCTTTCTTTAGATTTTTCTTTTCAGTTATTCTCCACGAACACAATAGAAATCACATAACTCAGTTTCTCTATAACACGAATAACTTTAGTAACCTTAGCGTTTCTACATTTTTTTTTTTTTTTTTTTTCTTTTCTTATTCTTGGTATTTCAAGGGAAGTCTAATAGGTCTACCAAAACGTGAAGTTTTTACATTATTGTCAGCGCTCACACTCTCATTTCTCACTGTTGACCTAGGCATGACAGTTTGTGGTGGCGGTGACCTTGCAGGTAAGTGTCTTTCTTGGTTGTCACGTTGTTCTGACTCTGTTCCTGCAGGCTGCTGTCCATCCTCTATCAGCTGTGGTGAGTCAGGTGGTACATTGTCAACAGTCTCAGTGT
Organism: Poromitra crassiceps; assembly: GCF_964638095.1. Lineage (NCBI taxonomy): Eukaryota > Metazoa > Chordata > Actinopteri > Beryciformes > Melamphaidae > Poromitra > Poromitra crassiceps. The sequence continues at coordinate 68,630,217 of NC_139625.1, forward strand.
CTTTTGGAAAAGTCCATGTTTCATTTGTTTTCCGTATGTGCCGTCTGTTCCTTCTGTAGATTTGGTCATTGTCGGTCTGTACGATGTATGACCTCGGTTGTTCATGTTTCTTCAGTATGACAGCACGTTTCCACTCGTTTTGCTGTCTGATTCTCACTCTTTCTCCTTCTTTCATCTCTGGTAGCTTCCTCGTCCCACGGTCAAAGTAGTGCTTCTGTTTGCTTTGTCTGTCCATCAACCTGCTCCGTACATGTTTGTACAGTTGTGGCTTCAACAGACTCTTTGACACAGGTATTTTTGTTTTCAGCCTCCTACCCATGAGCAGTTGTGCAGGGGAGTAGCCTACTCCATCCAGCGGCGTGTTTCTATACTCCAACAGAGCGATGTACGGGTCTGTGAGACTGTCCTGTGCTTTTTTCAGCAGATTCTTGACCGTTTGAATGGCTCTTTCTGCTTGTCCATTTGATTGGGGAAACTCAGGGCTTGAGGTGGTGTGTTTGAACTCCCAGTTGGTTGCAAACTCCCGCATTTCTGCACTCACAAGTTGTCTTCCATTATCTGAAAAGAGTTCATCAGGTACTCCATGTCTTGCAAATATAGACTTTAGGGCTGTAATGATGTGCTTGCTTGTAGTCCCATTTAACTTTGAAATCTCAGGATACTTAGAATAATAGTCCACGCACAGAAGATATTCTGCATTATTGAAATGGAACAGATCCATTCCAACTTTGGACCACGCTCTCTCAGGGACTGGATGAGATATCAAGGGCTCTCTGGGATTGTGATTTTTGTGTTTGCTGCACACGGCACATTTCTGTACAACATCCTCGATCTGTTTTGCCATTCCCGGCCAAAACAGGATATCTCTGGCTCGTTCTTTACTCTTCACAATTCCCATATGCGCCTCATGAATTTTCTCTAGCATCTCTTCTCTCATTTTTGTAGGCACTACCAGCTTTGAGTTTTTGAACAACAGTCCTTCAGTGTATGACAACTCCTCTCTAAAAGTCCAGTACTTTTGTATTGACTTTGGAACTTGGCTCCGCGACTCAGGCCATCCATCCTGTACTGCGGCTCTGACGAGTCTCAGTTCCTCATCCTGCTCGGTTGCATCTTTGAACTGCTGTTGCTTCTCTTCTGAAACTGGTAATTGTTGAATTATATAGCTCACATCCAACTCCTCTTCCTTTGTGTCATTTGAGCGATCCTTCAGGCTGGCTCTGCTCAATGCATCAGCAATGTGCATTTCTTTACCAGGCTTGTATTTCACCTGCAGGCTGTATCTTTGCAGTCTCATTAACATCTTTTGCAGCCTAGCTGGAGCCTTGTGGAGTGCTTTTTTGAAAATCGTCTCCAATGGTTTGTGATCCGACTCAACTTGAACTTGCCTCCCATACAGGTATTGGTGAAATTTTTCACAGCCATATACGATCGCCAGCAGCTCTTTTTCAATTTGAGCATATCTTTGTTCACAGTCTGTTAGTGTCCTAGAGCCATATGCTACAGGATGTCCTTCCTGTAGGATCACTGCTCCCAAACCACCTGCGCTGGCATCGACTGACAGTGTGACAGGCTTTTCTACATCATAATACTTCAACACTGGCGTGTTACTCACAAGCTCTTTCAGTTTTGTGAAGCTCTTTTCTTGTTCACACTCCCAATGCCAGATGGTTTCTCCTTCCAGTAGCTTTCTGAGTGGAGCAGACACTTCTGAGAGATTTGGGATGAATTTTGCCAGGTATTGAATGATCCCCATGAATCTCTGTAGTGCTGTTTTGTCTTGTGGCTCTGGTATTTCTTGTATTGCTCGCACTGTATCCATGTTTGGTTTCAATCCATCTTTGCTCAGCACATGTCCTATGTAGCTGAGTTCACTTAGTCCGATTTTGCATTTGTCTCTGTTTAATTTCAAGTTTATGTCTCTTAGTCGATCCAACAGTTTCCTCAACCTGTTGTCATGTGACTCTTTGTCTTTTCCCCAGACCAGAATGTCATCCATTACATTAACGACTCCTTCCAGTCCTTCCAGATGCTGTGACAGGCACCTCTGAAACACTTCTGGTGCTGAAGATATTCCAAAAGGAAGTCTCTTAAACTTGTACCTGCCCAACGGTGAGTTAAACGTACACAATTTGGAGCTCTCTTCGTCTAACTGGATTTGCCAGTAGCCTTGATTGGCATCCACGACTGAGAATACTTTAGCTTCCGGCATCTCTGCAACTACTTCCTCCACTGTTTTCAGAGGATAGTGCTCTCTTTTTATCGCTTTGTTTAAGTCCTGTGGATCCAGGCATATCATGATCTTCTTAGGTTTCACTATAGTCACCATGCTGCTGACCCAATCTGTGGGTTCTGTTTGTTTTTCTATGACATTCATGCTTTCCATTCGTTTTAATTCTTTCTCTATGTCTTTTTTCAGTGCTATTGGGACTTTTCTCGGTGGATGAATCACTGGTGGAACTTCTGGGTTTAGTTGAATATGGTGAACTCCAGGAACACAGCCCAGTCCTGTGAATAAATCTTCATATTCACTCAAAATGTCTGTCTCTGTTCCTTCTTCCACTCCATACAACCTTTTCACCATGCCTAGTTCAACACTAGATGAGCTTCCAATTACTGCCCTTGCATCTTGTTTTATCACTTGAAAGACCAGATCATACTCCTTGTCTTTGTATTGGCATTTTATGGTCTTCTGCCCTAGTGGTTTCTCTTTTTGCCCAAAAAAGCCCACTAACTTGTAGCAAGATTTTTGCAGTTTATTTTTATCCAGTTTCAACTCTTCCAACTCTCTTTTGGATATTACATTACAGTCAGCACCTGTATCTATCATCACTGAGAGTGTCTGGTTGTTTATTTTCAGCTTTACTTTCCAGTCATCTCTATCTGTTTGCACATGACATATGTCTGTTTCTTTCATAACTGTCCCAATAAACATGTCATCATCATTTGCTGTGTCACGTTCTATTCCTTGTATTTTCCGTCGGTGCTCTGTCTGCCCGCGGCTCTTGCACATCTTGGCATAGTGATTCTTTCTGTGACACGAGTTACACGTTTGGCCATATGCAGGACACTTCATAGGCTCATGTTTATATCCGCACCTTCCACAGTCAGCTTGTGGCTTATCTCTCTTTGATTGTGCTGTTTGTGGCCTTTCTTTGTTTCCATATGATTTTTTCTTGAATATTTTCTGAACTGGCACTTCAGTTTCTTCATGTAGCTTTTTAAGCTGGCTTTGGCTCACTTCGCTTGCACGGCATATGTCAACTGCTCTTTGAAGTGTTAGCTCCGGTTCTCTTAGCAGTCTGCCTCGGATCTGATCATTTGTTATCCCGCATACAACTCTGTCTCGTATCAATGACTCATTTAAGTCTCCAAACTCGCAATCTTTAGCTTTGTTTTTTAAGTCTGTGACGTATGCATCAATTGACTCTGCATTTCCTTGCACACGTGTGAAAAACAAATGTCTTTGGTACGTAAGATTCTTTCTCGGCTCACAGTACCTTCTGAAGAGTTCTTTCAGGACTTCCAGGTCGTCAACATCATCGTCAAACTGAAAAGTATTGAATACTTTCAAGGCGTCGTCTCCCGCGACATGAAGAAAAGTGGCACATTTCACTTTCTCCGACTTCTCAGCGATTCCACTTGCGACGAGATATATTTCAAACTTTTGTAGCCACACTCTCCAGTTTTCAGACAGATTTCCTTCCAGGCTCAACGTTCCTGGAGGTCTTTGCTGCTCCATTTTTCACTTTACGGGTTCGTTTTCGTCTTTTTTGCAGACTATTTCTGACACCATGTGTTGTATCAGACCCAAGCATGAGACAGCGTGTAGCAGACTGAACGGTGTTTACTTGTGTGACCTCAATATATACAGCACAGCATACAATTGTAATGTTACAGTGCCATCTATTGGTAACCTCCAGTACAACAACATTATACATGACAGGTTCATTAAGTACTAACAAAGACCCGGTACAGCTTCAGCAAATAATGCCAGGTGTACAGGAGGGAGGATTGTACTAGTGGCAGCACTGAGGTGTCAGGTGTGACTTTGTGGTAGGGTGACCATACGTCCTCTTTTGCCCGGACATGTCCTCTTTTCACGTCCTGTCCGGGGGGCTGGGGGGTTTATTAATTATTGAAAATGTCCGGGTTTTCACAGGACCATTAGACATAACGGTGCCTGGCGCTTTAAGGTCACTTTCACATATAAGCTGGCGGACTCGGTGCGATTCGGGGGGTGAAGTTGCAACATTGTTTCACTTTTCATTTGGTCCGGTTCGCTTTCACACAGCAATTTCTGAAGCGGGCCAGAGCAGCCCAGCCAGACCCCCTCCTTTCTGAACAATGTCGCCTGGACGATACGGTCGCTCATCTATTGGACAGAATAAAGAGGGGAAATCTCTCCACTTCCGCATTCTTCTTGCATGACCCACTAGACTAGTAGCAAATCCGCGAAATACAAACAAACCATGGAGCAGCAAGAGCAGAGCACCTTTATGCAATCTTGGGATTTCTGGTTTTACTATGGTGTTACTACCAAATCCATATTTTACAAGAAGGCGCCCAATATGAGCAGCAGATGAGGCAGCGAGCTGTTGAACATTTCATTCTGCAGATGAGACATACGAGGCAGAACAGAAGGAGAAGGCGTCTGCGAGCCGCCATGAGAGACAATGAGGTGTTGTTGTTCTTACACAGACGACGAGCCAGGTACGCCTACACAGGACCTATTGAAAAGTTATCCATTAATCATACAAGTCCGTAATTGCGTGCAAGGTTGAATTTGACAGATTTAAGAAATAGTAAATGCAATCCAGTCATCTCTGTTATGGCTGTCTCTGTAACCATTACAATTAATAATTTCTGTGCAATGGGAGTAGCCTAGGCAAACACTGCATGGCATTCCTTTTGTATTGTGACTTGTTTACAAGATCCAGTAATAAGACCAAATTATGATATTTTTCTTGATCTATTTGTCATATATCAACACTTATCTCTTGCATTGCCTATATTATTATTATGTTTTCTTCCAGCATGGCTGCATGTAACATAGAAAGATTACTACCCAAACATTCTGTGCAAGGCCTCTGTTATAGATTATAATTATAATTAAAATATATCCACTATAATAATTCACACATAGATTAATCAATTAATAAGTAAACAGTTTGCTTATACTGAAATACTTTTTGTCCCTACAGGACCATGTGGGCCAATCCACGTCCCTGCAGTTGGTGGCAACATATAAGTGACAACTGGACCGACAGAGACTGGCAAAGCAACTTCAGGATGAAAAGAATGTCCTTCCTGCACCTTTGTAACATCCTGCGGCCCAGTTTGACCCGCCAGAACACCACATACCGACGCCCTGTCCCTGTCGAACTGCGGGTCGCCATATGTCTGTGGCGGTTGGCAACAAATCTGGAGTACAGATCAATCTCCCATTTGTTTGGTGTTGGCATGTCCACTGCCTGCTTAATTACCCAACAGGTTGTCACAGCCATAAACCGGATCATGCTACAACAATACATCAAGACCTACAGGGCTACAGAGACAATAGACGGGACCCACATTGGCATCCTGGCACCAGCTGATGACTCCGCAGATTACAGGAAAGGGTTCTACTCTCTCTTGTTGCAGGGTGTAGTGGACCACAAACGGAAATTCTGGGACATCAATGTGGGCTGGCCAGGTAAAGTCCATGATGCCAGAGTTTTGGCCAACTCTCTGTATCATCGGGGCCAGAATGGCACATTGTTTCCAGGCTGGACCGAGACATTTGAAGGTGTGGATGTGCCCAGAGTCATTATTGGCGATGCTGCCTTGGCTGCTGAAGCCATTTCCAGAGGGAAGAGGTGTAACACCAGCTCAAACCCAGTTCAACCATCGACTCAGTCGGGCACGGATGACAGTTGAGAGGGCCTTCGGACGGCTAAAGGGTAGATGGAGATGTCTGCTCAAAAGATGTGATGCACACATTTCTCTGGTCAGCCACATTATCACAGCATGTTGTGTTCTACACAACTTCTGTGAAATTAACAATGAACAATGGGTAGATGAGGATCCTCTAGGACAGGGGTCGGCAACTAAGTTTGGCCTCGGGCCAATTTTTTTTGGGCAACTGAATGGCGGGCCAAAATCACATCATCAGGCGAGACTAGTTTTTTTCCCTATTAAACATAAAAAAAAAATTAATCACCCACTTACACAGACTGTCTTTTAATACATAAATAATTTCCGTTTTGAAAAATAAATACTTATTTTGGCCTAACTAAAGTATTAATTATTTTATGGACATTTAGCCCACTCTCAGGATTGGGCTATCCTTTAGTAACGTTTCTCGCGATACTTCCTAACTTCGTTATTGTTTGCGCTGGAGAACACGTTGTGTGCAGAGACAGCAAGACACTAGCTAGCTAGCGAGACAAAATGTCACTGTCCAAAGCAATGAAAAGGAAAGTTGACAGCGAGTGTATACTTACAAAGAAGAGTGGAGGGAAAAGTATGCGTTCATCCTACCTGATTTTATAAATGCCAAGCCAGTCTGTCTCATCTGCAACGAGGCTGTTGCAGTTTGTAAAGAATACAATATCCGACGGCACCACGACACGAAGCATGGCAACTTCAAAGATGCATATCCACTCCAGACAGGGGTACGCAAGCAGAAACTTGAAGCACTGACAGCAGGATATGCACACAGCAGCAAGATCCTGGTACGAGGCCTCACAGCGCAGCAAAAAGTCACAAGTGCGTCCCTTAAAGCAGCATGGGTGCTCGCCCGGCACAACAAACCATTCACTGACGCAGAGGTTTTTAAAGATGTGATGGTGGCAGTTTTGGAGGAGCTGGCTACTGATAAGTCAATGGATGGTGTGATCGCCTCGGTGAAACAGGTGCCTCTCTCTGCGCGGTCCGCTGTCCGGCGCATAGACGCGCTGTCGGATGCTGTGCATGGAGTCGTTATCAGTGGTCTGAGTAAGGCCAATTACTTTTCTCTGGCCATTGATGAGAAAATCAACCTCATCGTGACAGACGGGGCACCGGCCATGGTTGGAAAGAACAGAGGTCTGGTGAGCAGATTGAAGGAGATCGCGCCTCAAATGCACGGATTGCATTGTCTCATTCACCAGAGTGTCCTGTGCGCCAGGCTCAGTGGTGAGCTAAAGGGGGTTATTAAGGTGATGCGTGTCATTAATTTTATCAGGGGTACATCAAGCACTCAGCATCGTCTTTTCCGACAACTTGTGGCTGAGTCAGAGGAGGCCACTGACGATGACTTGCTGCTCCACAACGACGTGCGCTGGTTAAGTAAAGGTAAAGCGCTGGAGCGCTTCTGTGCGCTACTGAATGAGGTGAAGGCCTTCCTGAGATTAAGCAAGATGCGAGCTGCAGACGAGCACCTTGCATTTCTACAAGATGAAATGTTCATGTCCAACGTAGCATTTTTAACGGATATTTTTGGCCATCTGAACCAGCTTAACCTGCAGCTACAGGGGAGAGGCAAAACCATTGTGGAGCTGGTGGAAAAGCTGGAATCGTTCACCAGGAAACTGGAGTTGTTCCAGTCAGACATATCAACTGGCAGGCTCCTGCACTTCACTACACTAAAATCACAGACACGGGGACGAGTGACAGGGCCGATGGTGAATTTCATCAAACAGCTACAGGACAACTTCAAGTCCAGGTTTGAGGACTACTCCATTCCGAGGGACATCATCGCTTTTGTCCGTGACCCACTCACTGTCCGAAGTGAGGATTTCTCCTCCCTAGCTAAAAAAACCATCCCCTCTTTGGATGAGGCCGCATTTCAGATGGAGCTGATTGATTTCCAAACAGCCTCCCTGGTCAGCGATGCGCTCCAAAGTGCGCAATCCGTGGATGACTTTTGGATAGCATGCTCAGAGGAGTACAGATGGGTTAAAAAACTCGCCTTTTATGTGCTGACGATGTTTCCCTCCACCTACACTTGTGAGTCGTCCTTTTCTTCTATGAATGCCATCAAGACGCACGAGAGGAATCGCCTGACGCACAGAAATCTGGAGAACTGCTTGCGGATTAAAGTGACATCCATATCTCCAGACATCCAAAAGATCGTGACTGAAGGGAGATGCAACTTTGCCCATTAAGTGAGTAGCCTTTTAAGCATGTCATTATGTTTTTATTAGCCATATTCATTGTTGCTTGATTTTATTTAAATAGTAGCCTAATTTCTTTTCGCGTTCTCCTTTTTCTTTTTTTGCTCTGTAATTTCAGGAGCGCAGCGCATATGTCCCAGGTTCCCACCACAAGCTGGCGTGCGTCCGGAATCAAGCTTTAATCAATCAATCAAGCTGCTTTAATTTTATTATATTTATTTGGTCTTTGAGCCTAGTTTTTCTGTACGGTAATTTGTTTTATTAAATGAAACCGATTTTGCACAGTGTCACAGTGTCACAGTGCACAGTGCAGACAGACAGCGAGACTGCACACACAGACTGTTCGTTTTTCTCTCAGGAGCACATATGTGCCAAGTTCCCACCACAAGCCGGTGTGCGTTTGAACATGCTGTTTCTATTTTACTTAATTTAATCTTTGAGCTAACTTTGTTGTCATTAAATGAAACAATTTGCACTGTTCATATTTGTGTTGGCTATTTGACTGTAAAGCACAGAATCTGTAAGTTCACGACTTTTCTGAATAAATGCTCTGAAATTGGTATGAAATTGTTGTTTTTGTGATAGCAAATAATTTATTATTAATTAAATATTAATTATTAATAATATAATAATATAATATATTAATTAATTATTAATTGTGTTGTATGATTGAGGGATATGGCTAACATTACAATGCTTACTTGCTATGCAATCTATGCCTGTAATAACTAACATAATTTCACTTTCACATGTTTGTTTGAAAACTACTACTAATGACCACCATGGATTTTCCCATTTCCCCCCCCCAAAAAAAAATCGCCCATTTTTTTTTTTTTTTTTTTCAAAATCATCTGGCGGGCCAGATATTATCGGAGGCGGGCCAATTTTGGCCCGCGGGCCGCCTGTTGCCGACCCCTGCTCTAGGAGATGGACATGATGGACAGGCTGAGCCAGAGAATCTTGATCAGTACAAATCCTGGTCTATAAAAATAGTGCAAAATAAATTCTAATAGTAACATGATTTTACTGTAGGTTGGTAAAATAACCTTAAACGGCAGTAGTTCTTTTTTAATTCTGGACAATGTCAGAAGAGGTAGCTCAACAAATAAAATAAAATAAAAGATCTATTTTTTTTAATGGCCAACTCTCAGCTACTGAACCCAAACAGGATACTGGAGCACGCGGTTCACTGGAAAATATTTAATATAAATAAAGAAAAAAAATTGCATGGATGCAACTGGGACGTATACTCAGTGATGTACCCTGGGGTCATAGGATGTTTCGGGTCTCGCAACATCATACACCCTCGCCCGGGGTCCTCTCGCCATTCCGAAGTGTCGGCATTCCGATCATTGACTTCTATGCTTTCGGAGAGGCGGCCCTTTTTATCTCCAAAAAAGGTTTCGCCATTGCGAAAGATATTAGGTCCGCCATTCCGACATAGCATCTTGAGTTATTTAGCATACAGGGGTGGGAGAGGTTAGGTTTAGGGTTAGGTTCTGGGGGAGGTTAGGTTTAGGCGTGGGGGGTGGGAGAGGTTAGGTTAGGGTCTGCAGGTTAGGTTTAGGCATGGGGGGTGGGAGAGGTTAGGTTTAGGGTTAGGGTTCTTTCGCAATGGCGAGACAGATCTCCATTCCGACAATTTTGTCGGAATGCCGGTATTTCGGAGTGCCGACATTTCGGAAAGCCGGGGTATCCCCCCCTCGCCCAGGTGACCCAGCCGGGGCTGGCCAAGCCCCAACTTACGTCCCAGTAGCTACCCACGGTCAGCCCTCTAGGAAGGGTCGAAGGTGGTCACGTGGTCAGGGCCACTCAATCCGCTGCTCCGGAACTACTCTGCCGGGACCAGGGGGGGATAGAGGGCTCTGGTACGTAGAGTGACCGGGCTCTGTGGGTTGCCACCTGGCCGGGCTCCTCCCTCGTCTCACCAGGTCTAGGACCTGTGCGCTGCACCAGACTCCCCCGCTCCAAACATCTCATTCCGACGTGATGGTATCTTGGTGGATACCATGCAGTACCAGTAATTGGTGGCACTGCAGACTCCACTTGCGGCTTGAATGGCCCTCCTAAAAGGCCTCTCGTGGATTGTTGGGCTTCTTCCTCATGGAAGACGCAAGCTGGGGCGCTAACCCATACTGCTCCCGGGTGCCGTCCCTGTTCCGGCTGTCAACTGACTCTCCAGTGGTCACTAGTCTACCGGTATTCCTGGTTGTCACGTAGTCTATTCCTATGAGTCACTGGCTAAGCCAGGCTAACTTATAAAGAAAAAACATTGCATGGATGCAACTGGGATGTATCCTCAGTGATGTACCCTGGGGTCATAGGATGTTTCGGGTCTCGCAACATCATACACCCTCGCCCAGGTGACCCAGCCGGGGCTGGCCAAGCCCCAATTTACCCAGTAGCTACCCACGGTCAGCCCTCTAGGAAGGGTCGAAGGTGGTCACGTGGTCAGGGCCACTCAATCCGCTGCTCCGGAACTACTCTGCCGGGACCGGAGGGGGGAGGGCTCTGGTACGTAGAGGGACCGGGCTCTGTGGGTTGCCACCCGGCCGGGCTCCTCCCTCGTCTCACCAGGTCTAATAAGACGCTGTGTGCGTTGAAATGTTAGTTCTCGCATCCTTATTTTCCAGTGAATCGAGTGCTCCAGTATCCTCTTTATGGGTTCAGCCGCTGAGTGAGAAGACGCACATAGAACTGTTTGCTGCAGTACACTGTCCTGAGAACACAGACCTTCTGTCGAGGGGCTGAAGTGAGACTCCTACACAAAAATGAAAAAATATTCACACATGAACAATGGCAGAAGAGGTAGCTTAACAAAAAAAAATATATATATATATATATATATATATATATATATATATAAATTACATTTCTCAAGTACAAAAAAAGCCTTGTTTTTTGGGGAACAACAGCAACATTACTTCGCCTTCTGTGTGCAATTACAAAAACAAACTATTCAAGCTCAAAGAAGGTTTGGTTAGCATCATGGAGAACAGAAGATGTTGTGCTTTGCGGAGCCATGGGATCAGCTGGGGTGTGGGAGTAGTTTATGGTAGCTTGTGGGTTGTGTTGACGGGCACTGGGTGCCGGTGGGTTGTAGGGGTAGGTAGGTGCTTGTGGGTTGTTGGGAGGGTCCATTGGTGCCGGTGGGTTGTAGGGGTAGATGGGTGCTTGTGGGTTGTTGGGTGGGTTCATTGGTGCTGATGGGTTGTAGGGGTAGATGGGTGCTTGTGGGTTGTTGGGTGGGTTCATTGGTGCCGGTGGGTTGTAGGGGTAGATGGGTGCTTGTGGGTTGTTGGGTGGGTTCATTGGTGCCGGTGGGTTGTAGGGGTAGATGGGTGCTTGTGGGTTGTTGGCGGGGTCCATGGGTGCTGGTGGGTTGTGGGGGTCAGAGCGGTGCCAGGGTCATGGGGGCATCATTGGTGCTGTGGGCATCCAGTGTGGTGCAGGCGGGGTCGGTGTTTGGGGCGATATAGCCCTTACAAAAGTCCCCATCATCTGCAAGAATAGTTGGCTGGTGGCCTGCTGCTGCTTCTGCATAGCCCTAAAACGGCGCTCTTCTGCTTCTTGTTGCATTCTCATAAAATTATCAAAAGCAGCATTCTCCTGGTCTTGCCATTTTTGGTCAGCCTCATCCATTTGCCTCTCTTGCTGCATAAAGGTTTCCAAACCACGGTCAGCGCGGTCAGCCTTGGCCTTCCTTTTCCTGCATTGGGCACCGGGAATAGCCCACCGTGGGGCACTCTTGCCTTGGTCAGTGCTGGTGCTGGGTGTGTTCTCATCTTCAGGATGCCCCTCCACTGAGCTGAGATCCCCTGTTAATAAAAAATAAATATTGTAAACATGCCATTTCGCTGTGTTGAACTATATAGTGTGAATATCATAACCAATAATTGTTCAGAAAATAGGCCTGGCATATAATAACCAACAATCACAATTCATATCCATACTGTCTATAAAAAAGACTACATAAAGTGTAGCTAAAGTGGGCTAAACAAGTTGTTTATTGGGCCAGTGGTGTGTGAGTATGCGAGAGCTCTGGCATGAAGAGAGAAGCATTGCACCACACACAACACACACGCACGTCACACACACGCACGCACACACAAACACACACACACACACACACACACACACACACACACACACACGTCTCACACACACACCACCAACAACAACAACAACATCAACAACAACTCTTACCGCTTTTGTCTGAATCCTCCACCTCCAGATCAGCGCTGTCATCCAACTTTTCAGTCGGTACTGGTGATGCCGTTTGACGGGCTTCATCTTGGAAAGATTCAACAAGGTGTTTTGGGCTGGATGTGGGTCTGGTACCGAGTATAACGTCCAGGTCGTCATACCATGGGAACTTGTCTTTCTCGTCCCCCGAGCTCCCACTTTTTCGAAGCTTGTCACAGACTTTAATGTAATCCTGGCGGAGTCTCTTTACTTTGTTGTGGCATTGCACAGCTGGGCGATTGAACCCTGTTGCCTCCATTCTCGTGCTGAACAACATATACACCTCGTTGTTTTTGTGCATCGTTGCAAGCAGCTGTGATACATGTTAATCTGACCAGGTGTCAATCAGGGTTTTCACCTCCTCATTGGCCCATGTCTGTCCACGAGCCATTTTTCAAGCCTGCTGCCACTAATAACTGCTAATAATGTTTCATTCCCAGTACACGTGTGCACGCTGCAGTTTGTTTTTCCTTCTTCTACTGCGTTTCTACCCATGATGCACAGGCGCTTTCTCTTTGCTTTTGTGAATAGTCCGGTTTCCTTTCACACAACAAACAAACCTTGCCAGGGTTCACTTGGAAGCGAACCGAGACCCATGTTTGCAACCGCGCCAGACTTTGTTTGTTCGTTTGTTTGTTCCGCAACAGAGTTCGTTTGTGCTTTCACACCATCCCAAATTAACCGTACTATCCGAGGAAACAAACTCTGGCGCGGTTAAAGCGGACTAAACAGCTTATATGTGAAAGCGACCTAAATAGTACTCTGTTGCGTGTGACGTAATCCCTGAGAGGCTGCCTCCCTTGTGGGCCTCCCACTCACAAACACAGAGAGCTGACATCGGAGCAGCACTGGGGCTCCGAGCCTCCTACTACAAAATGCCGAAGCGTAAGTGTGAATTTAGAGACAATTTAAAGACAAGATTCCCCACTTACCGTCCCGGTCGGGACAAATGGGAGGCGGAGTGCACTGTGTGCAAAGCTGGCACATATGTGTCCCTTTCAAATAAAGGTGCGGGGGATCTGAAAGTTCTTAGACCCAGGAAAATGGAGGATGCTGTGAATGGAATGCAGCGGAGGACGCATTCGCATTTCATACTGTGAAACACCACAACAGCTACAGGTCCATGGATTGCACTAGTGCCTTGCTATAAAAGGCATTTCCAGACTCGGACACCGCCAAAAAGTTCAGCAGCACTCGCACTAAGACAGAAGCCATTGTCAATGGTGTTATAGCGCCTGAAGAAGAAAAAATATTGAAGTAGCCTAATTTTTTATTATTATTATTACATTGACAATATTGTAAGATATATTTTGTTAAAAGATTTTCTAATACAGAAGAGGTATTATTTATAACATTATTTCATATTTTTGTATTTATTTTTCCAGTAAGACTTGAAAAGAGTTATTATTTTTTTGTATTATAGGCTATATGTAATAAAGTACCTAGAGCCGAGTGTCCTCTTTTTTGGAAATCAAAATATGGTCACCCTACTTTGTGGCAATGACAAAATTTGTCATTGCCATAAAGTCTCTGCAAACGCCCTCCTACCTGGCCATTCTGAGCTACTGGGAGATTTGGCAGTTCTACATCAAAGCGCTGAAGATCAGAATGGATGAACTGTGCAACTTCACATGGCAGGAAGTCCAGGACCGGCTCATCAGCCTGCAACGAGAACAGCAGATGTGCATCCACAAGAAAGAGCTAACAGAGCTTGACATCTACCATCGCATCCTGCGATTCAAGAATTACATTGTGGCCATGGTCAACAAATATCTGCTACCAGTGCAGCTGCAGCTTCCCCTGCTGGGCAATGTGGTCTTCCTCACCCAGGGCCTGAATTACAACTCTGAGCATATCCTATTCTGGGGGCCTGGCTCACTGTTTCAGAATAAGTGGAACCTGCACCCCAAGTACAAGTGGGCTGGAAACCGCCTAGAGCTTGCCCAGCAGCTTAGCAGGCTTATCTTGATGATGGGTTTGGCCAATCTGCTGCTGTGCCCCTCATCATGGTGTGGCAGGTGCTTTACGCCTTCTTCAGCTATACAGACGTGATCCGATGAGAGCCTGGAAGCCTGGGCGCGCGACGCTGGTCCCTTTATGGTCAGCTGTACCTGCGACACTTCAATGAGATGGACCACGAGCTGCATCGGCGTTTGGGTTGTGGCTACAAACCCACCTCCAAGTACATGAACTCCTTTACATCACCACTGCTGACTGTGATGGGTAAGAATGTCACCTTCTTCTCAGGCTCAGTGTTGGCTGTGCTCATTGCCCTGAAGGTCTATGATGAGGATGTTCTGACAGTGCAGCGCACATTCTGACTGCTAGCACTGTCCTGGGAGTGGTTATCACTATCACCAGGTACTTCATTCCAGATGAGCATATGCTGTAGTGTGGCGTCCAGAACAGCTGTTGGAGTGCGTGTTGGCACACAGGTAACACTTCATAATACTGTAACACAAAAAATGGGTAGTTACTGAGGAACGAGTAAGGAACGAACCATTAGTTCATGAATAGTTAATGATTAGTTAATGAGTAGTTGATAGGTAGTTCCTTAATGGTAGTTACTTAAGAACTGACCATTAGTTACCATGTTAACGAACCAGTAAGTAATGATTACTTCCCTAAAAAAAACTTTTTTTTATTTGTTTTCATTCACTAGTTCATTAATAGTTAATCGGTAGTTCCTTAAAGATCCTTAATGGTAGTTACTTAAGAACTGACCATTAGTTCCCATGGTAGTTACTTAAGAACTGACCATTAGTTACCATGTTAACGAACCAGTAAGTAATGATTACTTCCTTTTTTTTTTATATATATTTCACTAGTTGTTAAGTAATGGTAAAGTAAGCAGGAAGTAATGGTGTATTCCTTAGTAACTACTCAGTAAGATGTACTGCTTTACTTGAGGGGGCACAAACATGTTAAGTAATGGTAAAGTAAGCAGGAAGTAATGGTGCATTCCTTACTAACAACTCGGTAAGATGGACTGCTTTACTTGAGGGGGCACAAACATGTTAAGTAATGGTAAAGTAAGCAGGAAGTAATGGTGCATTCCTTACTAACAACTCGGTATATACTATAGAAATAAACCATTACTTCCTGCTTACTTTACCATTACTTAACATGTGTGTGACCCCTCAAGTAAAGCAGTACATCTTCCTGAGTTGTTACTAAGGGATACACCATTACTTCCTGCTTACTTTACCATTAGTTCCCATGTTTGTGCCCCCTCAAGTAAAGCAGTACATCTTACCGAGTTGTTAGTAAGGAATGCACCATTACTTCCTGCTTACTTTACCATTACTTAACAACTAGTGAAATATAAAAAAAAAAATAAGGAAGTAATCATTACTTACTGGTTCGTTAACATGGTAACTAATGGTCAGTTCTTAAGTAACTACCATGGGAACTAATGGTCAGTTCTTAAGTAACTACCATTAAGGATCTTTAAGGAACTACCGATTAACTATTAATGAACTAGTGAATGAAAACAAATGAAAAAAAGTTTTTTTTAGGGAAGTAACTAATCATTACTTACTGGTTCGTTAACATGGTAACTAATGGTCAGTTCTTAAGTAACTACCATTAACACATTGAGTGCCAAGGACGTCTGTGGACGTCCTAAAAAAAAGTAATAAGTAATAATTCATATTATTCCATAATTCTGCTGTTTAAGGTCGTACCCAGCCAGTGAGCATGAATCCCTTCAAGGGATCACACAGCGCCACCTTAAACATCTACACGGGAGCTGCGCCACCCACCTCAGATCCTTTACTTTGTGCAGGAGAAAGCGGAGAAAGCCGTGATCAAAGCGAAACCGATGCATGCTGCAGCCAGAGCCATATAGATTGCTCTGTCTGCAGCTGACAGTTGGCTTCGATTCGCGCCCACAACTGAGCTCTTCTGCTTCTGTCTATCTGTCTGCATATAGTTTCTCCACACGATTCCCTGCCAGAAAGGCAGCACCCGAAGCCGAACGGCCAAACCTTTTCCTTCAGTCCCGTTTGCCATTTCCTTGTTGCGCTGCGATCCGCCCGGGGCAAAAACGAGGCTGCGAAAACAGACTGTGTGCGTGTGGGGAGGAGCCCGCAGCTCAGGGGTGGAGAGGGGGGGAGAGGGGGGTGGGGCACGCAGGCTGCACAGAACTACACCATGTCACTACATCAGAAAATAGTAGCTAGAGTCAGTGAATGTGCTTGAAATTAGAGTGCAAAAAGTATTCATAAAAGTGACTTTATCTTGAAAAGTAAAAAAAGACAGCAGAAAACCCTTGAAAGTGCTCTTCTTTCAGAGGCTGTCATTTCATAATGGAACTGTCTAGAAACAAAATTTCTTCTTTGAAAGAAGCAGGAGTGTCCAATGTTTCATTAGAGTCCAGCCCTGTTCATATAGCCCTAATAGAAAAAATTCTATAGCTGTTTTCAACTGAATGGAAGTGAATCTGGCACAGGCTCCAGACAATTTTACTGAAGCGCCGTGGCACTCAATGTGTTAAGGAACTACCTATCAACTACTCATTAACTAATCATTAACTATTCATGAACTAATGGTTCGTTCCTTACTCGTTCCTCAGTAACTACCCATTTTTTGTGTTACAGTATTATGAAGTGTTACCGGCACACATTCACTACATGCCAGACCACTGGAGGGGCAATTCTGACAAGAGCGAGACCCACGCTGAGGTGGCACAGCTGTTCCAGTACAAAGTAGGGATGGGCATTTCTAGCAAAAACACTATTCGAAATTCGCTGGCCAAAGTCGACTTTTAATCGAAATTCGAAAATAAAATAAAAATGTAAAAAAAAGGGGGAAAAAATGTAAAAAAAGAAAAAAGACAATTGTGAGTGAAATATTGCATTGTCTCCCCTGATTCTAAGTCTAAGGCTTTATTAATTAATAGAAAAAGCTTCTGCTGTGGATTTTTAGCTCAAACAAGCATTGCACCACTGAAGTAAAGAACAGGTTACATGACATTGACATTTTCGAAAATAAAAAACAGTTTTGACAATCATGAGTGGTTCATTAAATATTTAGTAGGCTCAGGTCTGAGTGCCAAAGGGGTGCCAAAGTCACCCCCTCTCCCTCTTCATGGGATTTCATCCTCCATCCATTTTTCCATAAACCTTGCTTAAAATGCTTATAAAAATTGTTTTACTTGCTCAAACCAAGCGATTCGACTATACTTAGAATCAGGGGAGACAATGCAACATTTCACTCACACACACAAAAAAAAAAAAAAAAAAAAAAATTCGACTTTCAATAATAAAAGTCGACCTTGATAATAACAACGATTATTCGAAAATTCGAAATTCGATGCCCATCCCTAGTACAAAGCAATGTTCATCTTGGAGGAGTTGCTCAGTCCAATTGTCACACCCTTCATCCTCATCTTCCCCCTGCGAAACAAGTCATTGCAGATCATTGACTTCTTCCGGAACTTCACCGTGGCGGTGGTTGGAGTTGGGGACATCTGCTCCTTCGCACAGAGCATCCGATGCCATGGAAACCCAATGTGGATGTCAGAGGGCCAGACAGAGGCTTCTGTCTACCAGCAGGCTGAGAACGGAAAGAGAGAGTTGTCCCTCGTGCACTTCACTATCAAGAACCCGCACTGGCAGCCCCCCCAGGAGAGTTCAGTGTTCATCAGCCATCTGAAGGAGAAGGTGCACCATGAGGCTCAAGAAGGTCCCTCCACCCATTTGCTGTTCTCTGAGGCTCCTCTCTGCACCTCGCTGCTGTCCACTGACTCTGCGCCTGAGCCTGACAATGTATTGGTCAGTGTCCCGGCCCACCCTATTCTCTCTGCGGCTGCCAGCGTCTTGTCCTCTCTGTCCACCTCAGTGCACCATGTACCACAGGGATTGCACTATTATCGACATTATCGACAGTATGTCTAACAGCGACTCTCACCTCTGGAGCAATGCACTGGTTTCAGAGTTTGCCTCAGCAGAGCTGAGCCTCCATGCCATCTACATGCATGAGGTGAGAGCTCCCAGCTCCAGAGAACTTCAGGGCAGTGGCAGAACCCAGTGCCGATGAGAGATCTACCCACCAACACTGGTTTCGGGGCACATAGTGGCCTTCCTGCCAAAGGCTCCATGGCCACCACTCTCTTCAACAAACATGGCTTTAGATCAGTGATACTCCTTTATGGGTAGTTGTGGCTCTTTTAAGTCCTACTTAAAATAAATAAATAAAATAAAATAAATACAGGGAAGAAAGGGAGTTTTTTGGATTGTGGCTCTTTCAAATATGTTTTTTGTCAATGGCTCCTGAGTAGGGCAAGGTTGCATAGCATTGCTTTAGATGATCTTCATGGAGAATTTAGCTTGGACCATCTCATCGCACAGGACCAGAGGTGGCCATGCAGAAAGCAAATGCTGGGCAGTCATGTCCACCTGTCTGAGTACACAAGCGGTGCACATCGAGGTCATAGAGAAAATGTTCAACATCCAGCTTCATCAACGCTTTGAGGAGATTCACCGCTATCAGACGGCCAGTGACACTGTTGCATTCCGACAGTGGCACAAACTTCATTGGAGCTTCGAAGAACTGCAGATAAACTCAGAAGACCCAGAGTTGAAACCTCACCAGCAAGACAAGGGCTGCACCTGGACATTCAATCCGCCGCACTCCAAACATGGGGTGTGTGCTGGAGAGGATGATCGGTGTTGCACGATACATTTTGCATGTCATGTTGCTGAAAGGAGAACTGTCACTTGAACATATATACTGTAATGTACTCCAACTACATGGGTGGTCTGGTATTTGGTTTTAAAATTATTGGCCTCTATCTTCTGACAGGCGCTATCCCCTAATATCGCTTTGCGCACCTGTTTGCTCTTGCAAGCATTCCACCTTGCGCCGTCCGCCAGGTGTTCTGCAGAGTTTTGCTCCCCCGCCAATCAGCAAAAAAAAGCATCCCCTGTGGAGTGGAGCCAGCCGATAGGTTAACTGTGCCTGGCTGAGCCACGTGTAACGTATAGGGCCGGTGTGCAATAAAGATAATTGCACGTAATGTATACTTACTCTACGTATTTTGCTCACTTAGACGTATTCTACTTATTCTTGCTTCTTTCGCATTTACTACTGTTTATTCTATGCTATGTTGTATTCTTATTCTTCTTATTCTGCTTATTTTGCATTTACTATTGTTTACTTCATGCTATGTGTGTTCTGTGAGCGAGCTACTGTAATTGTCCCCATTTCCCCCCTGGGATCATTAAAGTCTTTCTGATTCTGATTCTGATTCTGATAGCCTATGTCCATTGTCCAACAAGTTTTCTCAATTAATTTCCCTCTTTGCGATGTGATAAAAGTTTCTCAGTGAGTTATAGTTGATTGTCTCACTGAATTATCTGCTAATACCCAATTGTAGCAGCATAATTTGATGTCTTGGCATGGCAAGGCTGTGCGTAATGACATATCCAAACGGAATTCCACTTTCCACTGCACAAATACCTCTCTGAGCTGGGAGAGCAGCCGTAATCTCCGTGCACCACACCCAGCGCAGAGAGGTATTTGCGCGTAAGAGGTCCTTTTCAAAGCTCTTACCGCAAAGTAATTGCGCGCTGCTGACGATAGCATAATGCCATCTATCACATTTTAGCGCTGAAATGCCTGCTTTGGCTTGTGGCAGCCAATGCCCAGTACAATTATCACAGGCATGCGCTTGTGTCCGCCCCCAATTTGCATTGCGCACGGCGTTAAACCAGCGCAAACGCTAAATTTGCGCTTTTGGGAAGATATAGCCCATTGTATTCAATGATTTAAAATGGAAGACAAAGACATGGAGGACAACAGTGTTAACAATGAAGGTACAGACCTTCCTGAGAAGAATCCTCCAGATTAGCTGGCCCATCACCATCAGCAACAGTGACCTCAGAGGAAATCCAATAAAGTGCTGGAGCTGGATCACCAGTGTTGGGCAGTAGCTTGCTACAAGTAGCGAAGCTACATAGCTTAACTACATTTCTCAGTAGCTTGGTGGTAGCTTCACTACTTTTGAACCAAGTAGCTTTTTCAGTAGCTAAGCTATTTATAGACCCAAGTAGCTTGTAGCTTCCTGCAAAAGCTACAAGCTACTCGCCAGAGAAAATCCATGAGCAAAGCACGCAGTGGAGATTTCTGCTGTGGTTTGGATTAAACAGGAGGAGACATTGCATATGTCAAGTGTGCCTGTGTAGCCAATAAAGCACTTCCAGTTCCATTATGACAGACAAGTGTTGTTGTCTCATCCTTGCTTTTTAGCATCCTTGCCTCTCTTGCAGCAAGACCCGGCACTACTCTGCCTCTGATTGGGTTGGGTTTAGGCAATGAAGACTGGGTAGGGCAAAATATGTCATGTGCTGGCGAAGTCACATCAGCAACGAACTTTGAAAGATGGCAGAGCCAGAGGGAGCCACTGGCAGTGATGAAGACGTTCAGGTTTTATTGTCTGTTTTTGAATATCGTACCAGTGAGATTTTCAGTGTGTTTTATAATATAATAAACAATCAAAATGAGATTTTCTTTTGCCTGTCTATTTGTTTGGTGGAAAGTTGTTCTTTCACATGAAGTTGATTCAATGTGAGAAAAAAAGTAGCTTTGATGTAGCAAGCTGCTTTTGCCATGTTGCTCGTAGCTTAGCTTGCTACATTTCTCTGGGGATAGCTTCAATGTAGTTTAGCTATATTTAATCGAGAGTAACTGATAGCTTAGCTTACTACATTTTCCAAGTAGCTTGCCCATCACTGGGATCAGCCACACACTCCGCAAGCCTGCAGCAAACATCAGCAGCACATCCCTAACCTGGAACCCTCAGGGAAAAAGGAAGAGGGGGCACAACAAAACACCTGTTGCCAGGACCTTGATGCAGACACCAAAAGGACGGGCTACACCTGGAGTCAGCTGGAGCGGAAAGCTCATGACAGAGACGGCTGGAAAGCCCTTGTCAGCATACTGTAGGGCCACAGCAGCCACAGTAACACCACTAGTCTCTGTGCTTCGCGACCTTGCAAGCACCCCAATGTCTCTCTTCAATTTGTAGAAGCGCTTCAAACGTATACTCTAAATACGGTCGGCCATTGAATTCAAAGTCCTCATCCACATTGTTTAAATCAGATAAATATTCAGCTATGACTTATAAAATCCAATTTAGACAACATTAAGCTACGCTGTTTGTACTCCAACACAACAAATTCCTCCCAGCACTCCTCTCCGACTACCATTGTTTTCCTGTAACAACTCAACTTTCGCGAGACGTGGTTACCCACATGGTCCTTTCCATAATGTTGTCAGACACTTATAATAACAATCTGAGCTGGTCAGTGGCAAAAACAATGGAGAGCATTGTACCCCGTCGGATGACATTGCAGCCTATTTCACAGCTGCCGGCTGAAGTGCTCACGCTGAATACTGGACCAACTTCAAAAATTGTTGTTCCCACTTGTCACTTAGACACAAAAGCATGGGAGAATAGGGTCCAGCTTGAAAAATACCGGAGTTACCCTTGTGTATCTTCACTGTCTAAACCAAAGTGCAACTTTGCTGTACACTTCATGTTAAACCCACATTGAATCCAAACAGCAAATGCCGACAGATGACATTTCTATTACAATGTCAATATGTGCGGTACTTTACAGTTTAAATTACCGGCAAGTCACCCACATGTTTTGCATATCTTGCATCGTCTTCACACACGTACACACACATACACACGCGCGCGCGCGCGCACACACACACACACACACACACACACACACACACACACACACACACACACACACACACACACACACCAGACCTTGTAGCCATTTCTCATTGTTAGGGCCTGCCAGATTGTGGTGTGTGTGTGTGTGTGTGTGTGTGTGTGTGTGTGTGTGTGTGTGTGTGTGTGTGTTTGTTTGTGTGTGTGTTCTCTACTGTCTTTGAAACACGGAGAACATTTGAGGTGGCTTATGTCTTTATTACTGGGCAGGTTGCACAAGCTATGACATGAGCCAAAAATAGGCATGTACTGTAAGCTGACATTTTACCAGCATCAATGTATTATAGCAAGCTGACCTTCAAGGATAATGCAAAACATATGTCTAACTGGCATTGACCAGGAAAGTTACAGTTTCAATTAGTAGATTAATTAATAGAATAACCCAGTGGATAACGCAGACTCGGATGATTTATGGCACAAGACTGAAATATGAGGTTACATTTTACTATTCACAGTATCTGACCCTGCAAACATATGGAGACAAAGCTTTCCCGTCTTTACTATAAAATATATCTGCTTTAAAATCTCTGTTCATAAACTGTTGATTGAACAACTTATGATCATAGCATGAAAGATTTTCCAATAAACACAATTTATATGACATTTTCATTTTATTGTGACATGTCTTTACTGCCTTGTTTAGTAGCAATTTGACCTTTAGAGACGATGTGGTTTGTGCTGCTTATAAAAATGACCTGGGCTGTTAGGGATAAAGATGACGGAGGGAGTCTTGCAGAAATCACGTATCTCCAACTTGAATCCTTGTAGCTACACATGCATCCATACAGTAGGGAGTAGGCTATACAGACACATTGAAATAGCTGTCTCCCATATGTTCCATGACACCCTCCCCCCTTCTCTCCCCAATTGTCCTTGGCCAATTCCCCCTGCTGCCAATCCGGGGAGAGTTGTAGCACATGCTTCGTCTGATACATGTGCAGTCGCCAGCCGCTTATCTTCACCTGACAACGAGGAGTTTCACCGGCAGGACGTAGCACATGGGAGGATCACGCTATCCCACCCAGTCCCCCTCCCCACCGACCAGGCGCCGGACCGACCAGAGGAGGTGCTAGTGCAGCGACCAGGACTCATACCCCACTGGCTTCCCCCAGACACAACTCTGCAATGGTACAGTTGTTACTCATTTAATTCGACCACTTTACTACTGGGTTTCCAAGGTAGTCTCTTGTGTGGTGGCTTTTTTATTGTTTAAAGGCACTATTTGTCAGATTCAGCACCACTAGATGCCCACAAAAGACTATTATATATCTAGCGAGACATGCAAGTTATTGTGATGGGAGCAGTGAAAGAAGCCACGCCCCCTCTCTGTGTTGTGAAAACCTGGCTTGTTGATTCAGACCTGCTGGAGCGCCGGGCCGTGCTCTTTCTTTCTGTGGATTTAGGCATTTTCCACATTTATAAATGGACAAAGAGCGGCCCAGTGAGGCTTGACAGCATCTACTGCATCAAGCCATGACTGTGACTGAGGAAATAAAGCAGCCATGGCTGTGAAAATAAGGTTAGTCTCTGTTTGTATCATGGTTTAGGACTGTGTATTTCCTGAGGCCTATACCACGAAGATTAGTGGCTTAGCGAGGTAACTTCAGGTTTAACCCTGGGTTTGCCATGCTACGGCGCTAGTTAACTTCTTACCGATATATATATTTCCATAGCAACTCATGCTTCACACTTAACCTGGTCGATAGCAGGTTAAGTTGCAAGGATAAGATTAAACCTTAAAAGGCACCACTCACGAACCAATGAGCTTCCTGGAAAAGGAGAGAAGAGTCTTTTGCGACCGCCAAGACCCATTTAATCATATATCTCCAAAGCGCACCGTGTGCACAACGGAGATGCTGAACATCAGTGGCAAAATCAAGCAAGCTGAATAATTTACGCATTGAGACAATCTGCATTTTTTTGCCAGCCCTCCTTTCTGTGATTATTATGTCCAGCAGTGTTGCATTTGGTTTTTAATAGCCTTCATCTTTGAATTCTTCATATTTCTGTGAGATTATGGTTTGTTCCTCCAGCGTGAAGTAGCCTATTCATTTTTATTTGCTCCCAAGCTTGACCCTGCCGATTGCAGCTGAACGCTGCGTGCATGGGGAAATATCACTAAATCACCTGCGTAAAAAGCCATAAACATCTAGAAGCGCACTAATGTGCGCTGTGTGCAAGGAGCTGCTATTTGTATAGGCTATTTTTTTTATTCAATTAAAACTATGCCTGCACCATGTTGATTCAGAGCCTATATTTCTAACGTTAAATCTATGATCTAAATAGGCCTACGGATTTTGGAAATTTAGACTGAGTTTACACTCCTACTCACAAAAAACCCTTGCGGGTTTTATTGAGTAGACCTATATTAATCTGCTGTATAGGCACTAGACAGAAACAGCAGCAGAAATCAAATGACTGATGTGAATAAGCGGTAAATTTAGACAGTCCTTCAGTAACAGACTCATATCCAACGCAGACTTTGATTGTGACATGCAGTAAAGCTCCGTTAATTTGCCACTTTGTGGTGGCTTTCAATGAATGAGGAAATAGGCGTGTCTGACGCTGTAAAATCGGAGCTGTCCATATTGCATTGTGATTGGCTAGTTGTTACAAACCACGCCTCTTTCGTGGGGACGAGCTCCTGTTCACGAGCATTTTCAGGTGCACATGCTCTCAACTTGAATAGAAAAACCTGGATCCACTTAACGAGTTGAGAACTAGATTCGTGGTATGACTTAGCTAGAATCTAGCTAGATGGCAATGATCTGGTTAAGCCAAACCAGATCAAGGGTATTTTTATTTTCAATTTTTTGTTTCTTGAATTTTATATTGTAATTTCAGACCCCAGGAAGAATAATCGCTGTTTGAGGCAGTGGTTAATGGGGATCTTAAATAAATAAATAAAGGGACAGATCCTGGATCTGCTTATACATTTTATGGGGCTCTGGTCTGTGATTACAATGTGCTATTTTGGCTGTGTGGCTCGCATGCATGTCTCGATGGATGACGAGTGTCTGGGTTGCATAGTGTAGATAGCAGACGCTATACCAGAGCAAATACGGTGGCATGGGAAGCCGTGGCTATGTGTTTCATAGACTGTTCATGTTTACATTTTGACCTTATCCTTAGAGCGTGGCTTCTTTCACTGCTCCCATCACAATAACTTGCATGTCTCACTAGATATAATAGTCTTTTGTGGGCATCTAGTAGTGCTGAATCTTACAAATTAAATGTTTTCTCTGTTCTTTCTAAAGCTTCCACGGTAGTGCAGCAGTACCGGCAGTGTAGCAGTACCACAGGAAAGTGCCAAAATGAAATGAGAAAGAACTGTGACACTACCCAGGCTCCCCATGTTCCATGACTCTGGAGGGCCTGGTAATTGCCGTAGCCCTTCAGTGCATCTTCAACTGTATCTGTAACACCATGAATATTTCAAACCCACTAGAGGCCTTTGGCAGTGATGACTCAACACAAATTGCTGCCAAATATCTTTATAATGGAGAAATATGATAAATAGCAGCATGAGGTAGGAACTCCTATCGGGGGGAGAAGTCATTCTCATTTGTGCAAGAAGTCAATGCAGGGGAGGAAAAGCTCCAGAGTGAATCCATGAAGATGCCAGCATCTGTCTAGTAGCCCTTCAAACCTGTCCCATGATGCATCTGTCATGGAGCCCTTCAAACCTGTCCCATTTATGTAGAATTCCCATACGTCTCTTGTACCATGAAATAAACATGACATCATGCATGCTGTCTACATTTACAGCTTTCATTTGCATGCATTTTTCCAAAGATACCCATATAAAGATCTAAATACCAGATGTAGCTACTCTAAACATCCACCAGGCTGACACCAGATACACAGAGAGACAGACTAGGCCAGCCACCCACCTGTCATTTCTGTACTACAGTACCTTGTCACTCCGCTACGAATGCTTTCATTTTCCTATTCATATTTGCACTAAGCCCTGGTAGACTGCACATATGAGTCTCCTCAATATATACTGTGTGTATATATATATATATATATATATATATTAGGGCTGTCAAATGATATTTTCTTAATCGCGATTAATAGTTAATCGCGATTAATTGCATCTTTGTATCACATGTTTAAAATGCCATTATTTTGCATTTCAAAGTATTTTTTATTCGATATTAATAATTATTACCAGTGTGTCGTGATTGGGAATCAAATGAATGCAAATAAATGTTCTTTGTGATCTTGAATTTTAGATTTATTTTTAATTCAATAGAAGTGCAATGTAGACAGGCGTTAATAATGTCTACCAAATATATCTTGAACAGAAAATAAATGCACAATTGTAAACAGTGCAGTACACGCTCCAGAACAGATACTTCCGGCGGCGGCGCTATGGAGCAGTCGAAACCCAAAATGACACAGCCGAAGAAGGCTGTGTCTAAGCTAAAAACTTTGGCACTTCCATGTGAATAATGGCTCGGTATTGGAAACTACGGAAGATTTTGGAGTACATTGGCGCCGTAGTAGGGATGTCGACGGTTAACCGTTAACCGTTTAACCGCCGACAACGTCATTGGTCGGTTAAGCATGTCGGTCAAACGGTTAATTTGCATATTAAATTGGCATACAACGTGTTGCCAATATGGTGTTTTTTTTCCCTCCTTCGCGGTAAGCAACAATGTTAACGTAGCCTAAGTAGTTACTGTAGCAGCATTATATAGGAATTAAAAGCTCCTGCCACTGCCAGAACAACATTCATTTAGAGAAAGGCTTTTCCAAATGCAAAAGCAGTGTGCATTGTCAGCACTGACTGTCTCTCTCACTGTCCGCCTCTCCCCCCGCGTGCGAGATGTGCTGATGTGCTCTGTGATAAACTCAGCTCCACACATGCGCCACACCCCCGCCTCCCCTCTGCTTTGACCAGACGGGAGAAGACGCCCTGCCCTGTGCAGACTACAGCGAGCCAGTCAGTCATGCTCCTTCTGTGTTCCAGCCGCTGTCATGAAACCATGAGGTTACTTTCAATGACGTGTTTCAAAACAAGCTGCGTCTTCCACATCGATTCACTGAGGAATCCACACTTTTACCGTAAATCTCCGGGTCTGTCTGTCTCTCAGGTGTAATAATCCCACAACGATTACAGCAAGAGTGAGAATGCTCTTCTAAACACATCGGCTATTAATATATAATTATTTCTCTGCATCTCATATTAGATCGGTAAAAAGTTTGGACAGACTGCTTCATTTGTTCATCCTCCCGAGTCCCGCAATGCTGACAGCTGTCAGCGTGCGGACTTGCTGCACTCGTCATGTCGTGCAGCCGGACACAGAGAGCATAATAGCCACCTACAGCCCTCGTCGCAGATAAAGAGAGAGAGTGAGAAGCGTGGAGAGAGAAGCAAGCTATTTTTTGCAGATCTCAAAAGCAGGTAAACCACTGTTGAATTAGTGAGAATGTCAGAAGGAGGAGAGAGCAATAAGCGCTTCGTCCGTGCGCCCTGCAGCGTGAAGGCTTGGGGCGGTGTCGTGATGTGCTATTCAAAGTGGAAATTCGTTCAATTAGCGACACGTTTCGTTCTGAGCTTTTAAAATTAGTTTCTGCTGGTTTTATTAGACTATTTACGACACATGCAGTAAGATAATTCATTTAAGAATCGTGAGCGTGAGTATGGGTTTTTTCCCTCCGTGTTTCCCCCTTCTGCAATGCGTGCAGCTCCTATCATAGCCTATCTGAAGAATGTTTTTGTTTAGATGGCTGGAGGATTCAACTTGTCTTCTCGTTTTGTTAATGTGTTTTTTTCTGCTTGTAGATGTAAAAATAACGCTTTATAATGAAAAGAAATCAAGCATTTGTTGTGGTAATAGTTTAATGGGGCACAGACAGTCAAATAGCGCATTTTAATCTTCTCGGTTAACCGACAATTGTCGGCTAATGAGGGTCGGTTGTCGGTCAAGAAAAATTATGATTTTCGACATCCCTACGCTGTAGCATTGGATAACAACATTGTGTGTGAGGTAGGTACAGTTTTATTGTGATTGATAATCGCATGAAGCCATTGGAGCCGACCAGACCTCCCAGTGGCTAGAGGACCCGCGCATCCGAGAATCTGAAGGAAGGATGACTGATGAGTCTCGCCTTGAGGCTACGGCGACGCTAACTGCTCCGATATGCTTAGCTTTTAGGTGATAGCTCAAACTCGATGTACTTCGGTGATATTTTAATTCCGTTTTACACAAGGTGCAAACTAGGGCTGTGCGATTAATCGATTTTGAATCGTAATCGAATTAATTAGTTAGGACGATGTTAAAAAAATGAAAATCGTAAAATCGATTTTCACTTTAACTAGGGTAATTACTTTATGCGGGGCGGCTCTCTCTCATGTACATGCTGCTACTTGTCCATTCTCCCCGCTGTAAAGTCTCTCTAGAGGCTGTGATACTGGCTACTAAAGACAGCAGCGCAATGGACTTATTTCAACACCTCCGACCAAAAAGCACAGAGTGAGCACTGAGCACAGCTTGTTGCACTGCGGGCTGTAGCCTACAAGATAACGATTGCCACAACACACTCATGCGCGCACACGAACACAGACGTTATCACCGGACGATGAAACGTTGCCTTTACAGTTCACATAATAACAAAACAACACGTGAGGCCACCGAGTACTGATAGATTGGCTGTATTCATGGCTGTAACTTAGCAGCCTCAGCTGACTCACCTGTCCCTGTGTGTCTGAATTTCCCCCTAACTGCTATCGCAGTTCCACGCATTCCTGTTGTGACTTTGTGTTATTCTAGTACAGATATAACTCTGAGCACGGGTGGTTGCTTAGCAGGGGCGGACTGGGATCATAATTCAGGCTGGGCATTAGATACCAAGCAGGCCAGGCCGATACGGGCCGACGCGCGTGCCGGCGTCCGAAGGGCGGCGGGGAAAAATTTGGGCCGTTTGAAGCCCAATTTGGGCCGTTGGAAGCCAGATTTGGGCCGTTTGAAGCCAAATTTGGGTCGTTTAAAGCCAGATTTGGGCCGTTTGAAGCCTGATTTGGGCCAAGTCCAATTTTACAATGAGATGCACCCACTTTAAACCTGAATAAAGTAATAAAACCACTAGTAAACCAGTAGGCGGCGCCTGGCCTGCTGTTCAGTGAGTGGCCTGGCCTGGCCTGCAGATTTTTTTTTTTTTTTTTTGCAGGCCAGGCCAGGCCAGGCCACCGGGCATTTGCCCGACGTGCCCGATTATGTAGTCCGCCCCTGTCGCTTAGACACTGCTAATATAATTATGTCACACGCAAATCCACCAGTGTCAAGTTAGCAAGCAACAGCCAGGAAGTTAAGCATAGCAGTGGCAAGCTAAAACAGGAAGTTGGGTTGTTCTGCCTTCAGAATAAAAGCGTAAATTGTCAATTATGGGAAAAAGGGGGAAAAAGAGCTCTGCAGGGCAACAAATGTTTAGAGAAGTATAATAGTATAATGAATCGAAATCGAAAATCGAGTTTTGAGAGAAAAAATCATCAATTTTAGTTTTAGGCAAAATCGCACAGCCCTAGTGCAAACTACTGTTGACTTGTCCACTGTGCCATTTGGGAGTTTTTTTTAAGTAATGCCTGCAACAGCAGGAGACAGGAAACCGCTGCAACCGGCTTGACTACAAGTATGGGTGCGTCGAAGGGACAAAACAGCGGCATGCGATTAACGCGATAAAAAACAAAAACGTTATGGTCGGCCCTTAATCGCATCGCGATTAACGCGTTCATTCTGACAGCCCTAATATATATATGTACTGTATGTATATATATATATTAGGGATGTTCATTTTGAAAATTTTCCAAAATCGATAATCGGTGAAAATTAACGATCAATTATCGATTATCAATCATATTAACTCATTGAGTGCCAATGACGACTTTAGTCGTCAATTCGGATAGTAACGTTGAGTGCCAATGACGACTAAAGTCGTCAATTGCGTTTTTTGACGGTGGGACGTGGATCAAAGCCAGATCCATCTCCTGTAAAATTTTGGGGCATGTTGAATGTGTATAACCTATTTTACCGACCCATTAGGTGGTGACAGTGCTCTCCAGATTAGAGAAAGGCGAGGAAAAAAGAGAGAAGAAGTCATGGGGAAACGGAAATCGCATCGATATGCATGAAGCATAACGTTAGCTGTGCCTGTGAACAGCAGTCAATCTGCTGCCACAATTGAGCCCCTCCGTCTCCGCTGCGATAGCCCCTCCATATGATTTAGTTGCCGACACCAGCGTCTTTCTGAAAAGTTACATTATTCTCAGCTGGGAGCCGGCGACATGCTGTGAAAAAGCGGGGTGCAGCGCACTTTTCAGTGCAGAGAAAACGCAGAGCAAACGCAGCAGAGCCACCAGACACTCCCACGGAGGAGGAGGAGGGGGGTGGGGCACGCAGGGCAGCATAGGCTACAACCATTGACAGTAAACACAGACCCAGACAGCAGGCTCGATGCAGAGACAGGCAAACAAGCTAGAATATCTGATGCCCACCAGCAGTAAATCAAGACCAGCAAGAAGGTGTAGGGTCTGCGCACGCAGGGGCCAGCGCTGCTGGTTGCAGCTAAAAAATATTATTTGGCCAAACAAAATTCCTTTGTTTTCACTGTTTTATTGAAGGAAATTATTTTTGAGGTGTCATTACATCAGAAAATATTACCTTCAGAGTAGGTGATGTGCTTGAAATGCTTCATTTCACAAAAGGCTGAATATCTCAGCTTCTAAATTGAAACGCGTTTTTTTTGCTGAAATCAACCTATCTTCTCCGGCTGATAACTAAAGAACGGAAAATGATATCAATAAACTTTTTTTTGCAGATGATAGAAAAGAGTCTCATCGTTCTTTGTGCGTGTACGGTGTTTACATAGTAATATCACACAATATTCTGTGGGCCTCGAGAAATCACTGAAAACGCTCTGAAACTCTGGCACTGGGAGCGTCCGTTCTCCAAAAGTGGCTGGCACTCAATGAGTTAAAAATTTTCATTTTTTTTTTTTTTTTTTTTTTTTTTTAACAAAATGAATGCCAATGGCAGAAAATACGAAAGACAACGTGTTCTCCTCAATGAACTCTTTATTTCAATGTGTCTCCTCTCCAACACTCTTCTGTCCCCGGCGCATGCCGGTGTGAATTTCCCATGTTTAAAACAGTTTTGTTGGCACAAAGGCCCGTGCCCAGCCAGAAAACGTTAGGGTTGTGCTACAACCCAGGTTTTACGAGTGAGAACGAGAGCTCTCACTAGTGCCTTAAACGCTGCAACGCAGCCCTATGGAAGACTGTTATTTTGCTCCAAAATTACTTTTCATTAAAACCTGACCACCCACCCGTAGGTGGCGTGGTACCCCCTGGGACTGACACGGACCCACGTGACTACGTCACGTCCTGCCAGTCCAGGGAATAATCACTCTAATTTCTTCCAGCCCGCTGAGATCCGATGCACCCCGTGACGCATCGACACAGCAAGGCTGGGTAGTGAGAGCTCTCGTTCTCACTCGTAAAACCTGGGTTGTAGCACAACCCTAACGTTTTACTTCGTTTCGAACTCAAGCTCTCACTAGTGCCTCCATTCAACCGACCTTGCTGCCGGGAGCACCCCACAGGGCGACCCGAAAGGCACCGGTGAACCACGGCCATATGGCAACGTTTATGCCTAACCGTCTGACATATTAGAGTGGCAACGATACTACTTTCTTGCCACCGACAGCACGGCGTGCGCGAACTGCGCACCGGACACGTCGAGACTGTAGTACCTGACAAAAGTGTGATGAGAGGACCATGAGGCCGCGGCACACATGTCCTCCACCGACACACCGCGCAACAACGCAGAGGATGTCGCAACACCTCGCGTAGAAAGCGCCTTGATACCCTCCTGGGG
Source organism: Poromitra crassiceps (assembly GCF_964638095.1). Taxonomy (NCBI): domain Eukaryota; kingdom Metazoa; phylum Chordata; class Actinopteri; order Beryciformes; family Melamphaidae; genus Poromitra; species Poromitra crassiceps. Next base: position 68,662,232 of record NC_139625.1, read on the forward strand.
AACCTTGCCCACGGCAGAGTATGCCAACGCGATCGCCTCCACTATCCAGTGTGATAAGCGATCCTTGGAAAGGGGTCCGCCCTGGGCCCTTTGCCCAAAGCAAACCAACAGCTGATCTGTAATGCATAAAGAACGCATCCTGGCCACATAGGCCGAGAGCGCCCTTACGGGGCACAGCATGAGCAAACGTCTCTCCTCGCCCGTCTCTAACTGAACGGCGGGGGACAGAATGCTGATAAGTCTATGACCATAGACCTAAAGCTGACATTAATAATCTTAGGTTGGTAAGCCGGGTTAGGTCGCAACGTAACCCTGCGCCCATCATTACCACACAGGCCTGCTGCACCGAGAGGGCAATCAGGTCACCAACTCTCTTTCCTGACGACAAGGCCAGCAGCAGCGCGGTCTTTAAAGACAGACCCTTAAATCGGCGGAGTCCAAGGGCTCAAACGGATGACCCGTTAGCCCGTCCAGCACCGTAACCAGGCCCGATTTGGGGGAAAAAACGCACCGCGACGGCGGGCGCAGTTTACGCGCCCCCTTCATGAGGCGCAAGACTAAAGGGTACGCCCCCACGGGGCTCCCTTCAATTCCCCTATGGCAAGCAGAATCGCGGCTACGTACACCTTAAACGACTGCGGGGACTGACCCGCGTCAAGCAGGCTCTGAAGGAAACAGAGAACTGGTCACACACTGCAGTTCACTGGATCCACGCCCTTACTTGCTGCATAGTGCATCCCACATTATCAAGCAAGCCCTGGGCTAGCAACTGGTCCGGTTCAGGAGCCAGACCGCTAGCTTCCACCTGCCTGGGGAGGGGTGGAACACCTCCCCCTCCGCCTGGGATAGGAGATCGGCCCGTACCGGCAATGCCCAGGGCGGATCTTGCGCCAGGGAGACCAGGTCCGCAAACCATGTCTGCCTGTGCCAAACAGACTAAAACGAGCCGGAGGCGCTGTTCCCTCACCCTGTCCAACACCTGACGGATCAGGGGGGGTCGGGGGAAACGCATAGAGCCCCTCCCTCGGCCACGCGTGCGCTTTTAGCGCGTCATGACCTAACGGGGGCTGTCCTCCTGGATCGAGAACCACAGTGGGCAGTGTGTCGCGCGCCGCGATGCGTTTTCCCTATCGACGCAGGCGCGACCAACCCTGGCCCAAACCTGTTCCATCACCCGAGGGTGCAGGCACCACTCCGTATAACGGGGATTGCCTCGAGACAGCAGGCCGGTCGTAACTCCGCCGTCCCGGCAGATAGACCGCTGACACTGAAAGGAGACGGGGATACACCCACAGGTGAATCCCCGCTATGGTTCAGCGCCCCCGACCGCACACCGCCCTGTTTGTTCAGGTGGGCGATCGCTGCCCTATTGTCCGAGCGAATCAGCACATGGTGCCCATGTGTGAGCCGCTGGAAGTGTTACCTCCGCAGGCCGGGGGGACTGCGGAGGCAACGTTCTCTTTCGAGTCTGGCCGCACGCGGACTTGTCCGGCAGTGCGGTCCCCAAGAGAGCTCCTGAGCCTCCCACCGGCCGTTCGCCGAAAAATGCCCGCAAATCGCACCCCCTCCCCAGAGGGAGGCGTCTGTGCGAATCACCATCCTGAGCGGGACAGGGCCCCACCGAGTACCTCTCGAGAGGTAACGGGGGTCCGCCCATATAGCCAGCGCCTGCCAGGCCTGACCTGTCAGAGGAACCCTGCGATGACGGTCCCCGGCCGAGTCCAGGCGAAGCCTGAGAACATTGGACCACGAGAGCATGTGTAGCCTCCCTAGCGGGAGCACATGCAGTGCTGAGGCCATCAGGCCCAACATCACTGTGCACTGATGCACTGACACCGAGGACACAGACCTAACGTCCTTGGCTTGCTGTCCGAACCGTGCGAACCTGTCGCTCTGGCGAAAGGCTCGCAGGAAGTATAGCTCGAGCCCCAGGAAGGTCGCTGCCTGCGCTGGGACGAGGCAACTCTTCTGCCAGTTCACCAAAAACCCTAAGGTTTGCCGGTGATCGGTCACCACCTTGGTATGTTCCGCGGCACAGACCCTCGAGTCGGCCGCTAAGAGAACGTTGTTGAGATATAGGAAGACGCGGATCCCCCTCGTGCGGAGGGGAGCCACGGCTGCCTCCACGCACACCGTGAGGGTTCGCGGGCTCAAAGACATGCCGAATGGCAAGCCACAGAACTCGTAAGCCTTCCCCAGGAAGGAGGACCTCAGGTATTTCCTGTGTCTCCTGACCATCTGGACATGGAAGACCGCACCTTCCAGATCCCTGGAAGTAAGAAATCCCCCTGTCTCAACTTGAACAGGCGGGGAAGAGAGCATTCGGGATGGGACTTCCTCAGCGTCTTGTTGAGACGCCGAAGGTCCAATTTTGGACGCATGGAGCCGTCCATGGCCTCCTCCTCCACGGCCAAATCGGGGGTCCCGTCGAACGTGGGTGGGCCAACTGTAGCGCGTATCCCCTCTGGAGGGTGCGCCGTAATGGGGACGGGGGAACATAGATGCTCCCAGGCATCGAGCCTGTTGGACAAGATGGTCTCTTGTGGCCAACGGAGCGGAACCCGTTCCACCACTCCGATCATACTCTCTCCCTCAATGTCCCCATAGGAGACAGTGAACGGTCATCAAAAGCAGAGAGCATATGAACTGAATCAAGTCTCTCTGCCCGCTTCGCGCTCAGAAAAGAGTATCACCGTCTCATCATCGTGGATAGCGAGACTGAACATTTTAGAAACACATTTCTCAAGTTAGAAACTATAGAAATGATCCCTGAAATATAGTCATGAGCATATTGCTGGGCACCGGGACCTTTCGATCCGGTGCCCTGATGGGGGGGCGGGACGTGAGAGGCTACGCCCCCCCCGCCGCATGGACAGTTCCGTAGAAGCTGTGCATGCTGGGGGAGAACTTCTTACGCAAGCTCCGCCTACTGACGCGCTGTTGTATCGAAGTAACCCCCCCCCCCTGCCGTGCGCCTTTCGCAGGCTGGGGGGACTGCGGAGGTAACGTTCTCTCTCGAGACGCACGTGGACTTGTCCGACAGTGCGGCCCCCAGGCGAGCTCCTGACCAGCAATGAGCCGTTGGTGCCATTGATGGTGGGCTGTCCTAGGAGCCTCTAGCCGAGGCCAGGCCGTAGCCATGGACCAAGGCGAGTCTTGATGCTGGGTATGAGACCCTGGGCGAGCTCCCGACCGAACTCGGGCCTTGGGCACCGAGGACGGTGGGTCTAAAGCTACAAGCCGCAGGCTGGAACTAAGCCCAGCCTTGGTGAGCCAACCGGTGGGCTTGACCTGGGCGCTGCCAACCGAGGCCAGGCCGTGGCCATGGACGAAGGTGCGCTGTGCCCCCAGCCGGGCTCCCTGCACTTGCAGGGGGCGCCCCAACGAGGGAGTGCGACCCATGGAGAGCTCCCAACCACCCCGGGCCTTGGGCACCAAGGGCGGTGGGCTTGTCCTTAGAGCTACAAGCCAAAGGCTGGCACTGAGCCCAGACCTTGGCGAGCTGTAAGCCCTGCTGGACGCGTAGCGCCAGCAAGGAGCAGTATGTCTATTGTAGCGGAGGTATCTCGCGCCCAATGTACTTAGCACACAGGTACTAACTGCACGGGTGCACGCCAGCTATCTGCAAAATGCTATCGTTCTGTGCTAAACAGTACTAATATTGCTATCTGCACCTATGCAAGGCAAGCTAGCTTTAACACTTCTTTGAGAGCGGACCTTGGTCAGCTCTAAAGAGCTTAGCTGCGGACAAGACCGAAGGTTCAAGGCGCCTGTGCCGCGTGCTCGTGCCCAAGGCCGAACACGCACTTAACGTGCCGATTCATACTCGGCCAAGTAGTTTTACACACGGCCCATCCCCTCCCTGACCTTCCCTGCTCAGTAGCAAGAGGAAGCAGGAAGCTAACCACTAATAGCAAGCTCCCGCAGGGCGCACCCTATTAGCGGGAGTACTGCTTAAGCAAGCTAGCAAGAAGCACAGGCTAGACAGTAAGCAACCCGGAGGCTAGCGAACGTGCGCGTGCAATGGTAACGTAAGCGGCAATAGCCCATCCCGAAGGGGGGGCACCAATACCCACAACCTGTTAACGAGGGGCGAGCTCACCTAGCTAGCGAATCGCCCAGCTAAAATCTCAGACGCCAGTAAAAGCTACACTACATTTATGTAGGTTTCAAATTAATTGTGCCGGTCGTAACCGGCCAGTAGCCTCACAGCTAATACAGCACCTAGCTGTTCCCCCCTCTCTCTGCTAACAGGAAAACGGGGTTACACATCGCTAGATACTGGCTGCACGGGAGCAAGCAGCTAACTAGCTATTTCACTGAAGAGCATGGCTACTAGCTACTACTCTCGCTTAAGGCGCGCCCTACACAGAGGTAGCTGGCGCGAAGTACTTAGCACACAGACACTAACTGCACGTGTGCACGTTAGCTATCTGCCACAATAACCGGGTGTGTTACCCTGTCTGGGGACGCAGCCAGATATGGAGTGCTACAAGGTAGTCCAAGCTAGCTGCACTGAGC
>NC_139625.1:68671752-68819252 GCF_964638095.1 Poromitra crassiceps
ACTCACAATCTAATCCTAGCAGGTGACTTTAACCTGGTAATGGATCCAGTATTGGACAGGTCATCAAACAAACAATACTCTTTGTCGAGGCGTGGCTATGGCGCTAGACTGAGCAGACGTACTTTTGCGAGCTCCCGGTGATTTTTCGATTAAACTCCTGTTTATCATCCTTTACAATATATGGACACTAATATATATTGTGTGTAGCGACTCCGGCTGCGTATATGGGACCGAAAAAGGGAGGGAAGAAGCCCAAGAACAAAGCTATATCAAAATACTTTCAGCCAAACACGAGGAACTCTGTTGGAGAAAACGAGGCGGAAGCTAATAACATTAGCTCATCAGGTGAAGCTAGCTCTGCCCTCCAACCAGCTGCCGAAATGGCCGAAAACTCTGATATTATGCAAAGACTTGACAAGATGAGTACTGACTTTGCTACGAAGTTTGATGGAGTCATGAGTGCGATTCAAGATGTTAAGAAAGATGTGCGGGACTTCTCTGCTCGCATGGATCAGGCAGAAGAGCGTATTAGCAACGTTGAGGATACGCTTAACACAGAGAAAGGCAAGATGGAAACGCTATCGAAACAAGTGGATCTCCTCTCAAACAAGGTTGACGAGCTTGAAAATAGATCACGGAGATCCAACCTTAGGCTGGTCAACTTGCCGGAAAAAGTGGAAAATAATGATCCAGTCGCTTTTCTACAGAAATGGCTACCAGAAGCACTGGGTCCGGCAACGTTTCCTACTCCTCCTATCATTGAGAGAGCGCACAGGATCCCTGGCCGGGCACAAAATACGCGGTCCTCTCCTCCAAGAGTACTTATCATGAAGTTTTTGAACTTCCAAGATGCAGTCCGAGTAACGCGAGCGGCCAGAGCAAAAGGCAAGGTGGTATGCGGCGAACAAGAAGTCAGCTTCTACCCGGACCTGTCAGCGGAGCTACACCGGCAGAGGAGGCGATTTGACGGGGTGAAGCAACAACTGAGAGCATTGAATCTTCGCTACGGAGTTGTGTATCCAGCCAAACTCCGCCTGACGACGATTGATGGTCAAACACGTGAGTTTGAATCCCCCGCAGATGCCGAGAAGTTTGTGCAGGGCATAAAAAGAAGTGATGCACAAAAGAAATGACTTTGAGTAACGGGACAGGTTGACTGTTAAAGGATCGACCAGATCTACAAAGAGTATTTCATTTCTTTATGGCTCTCCTAAGTTTTGCATATTAAGTTGAATAATTATTATGTCGGCTGAGATTTTGGTAACCGAAACAGCTGCGTTTCTATGGTTACGTTAACCTTTGTTTACATAGACATAGCTCTGCAGAGATCACTCAGCTTCATAGAGACTCCACCTTGCGACTGATCTGGCCAATAGAGTGTTGTGTTATTGACAGTCAATCACGTGTGGCCAGATAGGAGACTGGAAGATAACGTGCAGAGACTGGTGTGGATTGATTCTAGGATCCACTCAATACAACGGACTCATTCATCTATGCACTTTTTCATTCATTCATTTTTGTTTTCTTTCTTTTTTCCTTTCAAGTGGAGAAGGAGGCGCTCATGCGCTCATGGTACTGGTGTTCAGTGAACAAACCTATTATCACATGAGAGACGAATTTGAACATTTCATAATTCATAAATAAGTGTCCATGAAAGTATCGATTCGTTGCCGGGAGACGCAAATGTCTCAGTATAGTTAATTGTTCTAAGTACAATACTAGGTTATTGTTAGCTTAGTTTGGTTTAACTGCTCCCTTGCGTGCACTGGATCAGTGTGCTGTTTTCTACACCCCGAGGTAAGGGGGTGGTGGCGGGGGCACAAGAGGCTGTTATGTTTGGGTTAACAGCTTTGGGGATTGTTTTTTGGCAGTGTTTTGATATTTTATTTGATTGTTTGTATGCATCACAATATAACCCTGTACGATGGCACATTTTGAAGGTAAATTACAATATGAAGCAACAAGCTTATTTATGGTATAATGGTGACAATATACTGTACATTCTAATATAGCATGATTTTGGATGACTTCAAATAAGATACTAAAATTTACTTCTTGGAATGTAAGGGGGATGGTTAAAATGACTAAACTGAAACAGGTGATTACTAGGCTTAAACAGCTCGATTCGTCTATAGTCTTTTTACAAGAGACGCATTTACTTATGGATGACTTACTGAAAGTACGAAGAAGATGGCCGGGACAAGTACTGGCATCGTGTTTTTCATCACACTCTAGAGGGGTAATGGTGCTGATTCATAAATCGGTGCCACTCCAAGTGAATAATATTATTTCGGATAAAGCTGGTAGATATCTGGTGGTACAGGGCACTCTTTTGAGAGAAAACATAAGTTTGGTTAATGTTTATGGCCCAAACGACGACAACCCATCCTTTTTTGAAAATTTATTTTTACAAATTGCCTCCCTTACAGGTAAAGTAATCCTAGCAGGCGATTTTAATTGTACTATGAATCCGGCGCTTGATCGCTCGTCGGGAGTGGATAGCTCTCACTCACAAGCTAGAAAGAAAATACAACAGTTTATGAAGGAGCTGAATCTCTGCGACCCATGGAGGATGCAAAATCCTACTAAAAAGGAATATTCATGTTACTCATCATCATGTAAATCTTATTCTCGTATAGATTATTTTTTAATTTCCACATCCTTGCTTCCCAATATAGATGGATGCATATATGATAGCATTGTTCTGTCAGACCATTCACCTACATCACTATATTACAAAGATATGCAGTTAAGTAAAGGATCCTTTAGATGGCGACTACACCCTAGATGGCTGCAGAATGCTGACTTCATCAAATATGTGGGGGAGCATATAGATGTTTATTTTGCAATAAATACAGATCAGACATCGGCTGCCATCAGGTGGGAAGCTTTCAAAGTGTATATTAGAGGACAAATGATTAGCTTCACAAGTTCCAAATCGAATAAATTCAAACAGAAAATGAACGAGATGGATTTGAAAATCAGAGAGTTGGAGAGAGTGGTTAGTCTTGATGATTCGATAGAAACAAAACAAGAGCTATTTTCCCTTAAAGCTGAGTATGAGGAGCTTTCAACATTGAAAGCTGAAAATAGCCTAATAAGACTCAAACAAAACTTTTATGACCAGGGGGAAAAATCGGGTAAGTTATTAGCCTGGCAAATTAAAAAATTGAACTCAGAAAGAGCCATAAATGCCATTAGGAATGAACAAGGGGATATAACCACAGATCCTATGGAAATTAACCAAACTTTTGTTTCGTTCTACAAAGCCCTGTATCAGTCAGAGTGTCCAACAAACCCAGTAAACCAGAATGCTTTTTTAGATAGACTAGAAATCCCCAGTATCCCTGAAGATACGAAAATGGAGCTGGACAAGGAATTAGATATTGAGGATGTGACCAACGCTATTCTTAACATGAAGGGCGGTAAAGCGGCGGGACCCGATGGGCTCCCGATAGACATTTATAAATTATTTAAAGAAAAATTAATGGCCCCACTATTAGATATGTACGAGGAGTCCTTTAAACAAGGCTATCTCCCCCCTCTATTACGAAGTGCACTGATCACTCTTATTCTGAAGCCAGGTAAACCATCAACAGAATGCGGTTCCTACAGACCAATTTCTCTTTTAAACTCAGATGCAAAGATAATTGCTAAAGCCCTAGCTATGAGACTGGATAAGGTTTTACCAACCATGATACATGAAGATCAAAACGGCTTTGTAAAGAACCGTCAGGGGTTCCACAATGTGAGGAGGGTGCTTAACATAATTCATACATGTAATGGGTCCCCTGACACTGCCATCTTGTCGTTGGATGCAGAAAAAGCGTTCGATAGAGTCGAGTGGCCCTATTTGCTGGAAGTGCTTAAACGTTTTGGCTTTGGTGACTACTTTCTCAAATGGGTTGAAATTCTGTTTGTTGATTCCTCGGCTGAAGTATTTACGAATACCATAATTTCACAACCGTTTAGGCTGTTCCGTGGTTCGAGACAAGGTTCGCCAATTTCACCATTATTATTCGTATTAGCCATGGAACCGTTGGCAATGGCAATAAGGTCGTATCCTTCAATCTGTGGGATTAAAACAGGGATTTTGGAACATCATCTTGCATTATATGCGGATGATACTATCATTTTTCTGTCAGAGCTTGGAAAATCAATACCATCCCTTCTAAAGTTGATCAATCAATTCGGTAGCTTCTCTGGGTTTAAGGTGAACAAAGATAAATCATCTATTATGTTTCTGAATGAACAAGAAAGGAGAAATCCATTGATTCCCCACCCATTTGTAAATGCTATGGGAGGGTTTACATATCTGGGTATTAAAATAACGCCTGAGATAAGTACACTTAGTCCAGCTAATTATGAACCCATGTTTACTAGAGTTTCGGAAGATGTTTCAAGATGGGCAACATTGCCTTTGTCTATAATTGGAAGAATAAATGTAATTAAAATGAATATAGTACCAAAATTCTTATATATATTTCAGTCTATTCCTTTGGCACCGCCACCATTTTTTTTCACAAGGGTCAGAAAATTGCTCTCAAATTTTATTTGGAATAATAGGAAGCCAAGACTCAGACTGTCTCTTTTATATCTGCCTTACGATAGGGGAGGGCTGCAGTTACCAAACTTGCAGTGGTATTACTGGGCTGCGCAGTTGAGGGCTGCAATGTTTTGGTTTTCTGAGGTTGATCTGCCCTGGTTGCAAGTTGAATTAATGTCTGCAAACGGTTTGAGGTTGGATAGTTTTCTATACTCTGCTCCCCTTAAGAAATTAAGGAAAAACACTCTTAACCCCTTCGTGGAAAACACCCCTGTGCTATCTTGTTTCTCACCAATTTGGGGCAATGAATACTTCAGCGCGGCCAAGAAAGACATGGGATTTAAAAATTGGTTAGGTAAAGGCATAGTTAAGTTACTGGATCTTTATAAAGATAATATTCTAATGTCATTTGATGAGCTGAAAGTGAAGCATGATTTACCAGAAAGGCACCTTTTCAAGTATTTTCAACTTAGAAGTTTTATTTTGACACGACTTAACAATTCTGTACAACAACCTCCTATGTCCACACTAGAAATATTCTCAACAGGAAATTGTTATGGTAAAGGACAGATCACTTACTTATATAATATGTTTGTGGGTAATCACAAGGACAGCACGGAAAGTAAGAGACAGGAATGGATGCATGATTTACAAGAGGACATTTTAGACTGTGAATGGGGTTTAATATGCTCAAAAGCACAAACGCAAACAATCAATACTCGATTGAGATTGATACAATATAATTGGATAATGAGAACCTACATCACCCCAGTAAAGTTAAGTAAATTTGATTCGAATATTCCGGATACTTGTTATAAATGTAATCATCAAGGTACTTTGTTTCATTGCTTGTGGGAGTGTAGTGGGATCCAACGATTTTGGAGCTCGGTGACAACTTATGTCTCCAGGATTACCTCCACACCACTGCCACTGTGTCCTAAATTGTGTATATTAGGCATCTACCCTGTCAATTGCTCTTTAAATAACAGAGAAAGGAAAATGGTTGATTTGTGCTTATTACAGGCCAGACGTTCAATTGCTTTGTGTTGGAAGAATGTTGGGTGCCCATCTCTAGGTCAGTGGTTGAAAAATCTAACATCTAGTCTAGCTCTGGAGAAACTTACTTATATGATTAGGAAGAAAATGACAGAATTTTATGGCATTTGGGAAATGTTTCTGGAATTTGTTAAAAATGGTGACATTGAAGAGGCATTGGAAGGGTGACTTGAATGTGAAATAGGCTATTGTAAATGATAAGTACGGTGTGTATATATAATTGTGATGGTACATACAGTTGATTCAACTTATTTATTTGTGTTACTTTTATTTAATTCTTGCATTGTCCTTTTTACTTTTTCTTTTTATACTGCCACAGGGTTGGGGGGGGGTTATAAAAGATGTATGTAAGATGTATGATGAGAATACATGTACAGTAATTACATGCAAAACCAATAAATATATGGTTAAAAAAAAAAAAAACAATACTCTTTGTCCAGGTCTGCCAAAATACTTCAGAATTTTCTAACGACGACAAATGTAATTGACATATGGAGACATATACACCCAAATCAACGAAAATACTCTTTTTTTTCTCCGCCGCACAGTTCCTTTTCCAGAATTGATTATTTTTTTATAGACTCTAAATTACTTTCAGCAGTAAAATACATTGATTATGAAGTTGTTGTGTTATCTGATCATGCCCCACTGAAGATGCAGCTAAACTTCCTCAATAGACATACCTCCAGAACCTGGCGAATGGATAATAGTCTATTGTCCAATAACACTCATGTTGAATTTATAAGATCACAAATAGCCTTTTATATGCAAACTAACAAAACCCCAGATGTCTCTAATAGTGTGGTGTGGGAGGCAATGAAGGCCTACATTTGTGGCCAGCTTATTTCACATTGTGCATATCTGAACAAGTCACAAAAAGAGAAAAGAAATACATTAACTGAGCAGATTTCAGAACTTGATTATCAAATTGCAGTCTCGCCTACTCCTGAACTACTTGCAAGGAGAATATCTCTACAAACGGAGTTTAAGCTTCTTTCCACGAAAGAGACTACTAAATTAATAATCAATTCTAGACATAAATATTATGAATATGGGGACAAAATTGGGAAATATTTGGCTCATCAGATTAGAACATCGGAGGCATCAAGATTAATAAACGAAATTCGAGTGGGTTCTGGTGGTACATCTAGAGACCCATTGGAAATTAATCAGGAATTTAAAAAGTTTTATGTTAAGTTGTATACTTCGGAATCAGCAAAAGAGCCCAAACTTCTGGAAGATTTTTTTGATAACGTCGCCTTGCTAAACTAATGGCCTAAGTCACTTTTTTACGAAAATGATATTTTTGCCTAAGTCAGCTCTTCAGGATGCTCCCCACCTCTGGTAAAACGGCCAACATCCTAATTGAAAAGAAAATGCTGTTTTTACCTCAATAATCTAATGGCCTAAATCAATTGTGTGACTAAATCAATCTAACTGTGACTTAGGCCATTTTATTTTTGCCTAAGTCACAAGACAATGCGACTTAGGCCATTTTACAAGCTTTTAAAATGCCATCTGCATCAAGGAAAAAGAAATACTTCAACATAAAGGAAGCTCTTTGTATGTACAAACTGCTAGTGGGTTGGTTACGGGTGTAGCCTCAGCAAGTGGGACACCGATTAGAATGAAGAGGGCCAGAGGAACATATGCCAAGGGTGTTTATTTAAAGCAGATCCCTTGATGCTGATGTACAGGCAGATGTACAGGCAGATGCACATGTACAAGCAGATGCAGATATACAAGCAGATGATTTAGGCTTCAAATAATGCATCTGTACACGGCAATCAATAGGGAAGAACGAAAGCAGCCTCCTCCACTGCTGTCTGGAGCACACACTGAGTGTGAAGGCTCTTAGAGCCTCTTAAGTGCAGGTGTGTGGTGATCAGTCCAGAATTAGGTGCAGGTGTGCTTAGGGGAGGGTAAATGGCTGGAGGTGAGGGAGTGATGGGTTATGGGAATTGGAGTCCGAGAGTCACTTTTGTACAGCCGCCCCCAACCTGTCTGCAGAGCAGACAGGTTGAGCAACCCCGGATGATGTCCCAGACACTGACGCCACAGACAGGACCTTTCCAGAGGCCGACCTGGATGCTGGTGACGCCGGCAGGTATACTCAGGGGGCCGGCCCAGATATTGTCGACTCCGACTGGACTGTTCTGGAGGGTGGCGCCGAGGGATGGGAGCCACTGAAGATTGGCGCCGAGGGATGGGCGCCAAGGGAGCAGATGGAGGTGCGGGGGCCACCAGAGCAGGGGGTGCAGGGGGCACCGGGACTGTAGCTTGGGGGGCCACCAGGACTGACAGTGCGGGGGGCACCGGGACTGGCAGTGCGAGGGGCACTGGGACTGGCAGTGCGGGGGGCACTAGGACTGGAGCCAGGGGGGCCACCGGGACTGGCGGTGCGGGGGGCACCGGAACTGGCAGTGCAGGGGGCACCGGAACTGGCAGTGCGGGGGGCACTGGGACTGGTGGTGCAGGAGGCACCGGGACTGGCAGTGCGGGGGGCACTGGGACTGGTGGTGCGGGGGGCACTGGGACTGGAGCCAGGGGGACCACCGGGACTGGCGGTGCGGGGGGCACTAGAACTGGCAGTGCGGGGGGCACTGGGACTGGCGGTGCGGGAGGCACCTGGACTGGTGATGCGGGGAGCACCGGGACTGGCAGTGTGGGGGGCACCAGGACTGGCGCCAGGGGGCCCACCAGGGCTGGCGGTGCGGGGGGCACCGGGACTGGCGATGCGGGGAGCACCGGGACTGGCGGTGCGGAGGGCACCAGGACTGGCAGTGCGGGGGCTGGGTGAGGCACAGGGAGCGCCTGGGCTGGGTGAGGCACAGGGAGCGCCTGGACTGGGTGAGGCACAGGGAGCGCCTGGACTGGGTGAGGCACAGGGAGCGCCTGGGCTGGGTGAGGCACAGGGAGCGCCTGGACTGGGTGAGGCACAGGGAGCGCCTGGGCTGGGTGAGGCACAGGGAGCGCTTTCCTTGAGTACAAGCATCCCTCTACCGCATCAAGCCTCCTCAAGAGGTGTCTCAAATAGTCCATGGTGTCTCGTGCAGGTTGACCATGCTGCCGCTCAGGTGTAGGCCCAACTACATGGGGATGGTATCGTTGTGGGGGAGGGGGGTGCGATGGTGGATGATATCCCCACAACTGAAGGTATGGAGGTGCCCTTCTTCCCCCTACTGGCTGCTGGTTCCTCTGGTCCATTCCCACTTGCTGAGGCCCATCCGGGCTCGAAGGACCATGTACATGCAGCTGGATAGAACGCTCATCCATAGGGACTTGGACTTGCCCCTCAAAGACTTGACTTGGACTTTCCCCTCAAAGACTTGACTTGGACTTGCCCCTCAAAGACTTGAGACTTGACTTGGACTTGCAAAAAATTACTTGTGAGCAGTGAAATTGTTTGAAATGTTAAAGGGTTAGTTAAAACCCAGCAAAGAGCTGGAGGAAGAAGTGAGGAGAGGCACATGCCTCCTCAGTGTTTGATTTAATTGACATTTGTTTGATTTAAGAAGGATTTAAGTTTAAATTACAATTTGTTAAGAGTGACCCAGCAAAGAAGAGCTGGAGGAACAAGTGAGGCACATGCCTCCTCAGTGTTTGATTTAACTGACATTGTTTGATTTAAGAAGGATTTAAGTTTAAGTTTAAATTACAATTTGTTAAGAGTGACCCAGTAAAGATGAGTTTGCTTTATTAAATGAAAGTCAAACTGCCCTCTGTCTCCTGAGTCTCTATCTATGTGCTCCACTAGCGTTTTAAACTGTTTGTGGTCACAGAAGTGGGAATAAAAGATGTGCATTGTTTTGCCTAAGTCAGGTTTAAAATTGCCTAAGATGCAACGGCATGTTCATAAATTGGCCTAAGTCATTTAATCCACTTATGCAACATGATTTAACATACAGCGTTATTTGTATGTTAATAGTCATATATTTTCATAACCTTTTTGTGTGAAATGATTAAGGAATATCATATACTCTCTATTTGGTTCAGTTTTTTGTGTCTCCTGAAAAACCTGAAAATATGACTTAGGCCATTAGTTTAGCAAGGCGACGATAAGCTTGTCATTCCTTCCATTAGTGAGGAAGATAAAAACTCTCTGGAGAATCCCATAACTTTAGAGGAGGTTAACACAGCAATACGTAGCCTACAATCATCAAAAGCGCCTGGCCCAGATGGGTATACACCCGAATTTTATAAAACATTTATTGCAGAGGTGGCTCCTCTCCTTCTAGATGTTTTTAATGAATCATCAGAGGGGGGTCTTCTACCAACAACTTTTTACCAGGCATCGATTTCCTTACTACATAAAAAAGGGAAGGACCCACTTGATCCAGCGTCATATAGACCAGTGAGTCTACTAAATGTAGACACAAAAATTTTGTCAAAAATAATAGCCATTAGGCTGGAAAATGTGCTCCCTTCAATAATACACGAAGACCAGACAGGGTTTATTGAAAATAGACAAATGACTCATAATATTCGCAGATTATTTGATATTATTTACACATCTGGTACAGGTCCCCATTCTGAGATTCTTATATCTTTAGATGCAGAGAAGGCCTTTGACAGGGTCGAGTGGGACTATCTCTTCTCGGCCCTGTCAAGGTTTGGTTTCGGTCCTACTTTTGTCTCTTGGATAAAATTGCTTTATGCCTCTCCGTTGGCTTCAGTACAGACAAATAAACTCAAATCTGATTACTTTAAACTAGGACGGTCTACGAGGCAGGGAGATCCGAGCTCGCCGATGCTCTTCGCGTTAGCAATTGAACCACTAGCGATCAGTTTACGTAATCTACGTGATTATAGCAGGATTGTTAGAGGAGGGAGTGAGCAGAAGGTTTCGCTATATGCGGATGATTTATTATTATATATTTCCAGCCCTTCTAAGTCAATTCCTGCAATAACTACAGTTTTGAGTTCATTTGGACGTATATCCGGATATAAGCTAAATATGAGTAAGAGTATTCTGTTTCCCATTAAAGTGTTAGTCAGTGAACAACCCCTGGAATCCTACCCTTTCAAAGTCTCAAGAGAATTAAAATATTTAGGAATCAATGTCACCAAATCATTTTCAAACCTGTACAAGGAAAACTTTGGGAATCTGTTGGAGAAAACAACACAAAATTTACAGAATTGGGCACAAGTGCTAATATCATTAGCCGGCCGAATTAATATAATCAAAATGACCATACTTCCAAGATTTTTATTTTTGTTTCAATGCATCCCAATATACATTAGGAAAAGTTTTTTTAATAGTATAGATGGAATTATTTCAGAGTTCATTTGGAATAAAAAACCTCCTAGGATCCGGAAGGCACTTCTGCAAAGACCAAAAACAACAGGTGGAATGGGGTTGCCACATTTTCAGCTTTATTACTGGGCGAGTAATATAAGGATGATGGCCTTCTGGTTACAAGAGAAACCTCCACTCTGGTTAGCCATTGAAGAGATTTCTTGTTCTCCTACCTCTCTTTCTGCTTTGCTTTTTTCAGCTTTACCATCTACATATCCTAAAACATTAGATAATCCAGTAGTGTCTCACACACTTAAGATTTGGTCTCAGATCAGAAGATTTTATGGATGGCAGACTGCCTCTCTTCAAGGTCCTCTCACGAAGAATCACTCCTTTGCACCGTCATTTAACAATACAACTTTTGAGGATTGGTTGGGAAAAGGAATTCATACTTTTAATGATATGTTTATTAAAAATGTATTTCCATCATTTGAACAGGTGCAAAACAAACACGACTTACCACGGACACATTTTTTTAAATATTTACAGGTTCGGGACTTTGTTAACACATTGACTGCCAGCCCTTTTTTCAATGCTGTAGGTAGGTTCTGCCAGGTTTTTTTTTGAGGATTCTGGCTCATTTTACAAGAGCCAAGGATTATTTTCTGTTAAGACTTCGTGAACACCAATCATCTAAAAAGAACTAATAGAATGTGTGCTTTCTCTGTCTAAAAGAGTTAGTTTGTAGAGTTAGTAGTTATGTAAGCATTAGCAGTTGAATACAGCATGGTTTCAGCGTCAGAAAAATTATTCAGAGATAAACGGCTTTTTGTGAAATTCGATAGAACAGTCACTTTAACCATTCATTTTTGGCATCAGTAAGAGTCAGACATCTAAACAATAGTTTTGAACAGTAATTTCCTCCATAACAGCAGGAAACCCCCCTCTGCTTCCAACTCCTCCCTCCGTGTGTGTTCTCCTCCTGCCTCCCTGGCTCTCCAGCGGGCGTGTCACAACGAAGTTGCTGCTGCGTGGCTGCTGCCTGTTTGCGCGGCCGCTGTTTGAGGAAGTCTGGGTGGACTCGCTCGTTTCGTGGAGTTTTGGTTGAGAGCTTTGATGCGATTCTGGTCATATTTATGCTGCGTGTTTCAAAGTGTGCATCCAATCTATTCTTGGAACCCCCCACCGTTGCCACCGCTGTGCATCAGCGCGAAAGTGAAAGCGTTTTCGCCATCAATTTTACAGTATGAGAACGGCTTCGTCGCGCTTTTCCGTCCAGTTTTGGGTCGCCTCTTTCTACTGTGGAGAGACATGTCGACACTCAGTGGGTCAGTAAAATAGATTATACACATTCAATACCTCCAATTCTGGTGTAGGAGATGTAAAAGGGGTTGATCGATGTCCCACCGTCAAAAAAAAAAAATGTTTATGTAAGCCGAGATATCTCGTCCTTGGCACTCAACGGTTGGATTATGTAAGCCGAGATATCTCGTCCTTGGCACTCAACGTGTTAAAAAAAATGACCCATCCTTTCCTAATTCTCCAGATCAGTCGTCAATGGAAGCTATTCTGTTGAGGAATCCACATTACAAAGGAGGCATATCTTATATATATGGGATTTTGTATGAGTTGACATGTACAGCAACTGTAGAACACCTGAGAGTGGCGTGGCAGGATGATTTGGGTGGGGAGATTGAGGAGTGGCAGTGGCAGATTGCTTTAGAACAGGTTCATGCTTCCTCAGTATGTGCAAGACATGGTCTTATACAATTCAAGATAATTCATAGGTTACACTGGTCTAAACAAAAGCTTAGTAAGATATTCCCAGATATTGACCCTTCATGTGATCGTTGTGGGCTTGCTCCAGCATCTTTAGCTCATATGTTCTGGATCTGCCCAGGGTTATCGAACTACTGGAATAGCATATTTCAAACTTTTTCAAACATTCTGCACAGACCTATTGAGTTAGACCCCTTAACGGCAGTTCTGGGAATTATTGATCCTGAAAAAATGAGTGGTGACGAACAGTATATGGTATTATTTGTCTGTATACTGGCACATCTTACTGAACTGGAAGCAGAGATCTGCACCAACCCATTTAAACCTAATGAACGATGTAATGAAGCATTTGGAACTGGAAAAAATAAAGTTCTCTCTGAGGAAGCAGGAACACAAGTTTGATAAGATTTGGCAACCGTTTGTAGATCATTTCAGGAGTATGAATGTGTCGGGCAGGAGTGGAGAAGGTCTCCTTTGAATACTAGTGTCAAGGAGGAACAGATAGTATTTTTTCTTACATATATATATATATATATATATATATATATATATTTTTTTTTTTTTTTATGGTGCATCCAATTATGTGTTGTAGTTTTGTTTTTGTCAGGTGTTTTTTTGTTTTTGTTTTGGTTGTTTGTTTTAATATGTTTTTAAGCCTGTGCGTATGTCTTGTGAGTTGTATTGTTCTGTCTTATGTGCAAAAAATAATAAACACAGTTTAAAAAAAAAAAATGTAGTTGATAAATTCATATGCCTGTCACGCATTTTGTTTGGCGTACCGTTATTGCCATGGGCCCCGGTGCAAATATTTGGCCCTACCTAACAATTATATTGTTATAGAAAATATGGACTCACTCTTTTTTTTTTCATCAGGCAGATTGTTAGCCCTCTATGCGTCAGGGTAAACAAGATCAGGGCCGGCTACGCTACGTGAAGGGATATTCACGTCGAAGACACGTTGGAAAGAGATTTTCCCATATGATGACGCCAATCCACTGAATCCAGTAAACTAATCTTAAAGCTAATAGCATGTGTTAGCCTAGTAAGCTACATGAGGGCAAGTGCTGACTGCATAATACAGCATGGAAGTTTATTTGGAGTCGGACTGCAGCAGAAACCGTAACCGTACGTTACATCTCCCCAAAGCAAGACTCGCTCTTCATGGGCCCTTGACAGCTCTGGGCCCCAGTGCACTGCACCGCCGATCCTTACGCCAGTGTAGGGGGCGGTCCTTAACCACTTTCCAAAAGTTGTGCACCAGACATAGATAGCTATCTACTGCGAGACTACTACCAACCTAACCCCCAAATGACTACAGTACATACACCACGATCAGATAAGTACACTTACCTCACCTAAGACCTAACCCACCCACTCCAATATCACTTGACCACCTGATTACAGACTTCCTGGACTTCCTGTACACCCACACTAGATACATACATGTACATCCCTTCTCCCCTCTTCTCCCCTGATAATTTTTACTGTTCATCATGGCAACATCAGAGGAGAAGATAGATCCCTCGCGAACTCTAACCAGAACCTTCACAATGTAACCCACCACCCACTCCCACTGCGCCACCTACTCGACCCGGAACACAGATCCTCCCCTTCCTGTTTCACCACTTTCCCCCGGGATGCGGAAGGTGTCTTGGGACTCTTGCAAGTTGTCACCCAAACGCGCCATCATCTCACCCACACCCTTGATCATCTCACCCAGACCCTTCATCATCTCACATACATATATATTACGGCTGGGACTCTTAACGCATTAATTTCGATTAATTAATTACAGAAAAAATAACGCGTTAAAAAAAATTACGCAATTTAATCGCACTTTATTTTTGCACTACAGAGACCACGGAATGTTTCTCAGTGGACGAATTCCAGGCATAACAATCATACCGATGCACTACGTGCATTGAGTGACATCAGACAACAAAGCCCCACATGTGGGAAGTGTGCTGTAATGAGAAACATTTGCATATCAGCACTTCAAGCCTCGGTTATCACCGCATTGCTAAATATGTTATGTTACAGCTAGCGTGGAAGCCAGAGCTACATGTAACGTTAACTTAGCCGCTGATCATGCTAACTTTAGTCCTAGTACGAGGAAGCAGAGTCGCCAATAGCCACACTTGACCAGATGACGGGTACAAATACAGCAATATGTATTGTCTGTTCTAACCATTGACAGTAAATATAGTGGACCAACTGAGCTAATTGTTTTTGACACATTGCAAAATGAAGCCCACTTCCCTATATTGTTTGATTCCGTTTGATTGGATGAATGGATTTTCCTTGTGCATTGTGGGAAATCTGTTCAAATCTGGAGCCGCGAATACAGGAAGGGGCGTGAGCATGGACGGGACTCGGGGGAGTGTCCGAATTGCTCTCTGAAAAATTTCCTCACAGCCACGACAGCCATCTTGTTCAAGTTGTTGTCCCCGCTAGCTTATGCTTGCTAACGAATGTTGCTAACGTTAGTTGCTATTGCTAGCCTTGCTCCATTGCTCTCACAGTGCATACAGTAGCCTGAAGAAAAAGCCAGAGTATTATTTCCTCCAGACCGCGTATACTCATCTATATCTATCTAGCTAACGTGGCCGTCCAGTACCAGTGATGGGACACACAACAGAGGATCAAATGATTTGTGAAGATTAAAGCTATAATATTCTGTTCTCCTGAGATTATAACACTAAACTACATGTTACTGATGATCAGTTGTTTAAACATAGGATATTGCAATAACACATGAGCCAAATGCTGACAGATTTGCTTTGAACAATTTGTAGCTAGTATCTGCCAGTGACCGGAGAATATTGTTATATTTGCTTGTTTTAATGCTTTTGTCAATAAACATTGCCAACACAGATAGCCTTATTGTATATTATCATGTATCTGACTGTCGCAAATATGATCGCAGAACGATCCAATAGTTGTCTGGTCAGAGGCAGGTTGGATAAAATGATCAGATGTGATATAAAGATTGTTGATGTCGAGTGAACACGAACTACGAACCGAAGATTGGACCAGAGGACATGACGACGGAGAAACAACCGACCAGCAGGCTGCTTCAATTAACGAATGCTTTATATTTATTGAAATGAAATATGGTGATATCTGGTGGTCTGAAATTACTCTCTCTAGCTAGGCTAACTGGCTCATATTGTGTCATATTATTGTAATGTCTGAATCAGCGTTTCATAACTTTATAATAGCCTAACGTTACTGTATAGTCTGGATGACGTTTGCTAATGCTACCCAGCCTTCCATTGGCATATGCTGCCTTTATCTTGTGGTATTATGGTACAGTAATATTGTCTAGCTGGCTAGGTAGACAGACGAGTTTATCTGAAATCAGGGTGACAAGATCCCTGCTGCTAGCTTGTCTGCCTATAGCCCTTTTCCCACATGCGTACCGGAAAATTACCTGTAAGTCAATATCGGACATTTCCCTGAATTTCCCTTAACACCTCAGCGTTCGCAAGTGAGAATCTAGTCGTCAAATAGCCGGTATGTTGTGGGGTGGGGTGCGGCGGAGCGGGCGGGGGGCGGAGGAGAGTGGCCTGGGGTCTGTGCTGCAGGCCACTGAGGCCAGTCAGAAAAAAACAACAAACACACATGGAGCCGGCGTCCACTCTTTTGATAATATTGCTGATGCGCTTTTTCCTCAAACATAGACAGCGACGCAGACAAATTAAGGTGAAAATGGAAAGGGGATATACGTGCGAACAGAAACAGATTAATGTTCGCAGTCTTCTCCGCTCAACATCGTGCAGAATATGAAGATAGACTAAACCGGGGACAGATCATGACAGTGTTATGTACCTCTGCGCTGCTGCGTGAGACTAGAGCCGTCTGGAAGCGAGAGAGACCAGGAGGGAATTTATTTTGGGAAGATGCTCTGAACAATTTTGACGACGTGGAATGGAAGCGTCATTTTCGCATGTCCCGGTATTACGTGCTGAGTCTGGTCCGACCCGCACGCAAGATCACCCGGTGGCGAAAACCACTGGAAGCGCGTTTACGACTGGCAATAGTCCTTTGGTGGTACGCAACACCAGGGGAATATCGAACAATCAGCTGTGTATTTGGTGTTGGACTGTCTACTGTGTGCAACCTGGTCCGCGAAGTCACAGCCCACTGATAGCGGAAAATGACTGGACCCCTTTCTCACCTGTCTGTCTATCGCGGCATACCACTCTTCTGACTAGCTCAAAACTGGTGAAATGGCCGCGACGACGGGGTCGCGCTTATACCGGCACGCCGCCTTTCCCACATGCAGCCATTTGACCACGTTCCGGTCATTTTGCGGTACAAAGCGCATGTGGGAAAAGGGCATATGTGTCACAGAGTATCTAGCTTGTTTACAGTATCTTAACAGACTGCATTACATGCTACAACATGCAAATATATTTTGATATAATTCAAACAATGGTTCCTTTCCCATACCATGGTGGGCTGGACTGTACAGTATTGCTGTGAAAAAGTTACATTTGATTGTGTCAAGTGTTACACATATTTTTAACTGAGCTTTGCGGAATTACCTCAACACAATTGTGTATCAGCTTTAAATGTCCAATATATACAGCATTAAACAAATGACCAGCAGCATTCATATGTGCAAAAACGTTATATTTATTGAAATGTGGTGATCTCATGTCACATTACATAACGTTATGCCCAAATGGTCCACTGGCCAGAAGCGTCACTTTACATGTACTGTATGGTATTATTTTCATTATGTTAAACCAACATTTATCTTCCATAATGCATTAAATCATAATCACAATGCTATCAAGACATTAGCTAAACCCTGCCCGGTTTTATCAATGGAGAAGCTACTAGCCAAGCGGGAGCTAAGGGTGAAGGTTGCAGTTTTCTCCGGTCCCTTCATCATCGTTTGGATTTCGAAAGATGCAATCTACGATGACAGATCCTTCCTCCAGAGACAGTAAGTGCAATGAATAATCATAAGAATCCTACTGTACTTCATACCTGGCTAGATTTGTCATCCAAACTTGACACAGCCGCAATGAAAGTAAAAGCATGAGATTAGCAAAGCATTGCCAGCAGCAGCAGTGTGAGCAACATTTGTGGAGCAGATCAGAGTGAGAGAGGAGGCTGTATTTAAGCCGACCGCCTTATTGTGAGAATGGCTGTGGTTGGTGAATGAATGATCCAATCAGTGGCTGACAGCTGGATACAGCTCGGGCATATAGCCTATGACTTCCGTGTCTCCAATGAACTAGTCTCGCACGCCAGCCTCTCTTCCCTTCCGTCAGAGAGTCTGGCGCCGCAGGTTTCCATTGTGGGATTGCGAGAAAAAAAATGCTCTGTTTGGGTTAACCAATCATCCTCGTCTTGGGCGGTGCTTAGCATTAGTGCCCTTGGAAAATAGTTTCGGGGTGGAACTTGTGCCGAGCAGGCCTTCTTTATTGCACAATCCAAATTTTCTTCAAAACTTGCCATTTTCAGCGTGTAGCAACGAATTAGCCTGTAGGTTTCTGTCGTTAGCTTTCTACACTAGCTAGTTAGCGTCGTTGTTTTCACATTCGTCGGCAGGGAGCATTACAGCGAGACACATGGGAGCGGAAGCCGCTCTGATTGACATGGTCGGAGCCAATGACAGAGCTTGCAAGCGTGGGAGCGGATATCCTGCTGCCACCGAAACAGCCGCTCGAATGGGAGAGCAGCTTTAGAGCAGGGGAGGGCTTATCCCTGTTGCCTGTTTCCATGGCGCCAGACTCTCTTGACGGAAGGGAAGAGAGGCTGGCTACCGAGACTACGAATGAACTAACGCGAAGCTTCATTTGTACAGGTCTGCAACCCACGACAAGTCTGTAGACTGTAGACTGACTGTAGACTGTAGACTGAGAATGTAATTTTGAACAGCCAACATGGAATTACTTTAGATAAACAGATAATTTACTAAGCAAATTTAGGGTTAAACCGGGCTCTGGGCCATAAATGCAGCCAATGGGACGGGCCGGGCTCAGACAGAACATGCATAGGCTCGCGGAGGGTCGGGCTTGTGTTTTTAGCCCGATCTCTAACACTGGAAATGCTAGTGCCTTTCTTTAGCCATAAGTAATCCTGTATGTGAGAAATCTTTGGTACTGTCTGTATTTATCCACCTGCCTTGACATTAAATATCAAAGTCCTTTAAAACCATCTCTATATATACTGTACCAACAAAGCCATGTAAAGCCCTTTGTCTGAGCTATTAGTGTCTGTTGTATTGTGGCATTAAGCCAGTGGCCATTCTCTGTATAGTCACTGAGATAAAACATACATTTAAAGTGTTCTGAGCTGGATTTCCCCGCAAGTTGCCCCTTAGAGGGAAATCTACCATAAAATGGAATTTAGTTATCATTCTTATTATCCTGGACAGTTTAGTCTAGATTTGTGACCCTGAACAAGTATCTCCCAACGCAAGAATACAGAAGCCACCCCTATCTGGGTTGTCATCATGATATATTTGCTGGAACTACTCTACAGAGACAGTGTACCAACGACTTTTACAGTATTTCCTTCTGGCATTAACATGCACCCTGAGCCATCTGTAATTGAATAGACCCTTCTCACAACAACCATTTTGAGGTAAAGCAGGAAGTAAAGCAGGTGTAACCAATGTTATTAATGATGGTTCCATTCCATTTACGTGTTCCGGTGCCACGGCCCTCATTAATGTTATTGGGGACACCTGCTTTAGTTCCTGCTTTACCTCCTGAAAATGGGTGCTGTGAAAACGGCCTATCCACCTTATTTTTGAATGCCCTACTGTAAAAAATAATTGTGGGTACAAGGTCTGGTTTAACGTGACTTATTGTTGCAGCTTGCCATTTCCTTTGTTATACTCGGCTGCAGACCGGCTGGAGCACGTTATAAAAGTTATAAATATAGTCACATTATAAACAAGTAACTGACGCTGGGGGTCCGTATGGAAACAGTGTTACTCGAAATGGTTAAAAGTTAAATCAATTTGGTCATTCAGTGGCGTTTTACTGCCATGTAAAGTAACTAACGCTAGCCGCTAGCATTAGCTACACTAGCCGACTACCCATAATGCATTACATTATCCCAGCACCCGAACGGCTGTAAAATCCTCATAGACGTTTTTTTTGTCAAGTTAAAATAGTCTATTACACCGGAAGAAGCACCCATCAGGCAGATCAGGCAAAAATGGCCGCCAAAAATAAGGTGGATAGAGAAAAGACACATCAAATGCAGCTATAAATGCACCCAATACATCAAAGATATGATAGATCTACCCAAAGCAGCTCTAGACGTGGTCAGAGATGCATTACAGAGACGATACATTAACAACTACAGGAGCACTCGGTAGAGTGCATACCCCTGCCACAGCGTGATGGCCTGGTGTTAGGTTTGAGGGGTGGGTAGGGGGAGTGGCTAGGTGTATATATTGGTGGTGGGACTGGGCCATAGCTAGGGATAGGAATGTCGTAGAGTCGGGGTTCGAGGGATAGGGGGAGTGGCTCGGGGGATGTGAGTGGGTCAGGGTTCTGATCTGACTCACAAAATCATCTCATAGCAGACTGGAGTATTGGCCTTGGCGGAGGTCTGCACTCTCCAAGTGCATTTTTAGTTAGAATTCCATGATAATACGGAGTGAAATCTACAAGGTTATTTGGTGGATATCAGTTCAGTTGCTTGTGCCATGTTTGGAATCTCTATTTTATATACCATGTAACCATAGGTTGAGGTGATGTCTCGTCATAAACGCTGCTTCACGCTGGGGTAGCTGGCTGGGGGCATGGTCAGGGTGGGGTAAATTCCCCGTTCTCTCCATTCAGCAAAGTTAGAATTTAGCTGCCCAGGCAGACAGGATGGGGGATTTAACCCCCGCAGTAAACGACATCTGAACAGACGTCTATGTACCTGCTCTATCCCCAAACCTGTAGTGTAGAGCCGCAGCACTGTCCGTTGGTGAGTCAGCCCATTGAGATATGTTTTTTTTTACCCCACTCGCGCGCCAGCCGTAGTAACATTTTGTGGGCGTGCCCACCAGACCGACTCTCTATTGTGCTGCTGCTGGAACTCAAAGCAATATAATGAAGAATTGATCACATAGATATCTCTCACCAGTCCAAATTCAGGTAAGTTACTAGAATTAATATCATCTAATAATAATAATAATAATATTAATAAAGATGCCATATATATATACGGTGTATATATATATATAATTATATATATATATATATATATATGTATGTACGTACGTACACACACACTACCCACACACCCATGTTAATTCATTTATAATTTTAATTTGTGGTTGTAATCTACTCATATGTGAGTAGATTAGTAGTATGTGGAAAGAGTGCGACAAAGTCAAATTTGATTGTACACATGTGAGAAACTATTCACATGTGAAAATGCAGTGTCACAAAGTCACATGTGAAAGTTCATTTTCACAGGCTTACTTTTACTTAGTATACATACATGTATTTTAATTTTACTTGCGTACACCAAGGGCTCTATTCTCCCACAGGCCATCGGCGCTATTACGGGCCTTAACCGCAAAAAAACGTGCCTTGCGCCTGTTTCGGCAAGATAGCAATAGGCTTTAGGCTGCCAAATGCGCTTTAGGCCGAATGGGCGTGGCGCAGTCCCAAAGTGGGCGTGTCGGCGCTAAATACCAGCCTAGTGATATCTTGGGACCTGGCCTACATTTAGCGCTTTGCGCTTTTGAAAAGCAGGCCTATTCTCTGCCTTCACTGCTTCTTCTCTGTCACCCTTCTCTCTCTCTCTCTCTGAGTTCCCAGCATGCATTGTGTTTCTTCATTTCGCTACTAAATAGCCACCAAATGAGCCAAAATAGATATAAAAGGTAGTTCTAAATTAATGTGTAATGGTAACACAGCCTGCCATTGTCAACATTTCAATATTGGACCAAATAAATCATCGAAATGAAAACACCACCCTATGTGAAACATATATGTCCTCCTGGGCCTATATATACCCCTTGTCGAGTTAATGTGATTTAGAGAAGTAACAGCGGAACGCGCTTCGGAACGCGCTTCTAATGGCATCTGCTATACTGTGATGTCCCTCCAATAACTTGGCCCTATTTCACATTTAGTTTTACAATAAAAACACATTTATGCAATGACTTGACATAATGTAGGGTATATTTATGTGCATCATCCTTCCTGCAGCAGGCGAGAGAAAATGATATCTTTCTGGACAAACTTTCACCAATCTAATAGGCTATATTTTTCTAGCTGATGCATAGAACATTATTTTCACTTTGATCTTGCTATAGTGTAGCGTATTTACATGCTTGCAGTAGGCTATTTAAACTGCAGTTAGATTGGTTTGAGAAGCATCATAATATGGAATAATAGCCGATATATGGAGACAGACGGGATGAAGGGAGGTGGGGGGGGGGGGGATCAGAGGCTTGGGTTTCATCTGGTTTTGCGGGACCAGTGGAATTGGAGCTAAAAAGGCAAGCGTGCCATTCGTTTATTGCACTTATCCAATGAGCATGACAGTGCATAATTTTACGCCTAAAAGGCGTGGTTGTAATGCTTTGGGCTGCATCTAGCGCCAGCACGACGATATCAAGTGCGCCTTTCCACGCCCACTGCTTTGATCTGCGCCTGCCGCTCGGCCTAGAAACTGCGCCGATGCAACGATAGGGCCCCAAGTGTTCTGTACTTTTTGCCCGCACTTTCTTAATTCACTACTTCTACGGCAATCTAATCCCAACCTGAGAGGCAGCATTGTGCCACAAGGCATCACTCTGCCGGAAATTCAACAAAAACAGACGAAGACGAACTCTCTGCGCGCCCACTTCCTGGCTACAGTACAGCCATTCTCTGGATATATTTGGATATGGATCTAATTTTCGTGTCGGTAAGTCTATATGTTTTACTAACCTTGTCAATATAAGTTAGCGTTACTTATGGGGCAAGAGTTGGTCGTGGGAGAAATGGACAATTTGCGGAAAACAAGTCATCAACGATAGTCTGCACTGTTCTGTGTTCAGCCTGGTAATTTAGCTCTCAAAATCGGCTTTGAATTTACAGTTTTCGCCCACCTAACCAAATAATCCTGCCTGACTGCGTATTGTAATGGTGGATATTAGCTATGGTAACCTTAGTCAGTGACAGATATGTACAAAAATTGTTAAATTATGAATGAAATGAAAGCTAACGTTAGGCGCGCTAATTCGTTAGCGATCGTTGCTAAGCTATAATTCGCTTGAAAGTTACATAAAAAATAGTTTTGGGACTCAATAAACATCATCAGTCATGAGCCATTGTTTGTTGGCATTCAGGGGAATGTATTGCAGCTAATTATGTTAGGAAAGATGGCGACCTCACGTAGCTAGCTCAATAAGCTAAGTCAGGGATACTCAACTTGCCCGGGGGCCACTTTCGTGAAATGATAGAAGGCCAGGGGCCAGTTAATAAACAATCAATATACATTTTTCTGTAGCGGATTGTAGGTTTTTGGGGTGTCAGTCTGAGTTTAGTCTGACAATGTTGTGCACACCGGATAGTTAGTTAGGTTAAGTACATACATAAGTGCCTGGGTATTTAAAATTTATTTTGCTAATAAATAGCAACCAAATGAGCCGAAATAGATATAAAGGTAGATCTAAATAATGTGTAATGTGAACACAACCTGCAATTGTAGAACATTTCAATATTGGAGCAAATAAAACTTTGAAATGAAAACACCACCCTATGTGAAACATATATGTCATATTGGGGCTATATATATCCCTTGTAGATTTAACATGACTTAGATGAGTGACAGTGTAACGCGGTTCTACTGGCATGTCCTACTGTGATGTCCGCTCCAATAAATTGGCTCTACTTCACATTTTAGTTTTACAATAAAAACTAGAGATGGGATCGTTAATGCCATTAACGGCTGCGTTAACGCGAGACTCTTAACGCGCGATAAAAAAATTATCGCCGTTAATCTATTCTCAGAGTTGTCTGGTAGCAGGGTCCACTTATATTGAGCAGGCCATGATGATTATCACTTTAGAATGGAACAGGTATGTAAGCGCGGACATTTATGTCTGCCGCTCTCATGAGGTGGTTTTTCAGACGTGTCGATATACCAGTTTATCGCAAAAGTGTAATGGAAACAGATTTTCCGCATTTGCACGTCATGTGACCCATCTTCTGCTTTGGAAAAGCACACACCGGTGCGGTGCTCCTGACTGAAGTCACTTCAGTATTCAGTATTCAGTGAAGTGAATACAGTGACTGTGAGTAATACATTACACACGTTTCAGGTGCAATGTTATAATAGCCTACACAACATTCTGAAATGTCTAAATCGGACCAGTTGTATAGGCTACCTTTTTTCCTCTGTCGCGCTCGCATTTACCGCAGCCAGCAACATTTTGCGACTCATTTTCTTTTGAATTGATAATCAGGCTCGTTTATATGCGTTGTAACTTCATGTTGTGATTTGCATTGACCATTGGTTAGATTTGAGCATGCAGGGGACGGGATATGGGCAGATCCCCGTGCGTAATCACTGTGGCAGCTGCTGGTAATGGGGAATTGCGTTCAGGTGTGCGCGCATCAGACCAAACTCAACTTCAATGGAAACGCCTACAAGTCGCAATTGTACATTGTCGAAGTTGTAGAAATATCGCAATTATTTTGCGAAAAACTGTAATGGAAACACAGCTACTGACAGTTTAATGCCAGTTTAATATTATTGATCCCAGAAATGTGGGTTGTTGTTCTTATACCCTCTGGTGTTCATTCCAGGTAGTTCAGGATATAACTTTGTCCAGATGAAGACAAACCATGTGTGTAACCTGCTGGTTTCTTACCTTTAAATGCCTACTGGCTATTCAAGTTGAATTGAATAAACAGAAACCTGTTCACAAGGACTTACTTCTAGTCATTATTATATTTTGAATGGCTTCGACAGACTTCAAATGACCCATTTTAATCTAGATTAATCTAGATTAATGACCAGGATTAATCTAGATTAATCTAGATTAAAAAAAATTAATCTATTCCCATCTCTAATAAAAACACATTTCTGCAATGACTTTACATAATGTAGGCTATATTTATGTGCATCATCCTACCTGTGCAGCAGGGGAGAGAAAACGAGATCATTCTGGACAAACTTTCACTTTTAATCTCATAGGGATAGGCTATATTTTTCTAGCTGATGCGTTTAGAACATTCTTTTCACTTTTTCTCTTTCTACAGTGTAGCGTATTTACATGCTTGCATTCTAAATTGAACCCCAGCTTTTTCTCTTTCTACAGTGTAGCGTATTTACATGCTTGCATTCTAAATTGAACCCCAGCTCACAGACAGAAAATAAATGTGTCTGAGCTTGTTTGTTTTGTATGTTGTTAAAACTGCAAATAAAATATATATAAAAAAATAAAAGTGGAGTAATCCTAATGCTAATTTAAAATGAGATATTCCTTTAAATCTGTCTTCAAACTGCAAAAGAGTTCTCTTCCTAGCTGCTTGTGGGTGAGAGTATCAGCAGCAGAGCAGACGTCATATTTTCCCTGGGACCGCCTCAGGTGCCAGGTGCTGTTCCATCCTCCTGTAGTCCTCTCACTGGGTGCTAATGCAATGCTCCCCACTGGGTGGAAAGCTAAGAGGCTTGACAGCATGGGAAACATGGCAAATACACACACACACATGCGTCCTCCCCTGTTTCCAAGCTCACCAGCCACCACATAGTAACTAGAGATTACTAATTCAGATTACTGAATTTTGAGCATATAAATATGTAAATATGAAAATATGTGAATATGGAAATATGAGAATATGGAATTTTGTATCGTATGTTTGTTTAAGATGATTTATGATTATGCTCTCAGAATTAGGACTAGTTGATCCATGGAGACATAAACATCCTAAGGGGAAGGACTTCAGTTTTTATTCTAATGTCCATAATAGCTACTCGAGGATCGATTTCTTCTGCCTTCCTCAACAGTATATGTATAAAGTAACAGACTGTCATATTGAACCAATAACTCTGAGTGACCATGCCCCCGTCATATTAAGTATAGATCTAAACAAAGAATTTTATTTCAGATATTGGAGACTAAATGTTTCGTTACTGACCAATACAACAGTGGTACAAGACTTAAAAAAGAACCTTAAGGAATACTTTGAGATTAATGACGGAGAAGTGACACCATCAATTTTATGGGGGGGGGCTAAGGCAGTCATAAGAGGGAAGATGATCCAAATTGCATCAAGGTTGAAGAAAACACGATTGAGAATAAGATAAAACAATTGGAGATAAGTCCACAGGAACACAGAACACTCTGCTAGTATTAAAAGAAACAAGGAAGTCCTTGGATAAGCTCCTTACATATAAGGCAGAGGGAGCCTTAAGATTCTCTAAACAGAAATACTATGAGATGGGGAACAGAGCCAGTCGACTACTGGCCTTTCAACTCCGTAAAGCACAGGCTAATCGTATGGTACCTAAGATTATACATCCCACACTCAAAAAAATTGTAACACACCCAAAGGAAATAGCAGATGCCTTTGCATCGTTCTATAAAGATCTATACAGAGAACCTAATTCAGAAACAACAAACAACGAAATTGAGGCCTTCATAGCCAGGCTACACCTACCCTCATTATCAGAAGAGGAAGCAGCACAGATGACATCAGTTATTACTGAAAGTGAAATAAGGGAAGCTATAAAAAAATTTTTAAACAATAAATCCCCAGGGATCGATGGACTTCCCAGAGAGTTTTACAGATGCTTTATAGATGATTTGACACCAATATTAGAGAAAGTTTTTAACTTTGCTCTCTCCAATAAGGACCCACCAAATACATGGTCTGAGGCCATTATATCAGTAATTCACAAAGAAGGTAAAGATCCGACACTCTGTGAAGGATATAGACCCATCAGTCTGCTATGTAACGACCAAAAATTATTGACTAGTATTATGGCAAAAAGGATGCAAAAAATTATAACAAAACTCATTAGCCCGGATCAGACAGGCTTTATTCCCGGCAGACAAGGAGCGAACAACATAAGGAGAACACTGAATATTATAACATGTGCCAAGAAAAGTATGCAAAACTCTGTGCTAATTAGCTTCGATGCGCAGAAAGCATTTGACACTGTAAACTGGCAGTTTCTATATAAAACACTGGCTGCTATGGGATTTCATTCAACGTTTGTGGACTGGGTGAAGGTCATATACACAAATCCAAGGTCATGCGTTAGAGTGAATGGCTGCTGTTCAGATTTCTTCAACCTTGAGAAAGGGGTCCGCCAAGGAGATTGCCTTAGTCCTTTGCTCTTCGCTGTAAATATTGAAGTCCTTGCGACATTAATAAGACAAAATAAAAATATTAAAGGTATAAAAGATGATGGTCAGACAGAACATAAGACTCCGCTTTACGCGGATGACTTATTGACGTACATCAGTGACCCTGTTTCCTCAGTTCCGGCATTGATGAGTAGTTTAAAAGAATATGGGAAATTTTCGGGTTACCAAATTAATCAATCAAAATCTGAGGCAATGATGCTGGTGGGGAGCTGGCCACCACAGTTAGAAGGAAAATTTAAATTTCACTGGTCCAAGCAAGGATTCAGATATTTAGGAATTGTCATAACTCCTAGCACATCACAACTATTTAAGGCCAATTATGAGAAATTGATAGATGAAATAAAAACTGATCTTACAAGATGGGAAGTCCTTCCCCTTTCCCTGATAGGGGAATAATTTTTTTAATATATTTTTTGATATAAAATCCCCAATCTAATAGAGGAGGACCATCCTCCTATGCCTCACTGGAAAAACCTCCTCTATGAATCTACAATGTATCACTACTAAAAGTGCATCAGTTTCACCCAAGAGCTGGTGTAAGGTCACTGTGGTACTGTAACCCACATTTAGCAATTACCCTGTTTAGGCATAGAAGTGATCAAACATATCTGATGTATAATTGAAAGCCTACTGGTACAAAACAAAACTACTAAACAGCAAAATTAACATTACATTATCACCTTTAAACCTTACATTTCCCAAGTGCATGTAGAACTCAAACATAACAATTTCAGTCAAAATAAAAGGTGTCAAGGAGTCTTCACATTTAGTCTTTCCTTAAAATAAAGTGTCAGAGAGCTGTAGAGTGACAATGCAACACACTGGTGGCACGAACGCCATTTTACCACGGCCCACCCGCACGGCAAGACCAGTGTGCCCGGACATGTTGAATGAGGAAATACCCCACGTTTACTAAGGGGCACTTTACACGAGGACGGTTTCCTATGGAAACGGGGAATTATTTTATCGTTAGTGCCTCCCGTTAAGACGGCGACGCGAATTCGCGCTTAGGAAACGACACATTTTGAAACCACCCTCTAGAGTGGAATTGTTGGTGACGCTTCCCGCTGAGCGCTCCATGTAATCGGTTAGAAACGATAGTCTTCCCAGAAACTCTGACGTGCCTGTACACGCGACACACGCTTGGCAACATTCAGAATTAAGCTACACTGCGGCCGACTTCAGTTACATGTTCATAACGAGCGTTACTGCTGCTGCGAGGAGCCGATGGCTGTACCCGGTCGGCATTTAACGTTAGGCAAGCACATCGACAGTGTTTTCTCACTGCAGCCTACACAGTAGACAGTGTCAGCACAGCCAGCGCTCCCGATCCTTGCTGCTCATTAAAGATTTCCAAATAGGCTTATTCTGATAAACTGGTCACATCTATGTAACGTTCTCACCCGAAGAATATTACAACTTTAAAACAGTTCGTTTTTTTTAGCTTGAAAACAGCTTTTTGGCAAGTCTAAAAATTACTACGGTAGCCGTAATCTAAAACCCAGAAAGACGATTACGAAATGACGTCATGTAGAAGCGTCCGTGGAGTGACGAGCACCGCCCCGTTGACCATCACAATGCCACCTAGCGACCTGGCATGTACATTACAGCGTTTTAAAAATTCAACAGCGCTCATGTAAACGGGGAGAAGGTGTGAAGGAAAAGGTGTGAAGGAAACGCTATTGTGTCGTTTCTTCCAGAGACTGTCCTCGTGTAAAGTCACCATTCACCAAACATGCATTTCTAACATCCAACTCAACAACAAACGTCATGCTCATGAAGTCAGACATATTATCTTTACATGCTGTGCATTATATGGCGACAACACCACCACTAACCTGTATTAAACAGTAGAAAGGAGGAGAGACAGGAGACGTTATGTATCGTTTCTGCGTGATTTCTATCTATTGCTTATCCTATGTGGGGTACGCTAGCGCTCCCCAAACAGAATCTCCCCCTGCTGGCGTAAGTCGGAAGTATACTTGACAGGCATAGAGCACACTATGAAATTTGGTTCACCCAAACAAAATATCTATAGGTTCAAACGCAAAATGTGACCATAATACATCACTAAATCTAAACACAAATTGTGACCATACTTTGTGTGTGTCACATTAGCACTAGCAGCAGCACGGACGTTAGCAGTAGTAGTCGATGTGCTGCTGCTGCTGCTGCTGGCGGCAGCGGCCTCCGTCTCCGGTGGTGCCGGTGGACTTGGTGGATCCCTCCCGTCTCCGATGGCGTTGTTGTCAGACTTGTCACTACTAGCCGCGGCAGACCTGGGTTCAATAAACCCCTCTGCTGTTCCCGTGCTTGCTCCTTTTGCACTCGCTTCTTTTTAAACTGGGCACAAGACAGTTTTGGTCGCTTAGACATGATGTTTAACTGGCACTTTTTTTTCGCTTTGTCTTCGTTGTGGTGTTGTTGGGGTGAGGGCGGGCCACCACGGGAGCAGGTAGGCGGGTGCTGCAGGTGCATGAAGCCCAGTTATTGGTGCAGCGCCACATTGATCCATTCCTCAGCAAATGACTATATGGCAGAAAATCTGACCAACCAACCAGCAACCACGAACCACATTATTTTATTTTGGTTTTATTGTGTGGGTTTTTGTTTTTTCTGCCTCATCTTGCCGCCCCCACAAGGTGGCGCCATAGGCGGTCGCCTATGTCGCCTATATGCACGAATCGGTCCTGCGTCAGAGGCACTCCACGGAATCTGCTCTTCTCCGTGTGTCTAATGACATCATGATGTCTTCTGATAGAGGTGAATGCTCTGTCTTGGTGCTGCTAGATCTTAGTGCAGCATTCGATACTGTGGATCACTGCATTCTGATCGATAGGCTTCGTCAGTGGGTGGGTCGGCCCTCAACTGGGCCCTCTGGGACGGCCCTCAACTGGTTTTCCTCCTATCTCGCGGATAGGAGTTTCTTAGTGTCTGTTGGTCCATATATGTCTGGCACTGCTGTCCTGTCCTGCGGGGTCCCCCAGGGATCTGTTTTGGGTCCTATTTTATTCGGGGCCTATATGCTTCCCCTAGGTCTGATTATTAGACAATTTGAAGGTGTTGCCTATCACTGTTACGCTGACGATGTTCAGCTGCACATTTCTTTCGAGCCAGATAAAATGGACAATCTATCTGTCCTGTTCAACTGTCTGTCAGCCATTAAGGACTGGATGGCCAATAACTTTCTCCAGTTGAACCCCGACAAGACCGAAGTCCTTATTCTTGCCCCGGACAGTATCGCTCCTAAGGTTGCGCAATGTATGGGCTCTCTTTCCTCTTCAGTGCGAACTTACCTCAGGAATCTTGGAGTTATTTTTGACCAAAATATGAGCTTAGATAAACATATTAACACGTTAATTGCCAAGAACGAGTTGAGTCGTCAAACACAATCCAGCTGTTCACTGCCAACGACGAGTTGAGTCGTCAAAAAAATGATTTTTTTTTTTTTGACCGTGGGATGTGCATCTAACCCTTTTACATCTCTTATATAATTATTGGAGCCACCGAACGTTTACAACCCATTCCACCGACCCACTAAGTGGCAACAGTGCTCTCCTGACTAGAGGAAGGCAAGCATTTTTTTAACTTGTCACGCCATTCTCACCCCAGCCATTCTCATGAAAATGGATGGGGGAAAACGCTTTCGTTTTCGCGCTGATTGCTGGCGATGCGGGATTGCAAATTTACATAATAGATTACAGGTGGAACACACTTTGAAACACGCAGCATAAATATGACCAGAATCGCAAAAGCTTCTCTCAACCAAAACTCCAAGAAGCGAGCGAGTCCATGCCGACTTCCTCAAACAGCGGCCGCGCAGCCACAGGCACAGGACAGCAGCAAAGCACTGAGACTGGTGACAAGCTTGTGACGGCCGCTGCAGCCAAGAAGAACGCCCACGGAGGGAGGAGTTGAAGCAACTCTCCCTCTCGCTCTCTCCCTCTCTCTCTCTCGCTCTCTCTCTCTCCCTCCCTCTCTCCCTCTCTCTCTCTCTCTCTCTCTCTCCCTCTCCCCCTCTCACTAGGATTAAACCTAGTGCGTCTCCCTCCCGAGAGGGAGGGAGAGAGAGAGAGAGGGAGGGAGAGCGAGAGGGAGGGAGAGAGAGAGAGAGAGAGGGAGGGAGAGCGAGAGGAAGGGAGAGAGAGAGAGCGAGAGGGGGAGGGAGAGAGAGAGAGAGAGAGCCAAAAATGAATGGTTAAAGTGACTGTTCTATCGAATTTCACAAAAAGCCGTTTATCTCTGAATATTTTTTCTGACGCTAAAACCATGCTGTATTCAACTGCTAATGCTTACATAACTACTAACTCTACAAACTAACTCTTTTAGACAGAGAAAGTACACATTCTATTAGTACTTTTGAGATATTGTATGTTCACAAACTCCAAGCAGAAAAGAATCCTCGGCTCTTGTAAAATGAGCCACAATCCTCAAAAAACGGCTTGGCAGAAGCTACCTACAGCAAGAAAAAAACGGCTGGCAGTCAATGTGTTAAGAGTGTGATCCGTACTTCCTTTTTTCATCTTAGAAATATTTCTAAACTCCGTTCTATTGTCTCTCAAGCTGAGCTGGAAATGATTGTACATGCCTTTGTATCTTCTCGTTTGGACTATTGCAATGCTCTTTTCACATGGCTTAGCAAAGCGTCTTTGGACCGACTACAAGTGGTCCAGAATGCTGCTGCGAGGCTGTTGACCAAGTCCACTAAGAGATGCCATATTACCCCCATTTTAGCTCACTTACATTGGCTGCCCATCAAATTTAGGATCCAGTTTAAAGTTCTTATTTTCACTTTTAGAGCCCTGCATGGTCAGGCACCTGCCTATATCAGCGATCTATTACTTCCTTACTCCACCAGCAGGTCACTTAGGTCTTCGGACCAGGGCCTACTAGCTGTTCCTCGCTCGAGGCTTAAAACTAAAGGTTGAAAAGGAAAAAAGTCTGCACTCTGGAGCATACTTAAGACTTAGAGGAGTTTTATTGATAACGTTTCGGTTCAACAACCGTTTCAGTTCAACAACCTTCATCAGATATACTTTTCAATGTATAGCCTTGTTAGTCTAGCACCTGGTTTGCATAGTGGATGTGCAGATGCTTCTCTCTACTTAAAACTAAAGGTGACAGATCTTTCCAGTCTGTTGCTCCCAATCTGTGGAACGCCCTTCCACTAGCCTTAAGATGTGCTGCCTCCATCGACATTTTTAAAAAGCAGCTAAAAACGCATCTTTTCAGTTTGGCTTTTGCTTAGCCTCTTGTTTATCACTGTGTATTACCTGTGTTGCATGTGTGTTCTGTATGATTCATTGTTGTATGATTCATTGCTGAGTCATTGTTTTAACTGTATTTGATGATGTGAACTGCAGCACTTTGTGACCTTGCTCTGTGAAAGGTGCTATATAAATACATTTTACTTACTTACTTACTTTTCTTTTCCTCTCAGCGCCTAGCCGCCTACTCTCACGCCTTGAACCCACCCACAACTCCCATTGACTTCATGCCTCACGGCTTCACTGCTTCAGCGTCACACTTGGAAATTTGGCGTCAATCCTGAGTAGGGATGGGACTCGATACCCGGGTCCTTAAGGACTGCTGAAAACCGAAAATCACTCATCTGGAGCAACCCGGAACAACGACTCACTGTTTACTCACTGTATACTCACTAATGCCCCCCACACTTCCGAAATGGTATTGCACCTACATTTTCGGTTTTTCAAAGACAGAAAAGTGGATTTGGAAGAGTCAACTATATGTCAGTAAAAGAAGAGGATGTTGTGCATCGGATAGCGTCTTCACTTCACGTTTTTGGCTCAGGTAAGGGTTGGCTTTTATACCTAGACGTGAGAGCGGCACAATTGTTTGATGGGAAATGCGTTGACGTTCGCCAGGCGCTAATGCTCAGTATGAGCGAGAAGCGCCCGGCTAGGTAAGTTTGACCCCAACATACAACATAACTGTTGTTATTGCAGCATTTACGCTAGCCTCGGTAGCTGCCGCCATGTTGAATAGTGAAAGAACTACAGCGCACAGGCCTTCTTGGTGGCGTCAGACCCGGTCTCGCCTAAAGCCCGCCCGTAGCTGCCGCTGATTGGGTCGCCTGGGCCTGGGCCGGCTTCTACTCCAATCCTTGGGGCGGATTCAGATGGTGGTGGTGTTGTGAACTCAATACCGCCCCATCTGGTGCAGTCAGGTTAAGAAGCGGCTGCACCGCTTAAAAATCCACGTCTGATATGATGGATATGATGCAGTTTGACTGAATGATCACTGGTTGCCTATGGGAAGGACTTTACAGGAATTTATTCTAATGGGATGGTTTGATCATATTCCATGGAAGTATGCATGCTTGGACATGTTTAAGCTATTATAATTTCCCTGGATTTCAGAGCACAGTTTGTGTTGCATGAGGGTGTAAATGCTTCTTCAGATGCTTTTCCAATGACAAGAATTCTGGGTAAATGGAATCGTGAAAATGGTCAAGTAAAGATATAAATACCGGCACAATATATAGTATTTTCGTAGCTTCTGTCCAAACATAGTATACCAGTAGAGATGCTCATTTAATTTGAATAGTGTGGTATTGTAAGCAGCTAGGCTGCTTACAAGGTCCGAAAAATCCTGTCATATTACTCCAATCTTAGCCTCCCTGCACTGGCTTCCTGTCTAGTTCAGGATCCATTTCAAGGTCCTAGTGTTTACCTACAGAGCTGTCCATGGTCAAGCCCCTGCTTACAATGACAAACTTATCCACCTCTATAGGACCAGCCGGTCCCTGAGGTCCTCCGACCAGGGTCTCCTTGTGGTGCCCCACACCAGGCTAAAGACAAAGGCTGAAGACAAAGGGGGACCGAGCCTTTGATGCGGTCGCCCCAAAGCTCTGGAATGAGCTCCACGTTTGGACTTTTGTAGAATGAACTGTTGATTTTTGTAGTCAGAACTTTTTAGTCTGCATGTTGTGTATTATCATTATGTCCCTTTTCTGTATTTTATATTTTGCTTTTAAACCACTGTGAAGCACTCTGTGGACCCATGCTGAGAAGAGTGCTATACAAATAAAGTTGTACTTACTACTGCAGTGTTGATACCACTCAGCAGTGAGGGGGGCTTCTGTAAAGAACACATATTTTTTTGAAATAACAAAAAGCCCCCACAGCACTGTGGCAACCCAGCGGCCAAACCAAACGTGTAACAATAACAGCTACATATCAGCCAAACCCTCAAACCTCTACTGTTTACAGGAAGCATTTAGTCTCCTCTGCCTGTCTTGTTTTGTGCTCGTTATCTGACTATTATGCAGTATATCATAATGATATCGATCAGTCTTTACCCTCCGCTACATATCTGCTTGTATGTAGCCATTTGTATTATGGTAGAAACATAAATCATGTGTGATACACTTCTCTCTGCCCCTTCTCTCCTTGCCCCCCATTTAACACTCCATTCACACACTCACATCATCGTTCTCCCTATTTCCCTCTCTGCCATCGAGAACCGCGACTTACCTCTAACCTTCTATTGATTTCATTGGCTGTGCCTCACAGCCAATAAGCTGATGGCTAACGAGATCACTGGCGGTTCCGTAAATGCTAGCAACACAGGAACTGGTTTTCTACCTCCTGGGAATGCAAACACACACTGTTATGGAAAAATGTCTCAGA
Organism: Poromitra crassiceps; assembly: GCF_964638095.1. NCBI lineage: Eukaryota > Metazoa > Chordata > Actinopteri > Beryciformes > Melamphaidae > Poromitra > Poromitra crassiceps. Next base: position 68,706,372 of record NC_139625.1, read on the forward strand.
GAGAAATGGTCTTTCTTGAAATAAAGGACTCGACAGACAAAGTCATGTTTATATGTTTCTTTAGTTATCAAAGAAAGCAGGAAATCCAGTTGACTCAAACAGCACACTGATAGGGCGTGGAGAGACAGCTCTAAACTCCAAGCACAAAATCATTGTTACTTACTTATACAGAAATGAAGGAAAGAGAAACACACAGGAAACACAACTTATTTGGGCATAATCAACAGGTGGTACAGAGTGATTAGAATACATGTGACTGTCTGTTAATCTTTATAATAAGGAATCAACCCTGTCTGACACTCTAAAAGAGGAAGTTCAAAGCTAGGCCAGAGACTCAAATGTACAGTTCAACAGAAAGCAGTTATGAAAACAGATGGCTTTCCTGTTTCAGATAGGGAGTACTTTCACTTACGTGAGACAGATACATGCAGTATAATTGAACATATAATTATAAAGTGGTACATGTATGATTAAATCTCTCTCTCTCTCTCTCTCTCACACACTCACTCACACACACACACACACACACACAAACACACAGACAGCAAAGCCTACATTGGCACCATACACTCGCATACACCCCCCCCTCCACCCGCAACCCATGCAGGAGAGTGAGGGAATAAAAGTGTGTGTGTGTGTGTGTGTGTGTGTGTGTGTGTGTGTGTGTGCATGTGCCCGTGCGCACGTGTATGTGTGTCCGCGTGCGTGAGTGCCCCTCCATCTCGCGCCCTGCTTGTTCCACATTAGTGACTGTCAGGTGTCCGGAGGGAGGTCCCATGGCTCAAACCAAGCGCTCACCAGCTGCTGCAGAGACTCTTAGCTGTTTATGAGAGAGAGAGAGAGAGAGAGAGAGAGGGAGAGGGAGAGGGAGATTATTTAGGTGGAGTGGAAATCACGTGTCATTTTCAGACATTTTCTTTCCAAACGTGTTCAAACCCCTGATCTCTGTCATTGCTGTTAAAACACTGTCACCCCACTGCTGGTTCATTCATAACCTCGACGCGAGACTCAGCCTTCAATCTTCATTCTGAGTCGCAAAGGAGCACCCCGCTAAAATGGCCTCACATCTTCATACACGTTAGCAATCACAATAAAATAGTACCTACAGTACAAGTTTGTTATCTGAAGTTTCGGGTAATCGGTATTGCCAAATAGTGCGTAGTTTCCAATGCCGAGCCATTGTAATCATGCAAGAGCCTGTATTTTCTGATCTTCCAGATGTGTTTCCACCCGTAGACACAATAGAGATGGCACAGTTTCCCCACTGGGAAGCGGAAGAACAACAACGGCGACAGAAATTACAGGCTCTGGCATGTTTACAATAGCTCGGTATTGGAAACTACGCAATTTGGGAATACCGATTATCCAAAACTTCAGATAACAACCTTGTGCGGGAGGTAGAGGTAGTGTTATTGTAATTGCTAACATGTATGAAGATGTAAGGGCATTTTAGCTCAGCCTGCGACGCCATATTGGGGTGCTCCTTCGAAAATGAAGAATGAAGGCTGAGTCTCGCGAAGGAAGGCATCCTTACCAGATGCCTGGACCACCTCAAATGGTTCCTTTCTATGTGAAGGAGCAGCAGCTCTACTCAGAGTCCCTCACGGATGACTGATCTTCTCAAGTCATGTTTATATGTTTCTTTAGTTATCAAAGAAAGCAGGAAATCCAGTTGACTCAAACAGCACACTGATAGGGCGTGGAGAGACAGCTCTAAACTCCAAGCACAAAATCATTGTTACTTACTTATACAGAAATGAAGGAAAGAGAAACACACAGGAAACACAACTTATTTGGGCATAATCAACAGGTGGTACAGAGTGATTAGAATACATGTGACTGTCTGTTAATCTTTATAATAAGGAATCAACCCTGTCTGACACTCTAAAATAGGAGGTAGAGGTAGTGTTATTGTAATTGCTAACATGTATGAAGATGTAAGGGCATTTTAGCTCAGCCTGCGACGCCATATTGGGGTGCTCCTTCGAAAATGAAGAATGAAGGCTGAGTCTCGCGAAGGAAGGCATCCTTACCAGATGCCTGGACCACCTCAAATGGTTCCTTTCTATGTGAAGGAGCAGCAGCTCTACTCAGAGTCCCTCACGGATGACTGATCTTCTCACCCTATCCCTAAGGAGGATGCCAGCCACCCTCCTGAGGAAACCCATTTCGGCCGTTTGTATCCACGAGCTCATCCTTTCTGTCATGACCCACAGTTCATGACCATAGCTGAGGGTTGGGATGGGGCCGCATTTTGCCCATGTGAGCACACATGGGCAAAATGCGGCCACAGGGCCGGACTCAAAGAAAAACAAAATTACCCCCAAAAACTCAATAAAATGCAGAATTATGTTAATAAATCTCAACTGCTACAGCCATTGAATTTGTATCACTATTATATCAGGAGATTAACAAGAAATTACCAATTACAATGGGTGAGAGGGTTAACAATAGGGAGACTCCCACGAAAATCAGGAGTGTTGGCAGGTATAATCTCCAATGTGTGGCCCTTCGCTTACTTGATGTAAGTCAGTATGGCCCTCAGGAAAAAAAAATTGCCCACCCCTGCTGTAGATCGAGAGCTTTGCCTTCTGGCTCAGCTCTTCTTTCACCAAAATGGTACGGTAAAGTGAACGCAATATCGCTCCAGCTGCTCCGATCCGATTCTCCAGCACATGATCTTACACTCCGTCATCCCCTAACTCGAGAACAAGAACCCGAGATACTTGAACTCCCTCACTGGGTAAGGACTCACTCCCTACTCCAACATGTTACTGGGTCAGGACTCACTCCCTACTCCAATATGGTACTGGGTAAGGACTCACTCCCTACTCTGACATGTTACTGGGTAAGGCCTCACTCCCTACTCCAACATGTTACTGGGTAAGGACTCACTCCCTACTCCAACATGTTACTGGGTCAGGACTCACTCCCTACTCTGACATGTTACTGGGTAAGGACTCACTCCCTAATCCAACATGTTACTGGGCCAGGACTCACTCCCTACTCTGACATGTTACTGGGTCAGGACTCACTCCCTACTCTGACATGTCACTGGGTCAGGACTCACTCCCTACTCCAACATGTTACTAGGTCAGGACTCACTCCCTACTCCAACATGTTACTGGGTCAGGACTCACTCCCTACTCCAACATGTTACTGGGTAAGGACTCACTCCCTACTCCAACATGTTACTGGGTCAGGACTCACTCCCTACTCCAACATGTTACTGGGTAAGGACTCACTCCCTACTCCAACATGTTACTGGGTAAGGACTCATGCCCTACTCCAACAGGTTACTGGCTCCGGACTCACTCCCTAATCCAACATGTTACTGGGTCAGAACTCACTCCCTACTCCAACATGTTACTGCGTCAGGACTCACTCCCTACAACAACATGTTACTGGGTCAGGACTCACTCCCTACTCCAACATGTTACTGGGTAAGGACTCACTCCCTACTCCAACATGTTACTGGCTCCGGACTCACTCCCTACTCCAACATGTCACTCGGTAAGGACTCACTCCCTACTCCAACATGTTACTGGCTCCGGACTCACTCCCTACTCCAACATGTTAGTGGGTAAGGACTCGCTCCCTACTCTGACATGTTACTGGGTAAGGACTCACTCCCTACTCCAACATGTTACTGGGCCAGGACTCACTCCCTACTCCAACATGTTACTGGGTCAGGACTCACTCCCTACTCCAACATGTTACTGGGTAAGGACTCACTCCCTACTCCAACATGCTACTGGGTCAGGATTCACTTCCTACTCCAAAATGTTATTGGGTAAGGACTCGCTCCCTTCTCCAACATGTTACTGGGTAAGGACTTGCTCCAGTTACTGGGTAAGGACTCACTCCCTACTCCAACATGTTACTGGGTCAGGACTCATTACCTACTCCTCATCATCATCATCATCAACCTTTATTTAAACAGGCAAGTTAATTAAGAACAAATTCTTATTTCCAATAACGGCCTGGTGGGAGGAAAAAAAACCTCCTGAGGGGAAAGGGGTTGGGGGGAAAATAAAAGCATAAAAGTTACACAGTAGCCAACAGTGAGTACAAGAACAAGGGAATCAGAGAAAAGGGGGGGGGGGGGGGGGAAGGGGCAACATGGACAGCATCATGAGGAGCAACGACAAGTGTGAGCCATAGTGTTGGTAATTAAGTGATTGAAGGAACGGATGGAGACAAAGCTCTCCATTTTCAGGGTTTTTTGTAATTTGTTCCAGTCATCGGCTCCAGCAAACTGGAAGGAGGAGCGACCCAGAGATGTGTGAGCTTTGGGGACCTTCAGAAGAATGTGAGATGCAGTGCGGGTGCTGTAAGTGGGAGTTGAGTGTTCCAATAGGTGTGTAAGATAGGGGGGAGTGAGGCCTAGGAGTGATTTGTAAACCAGGGTAAGCCAGTGTATCTTGCGCCTGGATTCAAGGGGAGGCCAGCTTACCATGGAGTACAGTGTGCAGTGATGTGTTCTGTAAGGGGCATTGGTGGCAAAACGAATGGCAGAGTGATATAAGACATCTAGGTGATCGAGAGCTCCCTTGGCAGCCGACCTGTAGATCACATCTCCATAATCAAATAGAGGGAGGACCGTCATCTGGACCAGGGTGAGTTTGGCCGAGGCAGTGAAAGAGGAACGGTTCCTATACAGGAAGCCCAGCCTGGATTTGACCTTGGCCTGGAGCTTCGTCAGATGTTCTGAGAAGGACAGAGTGCTGTCAATCCAGACCCCCAGATATTTATAGGAGGTGACTGACTCCAGCTCTCTGCCATCGGAGGATGTGATTGTACCAGGTGGGGAGACATTCCTTCTGCCGAGCCACATGGCCTTAGTCTTACTGGTGTTGAGAACCAGACCCAGGGCAGAGAAGCCTGCCTGAATTAGCTGGAAGCTCTCCTGCAGAGTTTTCAGGACAGCATCTGGGGAGGGGCCAGCATAGTATAGAATAGTGTCATCGGCATAGAGATGGATGGAAGAGTTACCAACTGCGAGACCTATATTGTTAATATAGGTATACTCCAACATGTTACTGGGTCAGGACTGGACTCACTCCCTACTCCAAAATATTACTGGGTCAGGACTCCCTCCCTACTCCAACATGTTACTGGGTCAGGACTCCCTCCCTACTCCAACATGTTACTGGGTCAGGACTCACTCCCTACTCCAACATGTTACGTGAACAGAAAGAAGCTCTTCATTTTGCAGCGGAGTTGTGTTTTGCATGGAAAACAACTGATGCAAAGTTTGTTTCAATTGCTGTGAGAACTGCATTGACAGCATGAACTTGTGTTGAATAAATTGGGAAAATGTAAATGTAAAGACAATACAATACATATTAACATACCGTGAGATGGCATGGCAACATTGTTCAAAGACACACACACGCACGCACGCACGCGCACACACACACACACACACACACACACACACACACACACACACACACACACACACACACACTTTAGAATGCTGCTGCTCGTGCATCTTGTCTAGCATACCTTCTCTGGCTCATTCAGTTTCTATGGTAACTGCTCCCTCTGTGTGTGTGTGTGTGTGTGTGTGTGTGTGTGTGTGTGTGTGTGTGTGTCACTAGCCAGATTTCCACTGACTTATCCTGTACATGTACTGTATGTCCAGACAGTGATAGTTTGTACAGTATGTTAAAGATTGCATTGTGTTGTGCATGGCAAGACGTGTTCCCCCCGAACTGATAAGTCACTAAGACAGCAGCATGTAATAAACAGACAAACATACTGTACATGATGTGTGGCTCAGCTGATTCTATAGTGTATAGGATGGAGAATAGTGTAAGGTTAGAGTGTTAGGGCGTTTTCACACTGGAACGTTTTAGGTCGACTTAACTGAGTTTTGGGGCCGAACACGGCGCGACTGGGTCAGTGTGAACATGCCACTCGAACTCGTAGTCGATGTAACTCACTCGCTCTCGGTCCAGCTGGAGAGGGTGGTTTCGGAGCGGCTTGCGTCGCCCTAACCCTAACCCTAATGCGGCGCGAGTGATGTGTGAACGCGCGCCGACTTCAGCTCGTCCTAATGCTGTATTTCTAATGTTAACATCAATGGGGCGTTCACAAACATTGAATAAACAGTTATTGGACAAATTACCACCAAGGGCATAGCAAGCCTTGCGTTACAAACGATAATGTTTAATTACAACTTACCTGGCTGTTCGCCGATAATATCTGCGTATGGTGAGGGCTTCACGGTTCAACAGAATCAATCTGCGCCTTGTCCTGCTTTGTCTGGAGATTCGCATCCGCCGCCTCCAGTACATGAAAACATTGTTTTCCAGACGCAGCCGTGCCTCATTTTCAAATTCAACACTTTCCCGATATTGAAAGAGACAAACGATGTAAACATCCCGGGCTTCCTTTCCGGGTGGAATTACACTATACGCGTCTACTTCCGTCTGGTTGGCATGGATACATGACGCTCCACTCTGTAGAACGACGGCCTGGGCGCGGTGATAAAAAGCTTATGTGAAACGGAAATAGTTTAGTTAGTTTAGTTAGAATAGTTCTAGTTGAAAATTGAAACATTGTATACTTTTCACTGCTGCGGCAGCGCCTGGCTCGACCCAAATATGTGTGAAAACGCCCTAAGTTACATAACATATTATTACTATGTTGTATTCTATATATTCTACTGTGGCTGGCTGCCCGCCCCGGTCAGATCATACATAACATAACATGCTACAAATATGTTGACAATAACTATTTTTGGTGGAAATGGTTTCACTTAAGACAAGGAATCTCTGTACCAGCCAGGGTTGGCTCTAGCCAGGCTAGCCATAGTTAGCAATAACAGTTGATAACATACAAAAACCATAGTAACATGCCCAAAGATAGAAGTTAGACAGTGTGTACAACTGATTTAATTAGACACAAATAAGGGTCGCCTGTTACCTCAAAAAGCACAAGTCCCTGGTATGGACTCCTGGTTTAGGATGGGGTCCCTGTAGTAACTTTCATAACACTGGCTGCTCTTTTGAGAGTCAGTCGCAGACATTTGTGCAGCGGCTTCTTGGGCCTCAGCCGGCCCCTTCATCCGCTTCTACCTGAGAGATGTCTCTGAAAGCTCCCTGTGTTGAGCGCACGAGACGACAGGTGATTCCCCTCTCTCACCTCGTTGCCCAGCGAAAGCAGTCGGAGCGCATCAATTAGCTTTATTGCCTCCTTTTCACCCTCGGGGCCTTCTCTTCTACTCCCAGATATACGTTATGTGTGTTTTTCCCCTAAATATTGTTCCATTGGAACACTTGTGTTAAAGGAATATTTTTTCCTTCAGAGGCTTCCCCCCTTAGGCACTATTCATGGGCTAGAAACTTCTGGTTTCTCCCTATTTAAACATGTTCACACAGTCTTGAAACACATGCCCACCCCCAGATTATCCCATGGAGTGTCGCATGTACATTCAGAGTTCCCCCCTTCCCCCATGGAGGGGCGAGGCCGGGTATAAACCACATTTGCGTCACTGACCCAGGGCAATATGAGCTGATGTCGGCCACTATGACCAGAGTGTCGTAGTGAGCGTTGACCCGTCAGGCTCTGCCCTCTATCCAATAGTGAAGCCCCAAAAGGGCGGAGCTAAAACATAAATAAACAAAAGATTTGGAGTAATCTCTAGTTTACTGAGTTTTAGCTAAGCCCTTTTGGGTTTGGGCTCACTGCTCCACAGCAGTGAAGAAACTATTGGGAGAAGAACAACAGGGCTCATGTCGCTTATATAGGCAGCGCGGCCCTGAAGGTGCAATGCGGACGTGATTGAACAACACCCGGGTCAGTAGCTAATGAAGCCAAATATGAAAAGTCTTCAGTCTATCGCTCACGCGAGGATGTCATCCAATAGCGAAAAACTCAAACTAGAGATTAGTCAAAATCTTTCGTTCTTATCAATGTAAATTATTTTGCACAAATGGTGACATGCGCTGATACAGTGTGCGCTCATGTACGTTTTCATTGAACAGTTATACAAGTAGAAACATTGACTGGAGGGGGCCTTTAAGGTGTAGCAAGATATTCAGTCATAGCGTAATTTGTTTGCGCCTGCCATCCTTCGTGTTCGTATCTTGGTTTTGGCAGATTGTGGTTAGTGCATACAGTGTGAAGCCCTTTTAATAGCATTCCCTATGTGATGTAATCTCTAAATGCCACGGTTCTGTAAACGCATTGGAAATCCCGTTCAAATCAGTTGAAAGATCAATATCAGAAGATTGAATCAAAATAAAATAAAGCGTAAAAAAAGATAAGAATATTGTTTTTTTACATCCCAGCAGATCATTGGGGCAATCTTTTTTTCTCCGCACGCACATTTTCCCGCTGGCATTGGCATTGGCATTCATAATGATTTATTTATGAGAAAGTGTTTCACGTCTTGCCTTAAAGCACCAATGCACTACAGTATATAGATTGTGTCCAGATATGCCTCCAAGCCACACTGAAACAGGACTGTCAATGTGACAGCGGCTGTCAACTCAGCACTTACAGAGCCAAGAGGCATTTTTTTGCTTCATAGTAAGATCAGAAAACAAAGAAAAAAGAACAACTTGCATTGACAGCGTATAATTGATGCCAGACTGTATGACACTTGTTCAAGATGATGCTTCTTCCCAGCTCAGCCTCCACTGATTGACTTTGCTCCACTACTAGGGCTGCATCCGTATAGCCACTCTGAGCACCAGAGCACACACTCGACCGTTCGTAAATTGGGAACGTTGTTGTACTGTACCGTACATCCACGGTCTGATTTGAGTGTAGAGCGTGAGATTGGATTTATGAACACACCCTAGAATGACGTTGGTATTGGTGCTTCTTACACAATGGTGTGTGGTCAAGAGTTCCTCCATGGTGTGAAATGAGTTGTGTTCAGACTTAAAATGTTGAGTGAATAAAAAGAAATTACAGCAACGTCATGTTACCGATCCGCCAATCCCAGCCCTACTTCCTTGTGTGTCAGCAAGTATTTCAATATAAGGTTGTCGCTACGTTAAAGACCGCCAGAGGTCGACATGGTCGCATGTATGCACTGCACACATGCACTTACTCACACGACCACAAGAGGTCCCATTCGTAAACATCGGTCATTTTAACCCCCTTGAAAATCAACCAATGTAATTTTCCTTGTAAAAAGCTTGTTCAGCTGGCCCATTCTGATTCGCTTGATCTGTCCATTCCAACTACAAGACTATGTTAATCGTGGAGTCATGTTAGGTGCGCTTCCTGCTTTAGCAGCTTGCTAACTGCGATATAATTAATTTGCTGCTCGTTGATTGGCAGTGTTAATTGGCTGCTTGTACAGTAAATTTGCAGTCTGTTAATTGGCAGATGGTTGATTGGCTGTTTTTAATTGACAGCTGTTAATTGGCTGTTGTGGCCCATCTGTGGCTGGAACAGAATCCTCCATGGACTAATTTTGGAGTAGGCGCTCTCTCGTGTTCCACGACTGCCTAAACTTTGTGATCACTGTAACGTGACAATGCTCGACTCCTCCAGAAAATGGGGCAGACATTAGCATATGTCTGATTTCCCCTAAGCCAGTCTCCATCTTTTTATCTTTCCTGTGTGAAAGGTGAAAGATTACCATACAGTCTGGCTTCTCTACCTGTGTACAACAAACATCTGCTTCTCTTTGTCTCTCTGTCAGGTGCTAGCATTTGATAGCATGTGATTACCATAAGTCTCATCTTATTCTCCTACCTATGTATAGAACTGTCTGTGCTGTGTGACAGCTGTCATTCATACTCAGAAAAAAAATAAGAACCCTAAATAAACAGCATAAAGATGTTCTAGCAACTGAATATTTCAAGATTAATTACAATTATTTGGGGGGATGAAGTTTGGGATAAAGTTTTTTTACACTACTCACTCACTACATACTCATTTTCATTGGATAATATACCCTTTTAATTCTGTTTTATGCAGACAATATCATTTTCCACCTTGAACAGGTGAGCAGTGTTTTTTTTCTGCATCCACAGTTTTGCTTTGTTATAACTGCTGATTAGTGCTTTAATTTCACAATTCTTTGCTATTTTGTGACGACTACGGTTCTCTGATCATTTCTTCAGTGCATTCTGCAAAAAGAAAATGGTGACAGGATTTCAGAGTTGTGTAGCGGCTGCTGAAGACTGCAGTGGCTGCATTCCATTTAAACTGGGAGCTTGGGATTTCACGGTTGAGTGATGTCACACCCGAGTTGTCGGCGTTACATTTAAACAGTCGGGAAACCAGCCAGCTAGGCTAGCCATTGTTAGCAATAACAATTTATAACAATGCATTTCACAGTATTTTGTGCATACAACTACTGTAGCAACATGTTTGACCAGAGTGGGGCGGAAATAAATAAATAAAAAATCTTTAAAAAAATGGCACACCTCAAAACATGAAGCCATCTTAGCCTCCCGAAGGCAGTATAGAAGTAAAGCTATACATCATCTAGAGTTCAGCAGGCTAATACTGTTTGGGGATAAATGCCTCTCCCCTTGGTTGCCCTTGGTAGGCTACTTTGTAGTGCTTTCCACATAGGATCGAATCCAACTGTCGGACGGCTAATTATGTATTGATGTCTCTCTGTGTCTGTGTCACTTCCAGCTAAGGACCACAATGAGAGTCATTCATTTAAGTTGTCAAGCAAAGAGCAATGTTTCCTCTAACTTCATTCAGCACTGAAGAACATTAGGCTACAGATGGAGAAAATGGAAAACATCTCAAATCACTCCAATTATACAAAATGTACAAAAAATAGCTTTAATGCTGCAATCTGTAGTGTCAAACTAGGACCAGGCATGGAGTTGAGAGTATTCCATCAACCATCACTGATACAAAGCATTACAGTATGGAAAATTGGATGGCTTGTATCATTAAAATGCTAAATGGAAGGCAGAAGATAAGCGTTTCACCTTTCAGCTCATCGTTTTGTCAAATCAGGGATTAAACAGTAATTGCGGTTTTGTTCCCCGAGAACCTTTTATTTCAGATTTATTTATCTATTTTTGCTCTTGAAGTGTAAAAAAGCGGCTGTATGAAACTACAAAGTCTCAGAGTCTCCCCACTATCATCATTCCCAGTCCTTTAGGCTAATTTACAGTTGCTTCTTTTATCCCCTTTTCTTCACTCATATTTTAAGCAACAGTAAGCAATGTGTGATGTTTTTTTTACCTGCAGGAGAACCAAGTCCACAAAAATACAACAAAAAATCCTTAATGGGAATGGTGGCAATGTGAATATACCCTCTGAGTGGTAGGGATTGTTGCCATTCCTGCATTGTATACATGTCTAGACGTAGGTTGTGTCTGTAATGCAAGGAAGCTTAATATCATCTAGTTACCTAATGATTGTTTAATTAGGTATCTCATTTTAATATAGGTGATTAAAAAATAACTTGTTTCAGACGTCCTCATTCTTGAAGGTAGCATTGCACGCGACAGGTCACACTGGTGCTCTTTCCTTTGAATAGACCAGTGTTGGGCAAGTTACTCTGGAAAATTAATTAGTTACTGATTACTGATTACTCCTTAAAAAAGTAATAAAAGTTACTTTACTGATTACTTTTTCAAAAAGTAACTAGGTACGTTACTAGTTACTTTACTAGTTACTTTTATTTTTATTTTTACCCCAAATACCGTCTAGCATGTCACTGTATTAATTATTTTCGCTTTGGTATTATATAGGCTATGTTAAACGAAAAGCCAAAGGCATTTTACTTTGAAATTCGGTTAGAAAGAACAGGAAGTGGTGTATTAAGACTGGCTAGCTTCACACGAAATGAAAGTCAGACAGTTACACAGATAACGTGAGTGAAAGATGCTGTTACTGTCGGAAACTCGGAGTGGTAATACAACAGCCTCAATGCAAACGTTTCAAGCTTCGTTGCTGAAAGAAAAGTGATGATCTGTCAACATTCCCTGGGCCGGCCCGTCTGACTACGGTGAGAAAGGCTTTGACGAGAAGGTTAGGCAAAGTGTACAACACTGACTTACCCAAAGTGTATCTGTTAATCCAGTGAACACACCCAAGTCTACCTCACCCAGCGTCGCCTTCAATTTAGCCTCCATCCCCGCATATTCTCTCTCGAGGTAGCCAGGTTTCTCTTGCTCGTCTCCTTCTTCTGACTCGGTTTGTTTTGAAAGCCAGCGTGCACGCTCTGACGCTGTATCGCGCACACACACTATGACGTATATGTGTGCGCCTGAGTCCGTGAGGATAAAATGTTTTCTTTCACATAGAAAACACTGCATTCTGGCAGGCAATCATGTAACGCAGTAACGCATGCGTTACTTGGATTAGTAACTGTAATTAATTACTGTTTTGAAAATTGTAACGCCTTATATTACTTAGTTACTAAAAAAGTAACTAATTACAGTAACGCGTTACTAAGTAACGCGTTACTGCCCAACACTGGAATAGACAGTGTTGTTAGTATAAAACTGCATGGCTGATGGCTGTTTTCTCTAACGTTATTATAATCCAAACAGGTCGAGGCTTCACAGGCGAACGTTTCATTGTATTTACACTTTTAATTTGAAGGCGAAGAAGGGACATGGTACGTGTGAAATGATAGAATTGAAAGACCAGTGTCAATTCAATCTACGATCGCACCACTTCCTCTTTAGGCCTTCAAATTAAAAGCGTGAAACCAAGCTAACAAGAACGTTGCATTTCAGTTCACGAACAAATTGGTAAAGTTACGTGCAATGACAGCTTGTCATTTAATAAAGCACGGTTAAAACAAACTTCACTTACACTTGAAGGTCTGCCATGCTGCTATCCTCCTGGCTGTACAGTGTAAGTCCTGCTTTGGGGCACGCGGAGCGGGTTTTCTAAACTAACGTTAACGTTAGCTATTAACCTAAATAGCCGGCTGCTGTCCACAACAGAGTTAGGTAAGATGCTTCCTACTATTGTTCAAAAGTGACTTTCCTGACACTGTACAAACATCTGACTGCACTGAAATTAAGTAAAGGTTGACGTTATTGACTATTCTAGAATAAAAACAAAAAGAAAGTGACAAATGTTTGTTATTTAGCCAACGTTGTTTCACTTTTTTCTGATGCGGTCGGCTTTGTGGGAGTCACCATTAGGGGCTCGCTCGGGCTCGCTTCGTTCTTCTTCGTCGATTGTAAGGGTCACAAGGTATCATGGGATATCCTAACCAAACAAAGGTACCATGGTAGGATTCCTCGAAAATTATCCATAACCAGGTACCTAGAAAGGTTGCAAATTCAGTGAACTTATGTATCAAACTGATTTCAGACAGCCTAATTACAACTTCTTACCTAGAAATGTCACCTATATAGCTTGTTCACTTGAGAATCAGACAGGCCCGTAATCAACTCAGGTACCTAAACAGCTTTTTAATCATTTTGAGGGAGAATGGTGGCTCTGTTATTCCCACACCGCCCTCCGAAAGCTTGGCTGTTCCTGCAGCATGCATTTGTGGTGTCCATGTCCCGGAGTGGCTTGACAGTGTCAAATTACCTGGAACTTTTAAGTCCATTTATTGCACAGCTCCTTGCTTTTATTATGAAGTGCATTTAGGAAATGAAACGTGTTTTGCTTGCTAGCTGTAGCAGCACGATTAGGGTTACAGATACACATTGTATATTTCATTGTATATTTTTTGCTCAGAGAAAACCACTACCACTATATCTACCAATGGTGGTAGATAAACAATAATGGAGCCCTTGCAAAGTGCTATTTATGTGTATGGAAATCCAAAGAGGAGGAGGAGGATGTGGACCCGGTCGTGGCAAACAGAGGCCATCACACCAGCCCTGACACCTGCCCTGACCCCTGCCCTGACACCAGCGACAAATGAATGTGAGCCAGGGGCGAAAAGTGTGTGGGGGGGGGGGCTGAGCCCTATACTACGAAGCTATCTTAACAGATCCGCGATCTGTCACTTTGATCTGGTTTGACTGAACAGGATCAAAGCTATCTAGTTTAAGGATACTACGACGCTGGTTTTCTACTCGATAACCTGAGCTGGATTTATCTGGGATCTGCCTGTGCACGCGCACGTTTTTCGCTCGTGCACAGGCGTGCGTCCACGCGAAAGAGGTGCGCTAGGCAATCACATTATGAACAGCTGAGTGCCACGGGCAGGCACACCCATTTCCTCGTTCAATGAAAGCGCAGTGTGATCAAAGTTTTTAGCAGATATTTAATGTAGCATGTAGCCGCGTTGGATATAGTCTTCTGAAGGACTGTCTGCTGCTCACATCAGTCATTTGATTTACCAGCGATTTCTGTCTCCTACAGCAGCTTTTTGTGAGTGTAAATGTAAATGTGTAATCTCAGTCTATAAATTTCCACAAGCCTATTTAGACCATAGATTTATAAACGCATGCTCAATGAATAATGATCTCTATCACTCATTATGTGTGTGGTTGCACTGATCGAATAATTCATATATAAAATAATGATAGCCTAATATAAAAGAGAAAACTGCTGAACTGAATTGAGATAGTTTTCATTGATAAAAACTAGCCTATTTTTGCTCATATATTGGCATACAGCCTACAGGACACAGTTCCAGCTGAAACATGCAAGAGTAGCCTGCATATTTAGTATTGGGGCTATCCCATATTTATCCCATATCTATATTATATGTATAGGCTTTTCTGGCATGTAGGAGAATATCACCCTCACTCCATTTGAGGCTCCGTTTATGATATGCGCTGCGGTGATTAATAGTGATCATATTTCTCCACGCATCATTCAGCTGTTAAGACATAAAGTGGTAAGTAGGCTTAATTTAATTATGTAGCCTACAGAGCCACGAATGTTTTTCTTGTTCTATTCTCAGTTGACTGCAATCTATTTTTCATATGGCGATCTTATATGAATGGTGAGAGACTTCAGAGAGCCGATTATATGGGTCTGTCATGGATTTTGATCTTATCCTCTGACCATTTAGGCTCAATGAATAATAATGATCTCATGATGTGTTTAGTCGCACTGATTGAATAATTCCTATAGGCTAATCAATAAAAAAAAGAATGATAATAAAATAAAATAAATGCTTCTGAACTGAATCGACACGGTACGTGCGGGCATAGATTTCATTTATAAAAAATAGCCTATTTTGTGGTCACATAATAGGCTATTGTCAGCAGAGTCGTATATCTCCATATTTCATATAATGATGCTGGAAATATGAAGTTCAATCACATCATACAGGCCAAAAACAACACAGTTGCAGCTGCAAAATGCAGGAGTATAGCCTAGATATGAATCATCTTAATATGGGATCGCCTGTGTGCAGGTGATCCCATATTAAATTGCTTAGATGTAGTAGGCTATTCTAGCATGTGTGACCATTTCAATTCCAACCCAACGTCAGTCTCAGCTCCATTGCGCACACGCCACCGTGCGCTTTGGAGACGTTTATGTAACCTTTTTATGCCGGTTTAGTAATATATTCGTGTACACAGCAGTGTTACAAACAGAATATATCTTCAATAGGGTACACGGGCAAACAAAACGCTACGCGCATTTCAACCACACAGGGTCTTCATCAGGCTGGAATAGCTGGGCGTCTTCTTATACTCAGGTGCGGTGGCCGACGCCCAGCTATTCTAGCCTGATGAAGACCCTGTGTGGTTGAAACGCGCGTAGCGTTTTGTTTGCCGGTGTACCCTATTGAAGATATATTCTGTTTGTAACACTGCTGTGTACACGAATATATTACTTCGGGATTAAATACTATTTTTGAAAAATTCAAGGAGCTCCCTTCTCAATTTTGTTTACTACTTTGCCTGCTGAGCTGCCTTGGTCCACAACTCTGTGCTCCCTTATGCCGGTTTAGTGAAATTTCTCCACTCACTATTCAGCTGCAATCAATCGGCGGGGTCAAACAACGTATAGGCTACTTGAGAGCACAAAAATTAATATATAAAAACATATTCCAAAGTGGTAAGTAGGGCTTAATTTAAATGTAGCCTGCAACAAGT
The DNA here is from genome assembly GCF_964638095.1 of Poromitra crassiceps. Lineage (NCBI taxonomy): Eukaryota > Metazoa > Chordata > Actinopteri > Beryciformes > Melamphaidae > Poromitra > Poromitra crassiceps. The sequence continues at coordinate 68,722,355 of NC_139625.1, forward strand.
GCAAGGCTTTACAGTAGCCCTTGATTAATTCAACAGGAGCCTTTTTTTTTCCTTTTTTCTTTTTCTGAATGATCAAATGGATCCTGCCGGTCGCGAAACACTCTTTCTCTCCTCAAAGCCCCCCTTACAATTCGTGCTCCTTCCTCGATGGGAAACTCGTCCAGAAAGGGGTTGGCCATTTTTCCAAACTGCTGATTCGATTGGTTCGTGGGCGGTGCCTTTTAAGGTCTAATCTTATCCTTGCAACTTAACCTGCTGCGGACCAGGTTAAGTGTGAAGCATAAGTTGCTATGGAAATATATGTCGGTAAGAAGTTAACTAGCTTCGTAGCACGGCCAAACCAGGGTTAAACCTGAAGTTACCTCGCTAAACCACTAATCTTGCTTTGTAGTACAGGCCTCTGATAAGGTAATCAAAACTGCTGTGGTAGTTCCCACTAGGCTGCTACAATAGGTGTCTCTAGGACCACATTGCCATGATCACACACACACACACACACACACACACACACACACACACACACACACAAACAAACAAACAAACAAACAAACGTGTGTGTGTGTGTGCACGCACACACAGACTCACAAGGTGAAAACAATACCAGCCTCGCTGTCGTTGCTGGTAACAAGGCGTTTTTGCACTTAAAGCAGGACTAAACCTCAAAACACTTTTTTCAGCTTTTAACCAATATATATGACTTTGGGGTTTTTTTTGCCCTCAAATGAATGGGAGATTTGATACGTTGTGACGTCACGATGAACCAAAGACTATGGGATTTCAAGATAGTTGCTCCCCTACTCCCCCTGTACCCTTTCCCGGCTCCTCACAACTCCAAGCCTATTCCCATGATGTCACAAGCATTTTCCCACCAATATGGCGCTACAATACACACAGCTCATTGGCTGTTTGTGTCACTTGACCTGTTAATCACCTGTTAATTGATTACAATCGCCTGTTATTTTCCTACCAAGATGGCCATGTGGTGATGTAACACAATACTATCAATAAACGCCACTATAATCATAAAAGGAAGAAAATGGCATTGTGTTGCTGTAAATCATTCCCAACCGTTTTCATACTAAGGAGCCCTACTTTAGTTCACATTGGGGCAATGGACCCCCATATGATGAGATTTGGTCTCTCAGATGCAAATCTATTTTTATTTTTATTTTTTTTATGTAGCCTAGATATGATTTTGTCCAGAATTCCATATATATTAGGTTGAGAGACAACAGAGAATGCTGGAATCCTCTCAAGGACCACTGGTGGTCACCGGACCCCACATTGAGAACCACTCAACCACTTCGATTGTGCAGAGAGAAGAGAGAGAGGAGAACTCTTCTGTGCCCCTTTTTCACTCATGCACCTAGTCTAGCAGATGTCAAACAGAAACAAAAAAAATAGGGAAACTAAACTAAAGCAGCCTACAGCCTAAAATGTATTTTCCTGCTTCACTTTTGACGTGGAGGAGAAGGCATGGTGAAGTGACACTCACCTCCGACTTATAGGCTACTCAGCTCCTGCAGCCTCACTGATTCTGTGCCCCTGTCTGTGAAAAGCGGCTTGTCCAGTCATATTTTCGCAAACAGATGCGGGATTCCCGCAATCCTGTACCCAATTTCAGACACTGATTGTGCAGAAAAATCGCACACCAGCTATTTTTGTTTGTGTTTGTTTGTTGTTGTTTTGTGAGGGTTACAGAGCGCCCCATGCAGGAGGCTGTTTCGCCTGTACTGAGCAGCCGGGGTCTGGGAGGAGGGAGGGGGAGAAAATGTTCTGCGCCCGGCTGCAGCTCTGCGCTCGAGAGGAAAATCAGAGGTGCACTACAACTTTTGACAGGAATCACGAAAAAGGGAGAAACGAGAATTAAAAAGGGACTTTTTAATTCTAATTGTGTTACCCCAGAGCGGGGGGTTTGTCCTATTGTGCTGTGCTGCGGTAACCAGGCTTGCGTCACTAGGCTCTTTTAACGATACTTACACGCTACATACACACACATGGGGAGTCAATGGAGTCAATTTGTAGTTCGCCACTGAATGGCCAAATTGATATCACTGTCAACCATTTTGAGCAACGCTGTTTCCATACAGGCCACCAGCGTTGGCTAGTTGTTGATATTTATAAAGATATTGTAGCTCTCAAATAACTTATTTTCGAGGCGGTGAGCAAACTGTCATGGCGTCGATTTCCGGGAAAAAATTCCTGATCTGAGCACAGCCAAAGAGTATTAGTGAGACAAGAGGAGATGTCATTTCTTGGTTTTTCCCATAGGTTTTTTCAAATCAAGCAGCATGCCGTTCTGCCAGAAATCTTGGGGGTTTAGTCCTGCTTTAAGTACAGTGCTCTCCACAACAGAAGAATTAAAATCGCCAACTTTAAAAATAGCAGAGGAGAGGGGGGAGGGGGAGGAGGCTACAGAGAAAGGGAGAGACTGAATGGAAACAAAGAACTTTGTCCAACAACAAATCCAGCCATGAGAGTCGGCTTGTCGTACATGAATACAAATCAGCAAAAACGGCCGTGCTGCGAGAGAGAGGAGACAAAAACAAAGAGAAAGAGAGACACAGGGGAGAAACTAAAATCCTCCTGCCAGACCTGAATTTAAATCAGCAGGTCTTGAGGTCTTGAACAAAAGTCACTCCACCAAACACACAGAGAGAAAGAGAGAGAGAGAGAGAATTGGGGAAAGAAGATTTATATACCTGAATTTCACCCCTGAACACCTGGAGATCGTTCAGTTCCAACACGTCCTCATACCGAAATGACATACTGACATACTGTGTAGCCTCTATGAGTGAAACGGTGTGTACAGGTGGTAAGCCTCTGTTTCAGTTTCATACTGTAGCCTCTATGTGTCAACTTTGCGCATAGGTGATACGCCTCTGTTTCATACTGTAGCCTCTATGAGTGAAACGGTGCCTATACAAGTGATACACCGGTTTCAGTTTCATACTGTAGCCTCTATGAGTGAAATGGTGTGTACAGATAAGCCTCTGTTTCAGTTTACTGTAGCCTCTATGAGTGAAACGGTGCATACAGGTACCTCTGTTTCATACTGTAGCCTCTATGAGTGAAATGGTGTGTACAGATAAGCCTCTGTTTCAGTTTACTGTAGCCTCTATGAGTGAAACGGTGCATACAGGTACCTCTGTTTCATACTGTAGCCTCTATGAGTGAAACGGTGCATACAGGTACCTCTGTTTCATACTGTAGCCTCTATGAGTGAAACGGTGCATACAGGTACCTCTGTTTCATACTGTAGCCTCTATGAGTGAAACGGTGCATACAGGTACCTCTGTTTCATACTGTAGCCTCTATGAGTGAAACGGTGCATACAGGTACCTCTGTTTCATACTGTAGCCTCTATGAGTGAAACGGTGCATACAGGTACCTCTGTTTCATACTGTAGCCTCTATGAGTGAAACGGTGCATACAGGTGATAAGCCTCTGTTTCAGTTTCATACTGTAGCCTGTATGAGTGAAACGGTGCAGCAACTTGAAGTTACTTGGACTAGTAACTGTAGTCTAATTACTTTGGGGAAATTGTAATCCCTGAACACTGCAGACGTTATTGTGAAACTACAAAGAAGGTTACCATCTAAGAATTTTTGAGGCGTTATTGTGAAAATGTAACATTATGCGCAGTGCACCGATGTTGCTATTAAACAATTTGCTGTGGGACAGCGTTGGATTGTTCTGTCTGTGCAGTAATACCAATGCATTTTCTTTTAATTGAACTGCGTTGGATTTGGAGACAGAGAGAGTCAGAGGAAGAGACAGCGAGAAAGACAGAGGGTCAAAACAACATCAATGAAGGCATCCATTCCTCACACTACCAAGATTAGATCAACTCTCTCTCCCTCTCTGCATCTCTGTCCACGACGCGTCACTTTGATTTGATTATTTTTATTTATATTTTCCGGCCATGACAGTTGGAAAAACTCTGCCAAAAGCATCAAAACAAAACCAAGGCTGCAGCCCTGGTCCCGTTTAGTGAAGCCGCTGCATGTTAGATCGCCGCTCTGGCGGTTGAATCCAGTATTAGGTCACAAGGCCCGCCTCCCCATGTTAGTGGATGGGAAAATCACAACCGAAATAATCACAGTATACGTCAGATAATTTTTTTCCAAAGGTGGTTTGTATCATTTTAGATAGTCATTATCATGCTAATGCCTGTGCAAGTGGTCATTTTTCTGATCAGTTTGTTTTTAAGTAGTTATTTGACATATAAAAAGGGATAAAAATGGATGATTGACAGCTGTGGCAGCCAGTCTCAAGCCGTCATTGGCTGGACGGGCTCTGCACATTATAGATCTATCGTCAATAGACAACACACACGGCTTCATGTTATCTAACGCTGCCTGGAGGTCGGTGGCTCATGTTGGCTGTGCTGGCTACCAGACATCAATGGACCCCAATAAAAAGAACATTGTTTTGAGGAATGAAAACAAATGTTTTGTGCGCGAGGAATTAACGTTGGTTGGGGACTGAAGTAAGTTCAGAAAATATGTGTTTTATGAGTTACTCCAGCTACGTTATAGGTAGGCTACACAATGGTTTTAACATGCAGGCTAGCATTAGCTGCTTGCGCTAGTCGGTTTTCATATTACTATAACTTAACAACCGATAACGATAGCTGGAATAACACAATAATAGACACATGTTTTCAGAACTGACCTGGGGCCTGTACTACAAAGCAAGATTAGTGGTTTAGCGAGGTAACTTCAGGTTTAAACCTGGTTTGGCCGTACTACAAAGCAAGTTAACTTCTTACCGACATATATTTCCATAGCAACTTATGCTTCACACTTAACCTGGTCCGAAGCAGGTTAAGTTGCAAGGATAAGATTAGACCTTAAATACACTGCCCACCAACCAATCGAATCAGCAGTTTGGAAAAATGGCCAACCCCTTTCTGGACGAGTTTCCCATCTAGGAAGGAGCACGAATTGTAATGTTGAATGAGTAATGTTAATCAATGTTAATGTTAATCAAGGACTAAAGCCTTGCACTTGTTGGCTATTTTAATTAAGCCCTACTTACCACTTTGGAATATGTTTTTATATATTCATTTTTGTGCTCTCAAGTAGCCTAGATACGTTGTTTGATCCCGCTGATCGATTGCAGCTGAATAGTGAGTGGAGAAATATCACTAAACCGGCATAAAAAGGTTACATAAACGTCTCCAAAGCGCACGGTGCCGTGTGCGCAACGGAGCTGAGACTGACGTTGGGTTGGAATTAGGTAGGTCATAGCCTACATGCTCTACATCTAAGCAATTTAATATGGGATCACCTGCACACAGGCGATCCCATATTAAGATGATTCATATCTAGGCGACTCCTGCATTTTGCAGCTGCAACTGTGTTGTTTTGGCCTGTATGATGTGATTGAACTTCATATTTCCAGCATCATTATATGAAATATGGAGATATGCGACTCTGCTGACATTACAATAGCCATGTGACCACAAAATAGGCTAGTTTTTATCAATGAAAACTATGCAATTCAGTTCAGCAGTTTTCTCTTTTATAGGCTATTAGGATATCATTATTTTATTCATTGAGCATGCGTTTCTAAATCTATGGTCTAAATAGGCTTACAGATTGTGGAAATTTATAGACTGAGATTACACATTTACATTTTTACACTCGCAAAAAGCTGCTGTAGGAAATAGAAATCGCTGATCAAAGTAAATCAAATGACTGATGTGAATACAAGCGGCAGCTTTAGACAGTCTTTCAGCAGACTATCCAACGCGGATTTTCATTCTGACAGGCTACATTAAATATCCGCTAAAACTCTGATCACTGCGCTTTCATTGGGTGTGCCTGCCTGTCAACTCAGCTGTTCATAATGTGATTGGCCACAAAATAGGCTATTTTTTATAAATGAAATATATGCCCGCACGTACCGTGTCGATTCAGTTCAGAAGCATTTTTTTTATTGTATTATCATTCTTTTTTTTATCGATTAGCCTATAGGAATTATTCAATCAGTCATTGAGCCTAAATGGTCTGAGATAGATTACACATTGCTTCCACAAAAGACTGTAGATAGAGAGCTGTAGATAGCCTACGAAACCGCTCTTCAAATAAATTACTTGTGTGGATAAAAGTGGTCACTTTAGACAGTCATTCGGGAACAGTAATAATATCCAACGCAGATTTTTATTTGCGGTTTCGTAGAATGAGGAAATAGGCGTGTCTGGCGCTGTAGGAGTTGGAGCAGTCCATATTGCATTGTGATTGGCAGTTGTTAAAAACCACGCCTCTTTTGCGGGCACGAGCTCCAGTGCACGGGCATTTTCATGTGCACGCGCTGTCAGCTTGATTAGAAAAACCTGGTTTGAGTTAACGAGTGCCAATCGACGTTCGTAGTACAAGTTAACTACAATCGAGCTGATCTGGTTTAGACAAACCAGATCAAGGGACAGATCCTGGATCTTCTAATACAACATTCGTAGTACAGGCCTCAGGTTGCCCAACCGACAGGAAATGTGTTTTATAACGTTAACTCCCGTCCCGGGTATAAGATGAGATGCGGCCTAGTAGTACACAAGCACCATTAGCTCATCGCTAATGGGTTAGCATGACATACAAACAGACGTTTTATTTTTTGTAGGCTATTAAAGCAACAAACGTTTTTATATGCATATCTGGGGGAAATGCTTTGACTGTGGGGATGTTCATTCTTCACAAGCTCCTCTCTTAGTAACGATATACCAGGCAATGTGGAAATTATCCGATGAACTGATGTTTGCAGCTCTGTGTTGATTAGCTATTGTTTCCGTAGCATTTTGATTAATGTTATGATTTTCCTTTTGGAACAAATGTTGGTTTAACAGATGAAATCTAACCTGGCCACTTTTAGGCTACGTTGTTTACTGGGTAGGGCAGCCGACCCAAGCGCTGCCTCTGAGTTTGGGGATCTCTTCTGTAGATATATCTCTCTTCTGTCTATATATGAGAGGAGCTTGTGAACAACATCCTCACAGTCAAAGTACTTCCCTGAGTTATCCATATAAAACTCTCATGCTTTACCCAGCTTTACCCCAAATAAAACCTCCAGTGTCTGTGACTCCAAAGGCTAAGCTAACCCTGTTAGCTAATGCTGGGTGTGTGCTGCCTCTGGAGGGCTTTCTAACTGGGGTCCGCTCGCTCCGTTAGCTTTTGTGGGCCTCATTTTATACCTGGGAGTTGTAACATTATGAAACACATTTCCTGGCATACGCAGGCAGTTTGACAACCTGGTAAGTTCTGAAAATTTGTATTTCATTATTCCAGCCAACGGTATAGTTTTTTTTATGCCCACAAAGAAAGTCTAGTGCTACAAACGCTACAAGCTAAACTAGCTTGCAGGGTTCCATGTCGCTGTTCCGACCTCCCGCTGTTCCGACCTCCCCTCTCCCAGCCCCCATGCCTAAACCTAGCCTGGGTAAACCCATCCCCCACGTGACCTGCTCTCAGACCTGCTCTCAGTCACTAGGGTCTGGAGATCGAGCCATTCAAACCGATTTCTAGCGGGTGTTGGGCCCCCCTCGATAGACCACTCCACCAGCCAACCGTCATCCAATCAGCTTGGTGCACAGAGCACATGCGCAGTGCAACAGATGGCGTCATCACTCTGCGACCTTTGTTGTTAGCGCTCGAGCTAACTCCACCTAGCTAACTCACCGAGCTAACTCACTAGGCTACTGCTAGCAACCACAACAGGAGCGCGATGGCTACTACCAATGTGAACGATTTTTGCAGGTTGTGTAAGAGAAACCTTCATTCTAAAGGCAAGTTGGGCAGCTGCAAACCACTCGAGAAGGGGGTATTTCTACGCCTGGAGAGGGTTGGTGTGAAACTACACCAACAGAATAGCAAATCATGTCGGATTTGCCAGAGTCTGACTGAGGTATGTACTTGTAACCTAATGTACTAGTGCTGCACGATTAATCTACACTTCCCCCGTGCACCCCCGCAAATAAGTAATGTTATGCACAGCCAGTTTATCAGATAATTTCGCCGTAAAATGTGTCCAGGTGATGAGAAGCCCCAGCTTGTACAAGCTGTCCTTTGTATGGTCGCTGCCCGTCCGCTCAGACCCGATTCCGATATAGCGTTTGGTGATCTTTTGATCAACAGACCTCATAACGGGGATCTATACTGTTACGTGTGTCTACCAACATCACTAAAAGATCATAAATGTAACGCTGCTTTAATCGATGGCTACGTTGCTAGCTAGCTAGCCGCAGACCAGCTATGAACCCCAGTTTGGATGCTCGCTGCCCGTCCACTAAAACGCGATTTCGATATAGCGTGAGGTGATATTTTGATCAACAGACCTCATAACGGGGATCTATACTGTTACATGTGTCTACTGTACTGACGTCCTCTCTGTTTATTCTTTCAGGTATTAATTCAATACATTCGATAAATGACTGACTTTTCCTCATCGGCTGTAGTGGGTTAGCGAGGTAACGTTAGCTAGATTACGGGAGCATTTAACGATCTAATGAATTCTAGAAAAACATGTCAGAAGCTAGCTAACGTTAGCCACGTGTAACATACTGTAACAAAGTGGGTATTTGTCCAAGGAACTGGAGACTTGAAGTTGGTACAGGCTTTTTATTCTTGTCTTCACAATATAGCTCCTAGCAGCTAGCTCTGCAACCACCCGGTCAGCTCGCCCACATGGCCTGACTGGCCTCCGCCCCGGCCGCTGGTCACATATATCCCCTTCCCCCTAGGAACACACCCACACATATCAGTTCCTAGCCAAGCACGGAAACACCCCAATACACGTAATTACCCGATACGCTACATTTCCCCCACACAAATTTAATGTCGCTTCCACGCGACATGCACAACCCACACACATCCCCCTGTACCAAAACACACCCAACACAATATTTTTTCCCATCACCACATCAAATTCTAATTCCCCAACAAACAGTCTTTTCTTTTCAGCACCCCCGTCATAATGTCCAGTTTTCATTAGGTACTCCGTAATGTCTAGTTTTCCATTAGGTACCCCCATAATGTCTAGTTTCCCATTAGGCACTCCATAATGTCTAGTTTTTCATTATTTCCTTTCTTTTTTCCACATTTCAATTCAACCCACATTTACATCAACTTTCTTTTTCTTTTAAACACAAGCCCCCCTTTTGTTTGTTCCAGTAGCCAAATGCACGAACGAGCACCGGATCGACATCCTCGTCCTCCGGTCTCCACTCGCGCCCGTCGACTCTCCAGATGACCCTGGCGTCGTCCTCCCGGCCTCGCACTCGCTCGTTTTTCCGTCCCCCTCCTCCAGGGTTGAGGACAGCAGAGCGAACACCACCGGCGTCGATCTTCCCCTCGGCTCTCCGCTCGTTTTTCCGTCCCCCTCCTCCAGGGTTGAGGACAGCAGAGCGAACACCACCGGCGTCGATCTTCCCCTCGGCTCTCCGCAGTGCAACGTTAGGGGGTGTATAGCGGTTAGGCTGGGCCGGTTCCCCCGGCGGTAACCCCTCTCGCTCACTCGGAGACACGAGCGTCGCTCTCCCGACTGTAACAACGCTGCAAACGATGTCCCTCTCTTCCCTCTGGCTGTTCCCCTGCAGCACCGTTCTCCTATCCGTCACCACGTTCTCTTCTCCCCGGCTGCTCACGCTCTTCCCAGCCTGCGTCTCACCTCCGGCCTCCACACTCTCAGTGCAGTCCCTGGCCAAGTGCTCCGGTGACTGGCAAGTCCAGCAGAGTCTCACCTGTCCGCCGCCTGCACGTCTCTCTTCTCCCGCTGCCCCCCGATCTCCGACAGCCTCTGGACACTCTCTGGCTAGATGTCCGATCGCGCTACATGCCCAGCAGGCTCCCTGCTGTCCATGTCGTTGTCCCGCATACCCGGTCCGTCTCCCGGGACCGCCTCGGCACCACCTCGCCACGTGGCCCGGCTCTCTGCAGGTCCAACACAGTCTCTTCCGTGGCTCCTCCGGCCGCTCTTCCCGCTGCATTACCTCCGCGCTCATCAAGTCCACCCGCTGCATGACTTCTCGCAGCGCCCGCATCACCTCTACTGCCCAGGCAGGAGTCTCTTCCACCAGCCGTCCGACCTCTCTCAACACACGGGCCTCCATGCCCGCCAGCATCGAGCTGATCCCCGCCGTCAGCTCTCCTTTCCTCCCGTTCACCGATGGCCATTCTCCGCGCACCATCGCACGTGGTTTTAGCAGCTAGCAGTTAGCAGTTAGCACCCCTGGTAGCTAACTTACTAGCGCTAGATCTAGAGCCAAAAAGCCGCACCACCCGTCTCTTTTGCCGTTCCTTCTCACCCTCTCCCCTCTCGGCCGAATCAGAGGCGTTACCGCTTTACTTGCTGACACCAATGTAACAAAGTGGGTATTTGTCCAAGGAACTGGAGACTTGAAGTTGGTACAGGCTTTTTATTCTTGTCTTCACAATATAGCTCCTAGCAGCTAGCTTCGCTGCTAGCTCTGCAACCACCCGGTCAGCTCGCCCACATGGCCTGACTGGCCTCCGCCCCGGCCGCTGGTCACATATATCCCCTTCCCCCTAGGAACACACCCACACATATCAGTTCCTAGCCAAGCACGGAAACACCCCAATACACGTAATTACCCGATACGCTACAATACAGTAACTACTACGTTTTATATTATTAGTCATTTGGATTTGCCAGAGTCTGACTGAGGTATGTACTTGTAACCTAATGTACTAGTGCTGCCCGATTAATCTACACTTCCCCCGTGCACTCCCGCAAATAAGTAATGTTATGCGCAGCCAGTTTATCAGATAATTTCGCTGTAAAATGTTAACGGGGATCTATACTCCCAGGTGAAAAAGTAGTATACTTTTGTATATTTGAAATATAATTTAAGTATACAAAAGTTATTATAATTATACTTTTACTTTTTGTGCTTAATATAAAGTATATTTAACATGTACTTTTATAAAGTGTACTTCAGAAAAGATGCCCTTAAGGTCAATTTAAATGTACTAAAAATAAATATACTCATTTTTCCAATACTTAAAGTGGTATTTTAGTTTACTTTTAAAAAGCGTACTTTCTTGCAAGTGTATTATAAATTGTACCTAAGTATACTTTTAAAATAGTATACGAAATTGTAAATACTTAAAGTGGTCATATAGTGTACTTATAAAAAGTATACTTATTTTTAAGTCAATTTTAATAAAGTATTAGTATACTTTATCATAGTACACTTTAATTGCTATTATTTACACGTGCATTTAAGTGTACTTTAAAAAAGTGCACTTTAATATAAGTTCATTCTAAGCTGTATTTTAGTGTACTTTTAAAAAATATACTAATTTGCAACTACGTAAAGTGGTAATTTAGTATACTTATGAAAAGTACACTTATTTTCAAGTCCATTGTAATACACTATTAGTATACCTTATTCTCATACACTTTAAGTGGAATTATTTATAAGTGTATTTAAGTGTAATTGCAAATAGTACACTTTAATATAAGCTCATTCTAAGCTGTAATTTTAGTGTACTTTTTAAAAGTATACTAAATTGCAAATACGTAAAGTGGTAATTTAGTATACTTATGAAAAGTACACTTATTTTCAAGTCAATTGTAATACACTAACAGTATGCTTTATTGTAGTACACTTAAAATTGAATTATTTATAAGTGTATTTAAGTGTACTTGCAAAGAGTGAACTTTAATATAAGTTCATTTTAAGCTGTATTTCAGTGTACTTCAAAAAAGTATACTAAAGTGCAAGCACTTCTAGTGGTAACATAGTGTACTTGTGAAAAGTACACTTTTGTTAAAGTCCTTCTTAATACACAACTAGTATGATTTATTGTAGTGTACTTTAATTCCACTTCATTAGAAGTGTATTTAAGTAAACTTATAAAGAGTGCACTTAAATGTTAGTTAATTTTAGCTGTACTTTAAGTAGGATAAGTTGTAAATACTTACAGTCGTAATACAAGATGGAAGGAAACTAATTACTAGTACTCAAATGAGTGTAATTGATTAGCTTTTTGTGTACTTGTACTTTTTTGAGTATGTCTTTATTCAGTCATTTTACTTTTTATCTAGCCCTTTATGCACTAATTACTATTTTTTAAAGTGTGACCCTATAGTTTTTAGACAGTGGGGACAAAAGTTGCTCCAAAATCATTTATTTTTTTATTTCCTACATTGAAGTAAAAAGTAATTATATTACAGTTAGTAATCCAAGTAATTTCAAGTTACTGCATTACTTTCTCCAGCGCTGGCATAGTGTTGAAATGAAAAGTGGAGATAGGTCTGGCTTTGCAAGACTAGTGTTGCCAGATCATGATTTGTTTTTGTCCTATATAGGCAAATAAATAAAATGTATGACGTTTGGCTGATTGTTGACGTAACAAGTACTTTTGAAACCAAGTAATAAGTAAAGTAATTGTATTACTTTTTAAATGAATAATCAATAATAAGTAACTAATTATACTTCCCAAACACTAATTCTGAGAATGTTTGTAAAGCTAGCTGGCTCACATTAAAATAACATGTCTGTGTGTCTGTCTGTCTGTCTGTCTGTCTGTCTGTCTCCGTCCGTCCGTCCGTCCGTCCACCTGCCTGTCTGTCTATCCGTGTGAGAAGGTAGCAAGGTGACATTGACATTTAGGATCTTAAAATTTACTTTTTCTCTCTCTCAGCACTGATCTCTATTTGTCTGAAATATTCAGCTCTTCAAATAAGATCAGTAAGATCAAAATTAGCCTGCCCTGCACAAACACAATCATGTGTCTCAGACTCAGTGATCAAATTCAAGTATCAGCTCCATGTAGCCTACTGTATTCAGTTCTCAGATAAAATAGATACCACTAAGCAAATAAAACAAGGGTAAACAATAAAATAAGTAGTGAAGTTATTAATAGCCCATACAATTTTTTTTTAAGACATGAAAGCGAGGTACTCCCGGTTCTGCCTATAAACGCAAAGAAGAAGAAGAAGAAGAAGAAGAAGAAGAAGAAGAAGAAGAAGAAGAAGAAGAAGAAGAAGAAGAAGACACTATTATGTTTTTGAGCACTTTGGGTGGACATCATTTTTGTTTTTCCCACACTGTGAATAATATTGTGTAACTGCTAAAATTCAGAAGGTGGCGGTATTGCACAAAATGCTGTTTGCCAACCGCCATTAAATATCAGAAGAAGAAGAAGAAGGTACTTCCGGAAGTGATCAGGGCCAGCCAACATGTTTCGTTTGAAATTCGAGCGGGCGTCCTGCCGCCCGGCATACGGTAATATTGACAAAACTAGTTGCTTATCATGTATTTAAAACTGTATGTCTTGTATAAGCAGACGGTACCAAAGTATTTTGGTGTACCCGGAAACGCAACATTATGTGCGTTTTTCTATTAGCTTGCATACGTTAGCTAACGCTAAAGCAGATTAGCTTGCGTTAGCGCTTATTCTCTGTATAGACTGCTTTACACAACGTTACCAGCGTTAGTTAACGCTAGGTTAGTCTGTGAGACTGATGTAACGTTAATGTTACGGCAACAGTTGAATCGTTTTAGACTTATTTGTGAATTACATTTACTCAAAGGGTGAACAGTATGCTACAAAACAATGCTAGCTGACGTTAGTGTGGGGAGTCTGCTTAGCTAGCTAGCAGCCAGAGACAATCAAGTACTGTATAACGTTAGCTGCTAACTCGATGCTAGTTACAACTCTCTCCTGTTCACAATTTAGGCAGTCATGTCGGGAGGATTTTGTCTGTCTTGAAGGGGTGATCATGAAAGGCAACGACAGAAGGTAAGAGGAATAAGGTTACTGTTCTTCCTCACACACCCTAAAATAGTAAATGGTCATGGTAACCTGTCTATTTTGTCATGGTTTATCACAGAACAGATATTATTTTCTTATATATATATATTGCAGGGGATTCATCCCCCGGGGAGCAGAGTGAGAACTGCAAATTCCACACAGAAACTCCTTTTTGATGATCCCACCTGGGCAGTAGGCAGTGAGGACATGGGGACAGTTAGCCCCATAATGTGACACTGCTACTGTACTCCGATAATATTCTCGTACAGCAGTCATCGTCACACAGCGTTTGAATCCTCACTAGGTAGAAAACGGTTACACCCTGCCTTTTCGAAACCCCCCCACTCCGAAGATCGACCTCCATTCTTCGTAATGGAGGGGTTTTCCCATTTTTTTTAAAGGCACCCCTATTCCGAATGGGGACATCCCCTCCATTTCGAAACCCCCCCACTCCGAAATTGATTTTCAAGTCCATATTTCTCAGAGTTTCCTGCATCAAACACTGCAACTCATTGTTTTTTATTGAAAATATGCATAGGCGGCGCTAGACCATCGGGAATGGGGAAGCTAAATTTCCTCCGATTTTCATAAAACAAAATCAATTCAACCCGACTGGCATTCACAAATAAGAACGTCCACATCTTGCTAATATGACTCAATGAACCTTATTCAACTGTGAGCATTTGACTCAAAGTTACAATAAAAAAAATTCAAACACTTGTCAGGGTATGAATGTGGGCGTGTGTAACAGCTCACCTTTAGATGTGTAGAAAACATCATTTATGATTAGATCCTGTCGACGTAAAAATAAGCAGTTGAATATGCTGCTGTGGAACAGATCCTTGCGCTCTCGGATTACGCATTTGACAAATTTAACAAACTGTATGGCAAGACAACATAAATTAACAATGTTTAGTGATTGTAGAGAGATATCTCTGTGCACCTGCAGAAAACTGCGAGCCAGGAATGCGCAAGACCACACCTGGTAGGCTATTTAGACCAGCAGAGTGGAAAGTCTGTGTGCCAAAAAATAAAAACACAGCTCCGGGCCCGATACGCGGTTAACTAGAGTGTGCGTTGTCAAGGTGTAGCCTATTTCTTTGCGGAGTGGGGGAGAAAGTAAGCAGGACAGCTGTGCCCAGTCCCTGAGCAGCGGCTCGCACGATTCTGAACAACACAGAGTGCAAACATGTCTGTGATCCACAGCTGATTTTAGGATGTATCCAACATTCACATTCCTGTATCTATCTGAATGCAGCAGGCTCGTGTTTACTGCTATAGCGAAATTATATGAAGACAGTGACATATAATAAAAAAAACAATGAGTTGAAACATTTATTTCAAGCTGCAGGAATGCAGGAAACTCGGAGAAATATGGACTTGAAAATCAATTTCGGAGTGGGGGGGTTAAATCAATTTCAATTTCGGAGTGGGGGGGTTTCTGAGTGGGGGTGTGTCGGAACGATGGTGTTTCGGAATGGAAGGCGGTCCCCGCTGAAAACGCTGTTAAAAAAGCTCTCCTACCCGTATCCGACCTCCGATTGCAGATCCGAAGATATGATAGTCCGCCTAGTGAAGCCAGTAATTTAACCGGCGCTGTTAAAATGATACTGCTTGCATGAAACACCCGTTTAGAAGCAGTCTTTGCACAGCCTGTGCCGTATTGAGGACAGGAGAAGCCGACAGGAACCTATTTCATGACATGTTTTGCTTCCCAGGTGCGCTGGATTTGCGTTGATCACTGACAGCCGCCGTCTCCGTGTGACTGTGTGTTGTTTGCTCGCCATGTGCAAGCGGTGCACCAAGATAGTGAGATCAAACACACCCTGCTGTAAATTCAGCGCAGGCTGTACAAAGACTGCTTCTAAATGGTTGTTTCACGCAAGCAGTATCATTTTAACAGCGCCGGCTAAATTACTGGCTTCACTAGGCGGACTATCATATCTTCGGATCTGCAATCGGAGGTGGGATACGGGTAGGAGAGCTTTTTTAACAGCGTTTTCCACCTATTGAGGATTCGAACGCTGTGTGACGATGACTGCTGTACGAGAATATTATCGGAGTACAGTAGCAGCGTCACGTTATGGGGCTAGGGGACAGTCAGCTTCTTAGTGTATGTAAAATTCTGACACACTGGAATAGTGAATTACAAGTGAAATAATAGACTGTAAACTCTCAATTTCATGGACCCTCTCTTAATGCAAGTGTGTGTGTAGAGAGAGCTATCTCACTCTCTTTCTCCCTGCAGAATCATATTAGCTTCCCCGCGGCGTGGCAGCAAATGCTTTATGGACCGGGGCCCGGTGGGTGGGAACCACTGGTGTAGAGGTAAAAGCACTTGCCTACCACCGCGGAGTCCCAGGTTCAACTCCTGCCAGAGGTACCTCTGGCTTGGTCAGACATTCCTAAAGATTGGCCGTGTCTGCGGGTGGCAAGCCGGTAGGGTATGAGTCCTGGTCGCTGCACTAGCGCCTCATCTGGTTGGCCGGGCCACCTGTTTCGGGGAATGGGCACTGGGGGGAATGGCATGATCCTCCCATGCGCTACGTCCTGCTGGTGAAACCCCTCTGACCCGCGCAACGACTGTTATAATGGGGAATTGGCCAAGTACATTTGGGGAGAAAATGTGAGAAAAATCCACAAAAAGAGATTCTCCAGAAGATGCTGAAAAAAAATTACACTCATGAGTACTACAGATAGAAAATGAAGTTTTCTCACTGCAATCTTATCTGACTTTGTTGTCCAGCTTAAGGCAGTGTGTCCAGAGGCTGCTCTGTGTGCACTGCATCTTCACTACCCATCTACTCCTCGTAGAAACTCGACATCACTCCATCGACAACAGATACAGCTGCCCAGAGGTATGACAGTACAACTGTATTTTTTTTTTTTTTTAAAGCTGAGGGACCTGGTGCTTGCATGTGGTTGGAATACAGTATATATAATATGTTCCTGTTTGTGATTCCCAGAGCGGTCGTGTCACCTGTCAAGGGCCTGTACCAGCCACCCACCCTCTGCTGGGATACCAGCCATCCAGCCGCTGCTCAGCGCTGCCCTGTGTAGAGCATCCTGCCAACTCTCAGCAGACTTTCCCCAAGTAGGGCTGAAATAGGAAGAGACTAAGGTAGAGTCCTGGTCTGGATGTCTGTTTTTATTTGCACAGCTCCCCATGTCTTATCTTAATCATGGAATATTTCAAATGTGATACAGTTGCCATACTCTTCAGGTGCTTCTAAAAGCTGTTGGGAGTAATTGTTGGTGTGGGTGTGTGTTTCTAGATGTGCCCTCTGGTGTGTTTGCTCCAACCTCATCTTCACTGAACATCAGATCATCCTCAGTCTGACTGACCTCACTCAGCCTCAACGGAAAGCACACGCCACTAACGGACTCGTCAACATCAGTAGGTGGGTTATCCCTTTTTATATTATTATTTTTTGTTTTTTGCACACACAGTGGTTATCCTATAGAAAATGACTGAAAGATTATGTAAATATATTAGGCTATACGCTGTGTTGTGTTCTGTGTGCTGTGAACATGACTCTGGAAGGAATTAACTGCAGCCGCACACCGATCCATCAGAAAGGATGGATTTCTGTTGTTTTGGAATGTCAACGCCATTTAAAAATAAAATAGAAAATGCCTCTAATTTGCGGTGACAAATCTGTCCGTCCAGAAAGAAGATGTGGCCTGTGTGTTTCAGTAGCAAGCAGACTACTGTCTCTTCACACCCAGCACGTTCTCATTCTCATCCTAGTTTGACGTATAGTCAGGATCCCATGGCCCACTACCGATGTTAACAGTTCCATTCCTCCGCCGTTAAGAACTAAAGTAAACACGTGGGCCTCTATCTTCCGACAGGCGCTATCCCTAAATAGCGCTTTGCGCACTGTTTGCGCGTGCATTAAGGCACGGACGATAGCGTTCCGCCTTGCCTCCCCCACCGAGCAGCAAAAAAAAAACATCCCCACCTCACGGGAGCTACTGGTAATGATTTATACAGAAATTTTACTGTTTCAAAGTGATATAATTGTCTGGTAGACGTGACCTCCCTGATTTCTAAGTTAAAACAGCCCCGAAATATGTTGGGGATGCAATTCTCGGCGGGCATGCGGAAACAATTCTGCCAAAAATCATCTGCGCCCCAAAATGGTAACTGTCTGCCTTTCCGAAGCTCTGCCACTCCGAACGTTAACTTCCAGTATTCGGACTGGCGGTCGTTCACCTTAGAAGCCGCAATGCCGACCTTAGGTTTAGGCGTGGGGGTGGGAGAGGTTAGGTTTTGGGTTAGGGTCTGGGGGAGGTTAGGTTTAGGCATGGGGGGAGGTTAGGTTTGGCGTGGGGGCTGGGAGAGGTTAGTGAAAAACGGGGAATATAGAACCCTTTCTGAGTGCCGATATTTCGGAGTGGCAGAACGTCGGAGTGGCAGCACGTCGGAGTGGCAGCATGTAACCCCCCAAAATGCCCGCGCAAACGGGATTTGGGCGGTCTTAACTACCAGAATTATTCACAGGCGTGACCGGGCAAGGCTGGCATACGTCAATCAAAACCAATCAGATTCCCGTCTCACAATGGTTGTTTGCGTGAGGTTGCCTCACCGAGGCATGCAATATGCTGTAATTATCTCCATGCGTAATAGAGTGTACTCACTCCTGCGAGGACAGAGAGAGCTTATTGACAGATCGTCTGTGGTGCCGACCCTTCGGGTTATGAAGGTAAATAGCCTATGTCCATTGTCCCACAAGTGTTCTCAATTTATTTCCCTCTTTGCGATGTGATAAAAGTTTCTCAGTGAGTTATAGTTGATTGCCTCACTGAATTATCTGCTGCTAATACCCAAATATATATAAATATATATAAATATCCAAAAGTAATTCCACTTTCCACTCCGAATACCTCTCTGCGCTCGGAGCGCAGCCGTAATCTCTGTGCAGAGCGCCCAGTGCAGAGAGGTATTTGTGCGTAAGAGGTCCTTTTCATAGCTCTTAGCGCAAAGTAATTGCGCGCTGCTGACGATAGGATAACGCCATCTATCCCACATTTTAGCGCTGAAACGCCTGCTTTGGCATGTGGCAGCCAATGCCCAGTACACTTATCTCACAGTCATGCGGTTGTGTCCGCCCCCAATTTGCATTGCGCATGGCGTTAAACGAGCGGAAAATTAGCGCTTTTGGGAAGATAGAGGCTAGGGCTGCACGATATGAGGAAAAGCTGCGATGTGCGATAACTGTTCAATATTGTGATGACGATATGACCTGCGATAAATAAAAAAATGCTATAAAAAAAATATTAATGGGTAGGGGTGCTCCGATCCGGCTAAGCCACGATCCGATCCGATTCCTATTCCTGGGGTCACGATCCGATTCCAGAATCGATTCTCGATTCCAACGATTCTCGATTCCAGAATCTAGAATCGATTCTCAATTATGTAGTTTGATATTGCAATAACACACAAAGGTAAATCTAAGACAAAAAATGACAAATGTATTAATGCTGAACTTCAAATTCAACTTCTGAAGTATTACAGTGAGGGCCTAAATTCATTTTGCAATACGAGTGTGTTAATTTAAGCATATGTATCAGTAAGTGGCACGGGATTCTCAAAGCCTGTGTTGAGGGTCATACGAACAAAAATGCACTCTTGAAGCTAAAAAAAATCCAAAACCAACAAGTTAATTATTTACATTTTTACTTCAATGTAGAACAGTAATTTCTTACACATGAGATTACTTTTAGTCATAACGATTATTGAAAGATATTCCATATTCCAGACTGAAATGTTATAACAGAAGTGGAGTATTGGCCAGAATGACATGAACATTTGGACACTTATTCAGCCGGTATCTTGCATGTTGCGTTCATGTGCACTGTAATTTTTTTTTTTTTTTGCGATAACACGTGACTTTTGCGATGTGTTCATCGCGCATTTTCATATCGCGATGGCGATGAAAATACGATAAATCGTGCAGCCCTAATAGAGGCCGTGTAGTGCCGTTGGTTAGGTTTAGGCAACAAAGCCACATTGTTAAATTTCTACCTCTTCTCTTACAGTTCCTTGACCTCTGTGTTCACTATAAAAGCTTGTCTTGCATTAATTTGTCTTTTTCTTTTCTCATCCCCTCAGCCTTGTCGGCGGACAGGTCTTCCACTCCGGTGCAGAAGGACAGCAGCCTATGGGAGCAGATCACAGCCTGCGTTGTCAGCCAGCCTGTGTTGTCAACCAGCCTGCCTTCAGGACTGTGGCTTCATGGTTTAACATTTTTGGTTATTTGGCTCATCGGACTTACTTATGTCTACTACCCCTCCTGGGGTATAGGCCACCAACAAGGGCTTTCCAGCCATCGGCTCATCGGACTGATACCGATATATTCAAGATCAAACATCAGCTGATAGCCATATGATTGCTGATATATTGTGCATCGCTACTGGTAACTGTTTTAATTTCTTACATACATTTGTATTACCATAATATTTTAATGTAAATAAAATGTGTTTTTCTCATAATTGAAGTGCAATTGGTCATTGAACAAAACAGCACATTTGGAGTGTACTAAAATGGCACCATGTGAAGTGTAATAGTGATGTATTGTGAGTATACTTCAGGAACATTTAATACAGTACTTAAAGTATAACAATGTTCTATTTAAAATACACTTTTATCCTGACGCATAAGCAATGATGGAATACACTTCAGATACACTTTTAGTCAATTATAGTACACTTTAAGTACATGTCTTTATTATGCTTAAATTGTGATAGAACTTCACTATAAATACATTTCTTATTAACAATAGCACACTTTAAATGTACTAATTAAAATCAAAAAGTGCATTTGAAGTTTATTTGAAATATTACTGAGGCATGCTAGAAGAATATTAATAGTATGATAACTGTATTTAAAGTATACTTGTAGACTACATCAATTGATCTATAATGCCTTTTTAAGTATACTTTCAACACACTGGTGATATAATACAATTGTACTGAAAGTGTGTTTTGAATGCTCACGAATCATGCTTTTCACTGGTGTACTTCAGTACACTTAAAGTTTATAAAAAGTTGTTCCAAAAAAGCATACAAATTACACTTAAAAGGTGCTCAAGGAGTCCATAAGTACTACTAAATGACTACTTAAGTACACTTAAGTATAACTTAAGGGTGCCAAATTAACATATGCTAACTGAAAGTGTACTTAGTACATACTGTGAAAAGTATAATTTAAGTATAATACTTTTTCACCTGGGCTGTTACATGTGTCTACTGTACTGACGTCCTCTCTGTTTATTCTTTCAGGTATTAATTCAATACCCTTCCAATCCAAACAGACCAGAGTGCCATGCCCCACATCAGCCGCAGGTATTGTGGAGAAGGGCAACTGGTCAGCTGCTGCCAACCTGATGAGGAAACAGGCGTGCTTGTTATGCTGGACACTGAATGCCAGTCTGCAGACTTCATCCTCCAGCGCTGTTCGCCTCAGGACTTGAAGGCCTAACGTTGTACCATGGACTGTATACATTCTGTGCTAATAATGCTAGCATGCTAACATCCTTTTCACACACACACACTGAATATACCGAAATGCTAGATTTGATCATGGACTTAACGCTAATGTTAATCAAAAACGGCCGCAGTCATAACGTTAAGGTGTGTTTGACCTAATTGAAATATTAACGTTAATGCCCTCACATTTCAGCGTGGTTACAGATAAACCTATTTAACGCTAGCTAGCTACAGTAGATTTTTGGAGGCGTTAATGTGAATGTCATGACCTAGTGAGCGTAGTATTATACTGTATATTATAAAACGGCTCTCTCAAATCAAGCAATCTGATTGGTTCACAGCCATTGTATAATTCCAGTAACCGAGTTCAATAACCCATGGCCATGGGTTATTGGTTGCCATGGCAACTCTCTTACTAAAAGGCAGCGCTGCGCTCGAGCCAAACAGCTTTCTCCTGATCTGCTGTATGGAGGGTCACTAGTCCTTGAAGTCTTTGTACAATGAGTCATTATGGACGCATGATGGCGCAACTCTCTTACTAAAAGGCTTTGGTTACCTCAAAAACAAAATGGCGGAGCTTTCAGATCCTTGTGAATCGATCTTCGCTTATAACTTTACTAATACTTCGCAGAAAATGATGTTTTGTACAAGAATAGACGCGGGCTAATGTCTTAACCCCTCTCTCGCGCGCCCTCACTCTTAACCCTGCATTTCTAAATAAGACGTAACGTTACTTGCTGTCGGCATACGGCTCTGGTGTCGGGCTTTGCAAAAAGCTCTCAGCAAGCGCCAGGATTGGCCAATGTCGACTTCAGTCCCCAGAACGATCCAATCAAATCACCCGCACGTCTATCTTCTTGCTAGAGGTCCCGCCTTACAGTAGTGTTTCAACTGACTCTATCAGAATACCATGCCAGTCGGACTTATAGTATTATTATTATTATATTATTATACTTGGAAACCGTTTTATAAAAGCAATATAGCACTCGAGCTGCGTGGTGTTGTGGAATATATCCCGCTGATAAGCTGTTATCCCTCGTGGGATAACAGCTTATCAGCGGGATATATTCGCCACAACACACTTGCTCTCATGCTATATTGCTTAATTATACATAATCCAGATGTAACCTAGCTATAGCTAGACGTTAAGAGGTTAGCGTGAATGCGACTGAGACCTGACATTACTGGCTTGATATCATATTCCAGATGCAACCTAGCTAGATGAGCTCCACACTGCTGTATGAGTAGGCTACAATCAAATGTATCAAGCCTTGATATCATATTCCAGATCCAACCTAGCTAGCTAGATGTTAAGAGGTAGGAATATACCAAAATACTGTATATTATACATAATCCAGATCATATTCCAGATGCAACCTAGCTAGATGTTAAGCTCCACACTGCTGTATGAGTACAATCAAATCTATCAAGCCTTGATATCATATTCCAATGTGAATTCAGCTGAGGGGTTCGCTCCAGAACGAGACTGTTGCATTCAATATTTGTACACGTTACTGTGCAGTAGTTAGTGCAGGCTAGTTAATTGTTGGAAGTAAGGTTTTTGAATTCTAAAAGGCTCACAGCACATGTTGTTTCTGACTTGGATTGATTAATCAAAATTTTCAAAATCTTTACTACTGTACTGTCCATTAATAATGACATCAGGTGACAAGCTGAAATGTCAATTCTTATAGCAAATCTAGGTAAATTTCAGACTTTAACTTAGTGTCTTGTCTGAAGTGAATACAAGTGACCTATATTTTTCAATCCTGTCTTTGAATAAAAGTTGTACATTGTGTTATACTTGAAAACCATGTCTTTGCTCCCTTATTTGTGTTCACAATTACAACAAATCTGTATGGTTTATCTGTTGGCATTAAACCGTGGTATTTCCTTGGGTGATATTCCATATTTGTCATTAAACCTAGCTGTTCACATCTGCATTTTCTACAAATTGGGCTAAATTTGCAATGATGAATCAAAGCCACGTGAGATATCACAAGTAGCCTACTTTTATTAAAAAACAAAATAAAATGCAAAGAGAGGTTTCCTTCTCTAACTATTGGTGCGTTCACAAAATATTTACACAATGAGATTTTTTTATAAATAATCATCAATAACGTGGATAATGATGACATCTGCAGCGGCTGGACGAGAGACAGAAGAAACTACGAACCGAAGATTGGAGCAGAGGACATGACTACAGAGAAACTTAACCGACCAGCACTCTGCTTCAATCAATGACTGCTTATAAATAAACCATACACATGAGAATTACCGTTAACGTTACAGCATTTAATAACAT
The DNA here is from genome assembly GCF_964638095.1 of Poromitra crassiceps. Lineage (NCBI taxonomy): Eukaryota > Metazoa > Chordata > Actinopteri > Beryciformes > Melamphaidae > Poromitra > Poromitra crassiceps. Next base: position 68,745,932 of record NC_139625.1, read on the forward strand.
AAATATGGTGGTATCTGGTGGTCTGAAATTACTCTCTCTAGCTACAGTAGGGTAACTGGCTCCTATTGTGTCTTATTATTGTAACGTTTGAATCAGCGTTTCATAACTATAATAGCCTAATGTTACTGTAGCCTGGATGACGTTAGCTAATGCTACCCAGCCTTCCATTGGCATATGCTGCCTCACAAATCAATCGTTGCAGCCGGACTGGTCATTTGGTTCAGCATCAAAATGGGCTGAGAGATTGAGTAGGCTAAATAAACAATACACATGAGAATTACAGTTAACGTTACAGCATTTAATAACGTTAATTTTCATGTACCCGATGCCAGGATATTTTGTCACTTTGTTTTCATCAAGTTCTCTGGACTTATATACACAAGCTCACAGCGTCCTAACAGGTTAACGTTATAATCTCAGGAGAGATTGAGTAGGCAAAATAAACCATACACATGAGACCATGCCCAAATGGTCTACTGCCCAGAAGCGTCAGTTTACATGTTTGGTAGGGAATTATTTTAATTATGTTAAACCAGCGTTTATCTTCCATAATGCATTAAATCATAATCACAATGCGATGAAGACATTAGCTGATCACCACAGAGCTGCACAGACAAGTTTATCAGATAATTTCGCTGTAAAATGTGTCCAGGTGATCAGCTCTGAAGCCCCGGCTTGTATGATCCGCTAAAATCCGATTTCGATATAGGTGTTATTTTGATCAACAGACCTAGCATCACATTATTCAGTTTAAGGATCCTTATGTGGAAACATTTTGAGAACCACTGTTTTGAAGTACTATTACTATAGCTGTTTTCATTCTCACATGACAATACAACAGAATAGAGTATCAAACAAAAAACATTTTTATTAACAGCTGTTTTCACTTGAATTTCCTCAACGTAGTTGCATAGCCATATAGCTAGCCATATAGCTAGTAGCTAGCTCGGGAGCTATGCTTTAGAGAGGCCAAATGCTAACGGCTAGGTAGTGCTAAGCTGCTGCAGCTGTTACACGTCATTGACAAAGACGCACTCTCTGATTGGCCGATCACGGCAGGACTGATGTTGGCAGTCACGCCGTCACTCATTGGCTGCGGGTCTGCGTGGGTCTTTCAATCGCCCCAGCAATCGATTTGAATGGCCCGTTCGCTAGACCCTAGTGACTGGGAACTGAGAGAGCAGGTCACGTGGGGGCTGGGTTTACCTAGGCTAGCCTAAACCTAACCTCCCCCAGACCCTAACCCAAAACCTAACCTCTCCCACCCCCACGCCTAAACCTAACCTCCCCCAGACCCTAACCTCTCCCACCCCCCACGCCTAAACCTAAGGTCGGCATTGTGGGTGGTCGGCATAGCGGGTGGACACCGCTTGCAGCACCTTCAAACCATGGCTGTATTAAAAGCAACCCAACGTGGAGCTAACAGCAGCTAGCTCAGTGAGACCAGCGGGTCTCTGGATAATATTGTACTCTGTTCCAACTGGGAGACGGTTCTAATCGTCATCCCTGTTCTGTCCTGATTTGTAGGTAAGATTCAGTTCATTTGTGTTGGTGGTAGGTTTGTGGGTCTGTGACAGTGCCTTGTTTAGTGCAACAGGTAGTATGACCAAGACAATGGTCACTACTGCGGGAACATTTCATTTGCCATCTAGGTTCTTATTTAGTTTTGCAGAGGGTCCAGCAGTTACTGTCTTACATCTTAGTAGCCTACTATCTGCCATATTAATTCGCTTTGTGCTGTACTGTAGTTATCTGCATTAAAACCAAATCTGTTTTCTTCACGGTTTGGTTTGATGTTTGAGGGAATAAAACGTGTGTAAGAGTTCTAGGTTGTTGGTCTATGGCTTCGATATTCAGGATTAAGGAAGAGGACAACCAGGATGAATGGAACAGGAATCCAAGGCAGGCTTGGGCCATCAAGCTTAGAAGGTGGGCTTCGACCCACCGCCTATTTATTCCAGGAGTTGTTGGCCAACATCCAGTTAGCCAGCAGGTTATGGGAGAGAGGGACCTCCAACATACTCTTTCAAACCCGTAACAAACTCTAAAACAAGTGGAGAATGCGAACAAGAGTATGGGTCTTTCAAACCCGTAATGAACTCTCAAACAGCGTTACTGCTAAAATATATTACCCGCAATGCATTATGTTTGTAATGTGTTACCCCCAACCCTGGCTATTGAAATACAGTGGCATGCGGTGGAAAGTAGGGTGTATGGGGTCGGGGTGGTGAACGGGCTTAAGCCAATTGCCTCTGACACCAGAGACCGGTGTTCGTGTCCGACTGTGTTCAAAGTAATCTAAACTGTAAAGCCCACGTCTAGCGCATCCTTACATAGAGAATGAATTGCAGAAAGACACTGGCAGCTCCAAAAACGCTTTTGGTCTGAATGTCCCCATAGGCTATATTTTGCTAGCCGATGCATTTAGAACATTATTCTCACTTCAGACAGTCTTGCCTATAGTGTAGCGCAGTGGTTCTCAAATGGGGGTCCGCGGACCCCCAGGGGTCCGTGGCACTTTGCCAGGGGGTCCGCGAAAAGTTTTCAGGTAAAAAAAAAGCTACATGTTACTTATTCCTTCTCAAACTACTTCCTACATGGTGCTAGTCTATCAAAATATCTTGGCTGTCATTGATTGTGTTGTATAGTGGTTTTCTGTACTGTTGACAAATTGTGATATTGTAAGTCACTTTGGACAAAACAAAAGCGTCTGCTAAATGACGTAATGTAAATGTAATGTAATAAAAAAAAAATTTTTTTTTTGCAAAATCTTCATAGTTCAACGAAAATAGTTTATGCTTTAAATCTAAAATGGTTCATGGATTACATTCTAATAACAAACCTATCAAATTAAAAGTCAAGTACGAAACAATTAAGCTTAGCCCAAAATCACAAATCAGAATGAGGGGGTCCCCAGTATATTTTCTATCTTGTAAGGGGTCCTTGGCTGAAAAACATTTGAGAACCTCTGGTGTAGCGTATTTACATGCTTGCTGTATTTAAACTGCCGTGAGATTTGTTTGAGGAGCATAGCATACCTGACAGTCACCAGGTATAAGAAAAAAACAGTCGGGCCAGAGCATTCACACACCGTGCCCCGTGTCTTTGGAATGCTCTTCCCCTGACTGTTAGAGAAGCTGACACTATTGATATTTTTAAATCTAGGCTCAAAACCCACCTTTTCTCTCTGCATTATGGCTGCTCCATCTATTGATGTTTTCTAGTTTTCTGTTGTAGATTTTACTTTGTGCTACTCTTGCCTATGTGATTGTCTCTGCATAGGCTTGTGTATTGTGCATATATTTGTGTCATATACTCCGAACTGCTTTGTTGTGAAGTGTACCCCTTGGGGTGATGTTGCACTATAAATAAAAAAAACTGAATTGAACTGAACATAGCCAGACAGACGGGGATGGAAGTGGGCAGAGAGGGAGGGGAGGGGGGGGGTGCGGAGCTCAGAGCGATTTGGTCGCTGCTGGAACCTCATTTGACGCTCCAAAATCGAAACCGGTTCGGAGTACGGGCGTCAAGGCAGTTTGATGCGCATCAGAACGCTCTTGGTGCGTGTTCGGCTGTTTAAAACAATGGGTGGACTTCAAAACGCGAGCTTCTGACGCTCCCTGTGCGTTTGGGGCTTAAGTCACATTTAATGTTTTTTGTTATTTAACCCTAACCCAAACCATAGCCCTAACCAAAGTTGTTTATTCTCAAATCAACGTTGGAAACGTGGCGGCGTTTTCAAATTAACTGGCGTTTTTTTAATTAAAAACGTAAATTTTCAAATTTATATTGGAAACGCTCAGTGGTTGTTGTAACCTTGCGACGCAGGTGGATTCGCGCAAGATCGTGAGATTACAATCACATGACAAATCCATATATTGCCACGCTCCAATCTATTGGTTTGAAAAGAGACAGATGGTTCATCCAATCACCTGCCAGGTATTTTTTTTAAGTGTCTGCAACTCGTTCCCAGATGGCTATGTGAAAACAAACCATCTGGCAGGATCAGGTTACAGTGGTTGGAGGACTTGTTGAGGAAATGTTGATCATTGAAGTTTTATTCTGGCGACTAGGTTGCTTCTATGAGTGTGTGTGTGGGCTTTCTCATGCTCAATACACACACACACACACACACACACCCTACCAGACGGCTCCTCTTACGGAGATAGATTGATTAGTTGATTAGATTGGTATCGTACATTGGTTTTTAATGCAACAGGGCAGGACATGCCAGGAGATTAAAGGAGCATTTCACTGAAAAACAAAGCCATATTAAATCGTGGGTTCCTCTCCATTGGGCAGGTGACAAATGGATTCCATCTATCTTTCATGGGGAAACATAGCCCTGCTAACAGATTACTTTTAATGTTTGATCTGCCTTCCCCTCTGTCTCTGTCTCTCGTCTTATGAGGAGCATCTCTCTTCCGCGCTGACGTATCTCTTTACCATCTTGTTGGGGCAATCCACCATGTTAAAATGAGTTTGGGACGGCCGCAGGGGCGCTCCTTTTATCTTGACAGACACTTATAAACAGCCAAAAAGAAGTGTAGAACTTAATAGACGCATCAATTCCAAGTTGTTTCATTTTGGTTCAGAGAAATTCAGTCTTTGAAGAGAGTAAGTCAACAGGAAGGGTTATTTTACCTTTGGGTTTTTCTACTAGTTTTGATTTTTTTTTCTCAGATCGTGTTTCTATCTTTGTTTTTGTCTAGTATCAGGGTTCAAGTTACACATTGGCTTTTGGGAGAGCCCTATTTTCCCATGTGCCCCACTCAGGGTGGGAATTACATGGAGGCCATGGCCTATGTTGCCCCTCCCTCTGGCCGTGATGCCCTGAGATCCCTAAGGCCACCATGGCAGTGCCCTGCTACCAGCCTGCTACTGTCAGTTGCTTTAAAAGCATCAGTGGTCTCAGTTTAATGTAGCCTACCCTATGCAAAGGATGTGTCATTGGCTCATTTTAATACACATTTCAGAAAAATCGCCCTTCACGATGTCAATACAGCAATGGTATCTGTGCCACATGCCATGTGGCCTTGTGCCCCCAAAAAATGGCCTTGCCCCTAAAATGAAGAAATTCCCACCGTGGCCCCACTACTAAAACATGTCATCCACATGCACGCACATATGCATGGAGGTGCAGCGCGGTCAATTGCGAAGAAGGGAATGAAGCTGATTCTGGTTAAGAAGGCTTGTAACGACGCATTATGTAATAATATGCGCAATATGTAATAAATCGCCTGAACGCAATATGTAATAACGTTTGACGCATTTTGTAATAAATGTATTACATATTGCGCAAATTATTACATAATTCGGGGGTTGCACTTTTTTCTGGTTGAAAATGTAATAAGTGACGCATTATGTAACAAAATGCACTGAAGTTGTCATTGGAGCGGGGGAGAAGGCTAATAAATATATTTGACCATAAAAAGCATTTTAACAGTGTTGACCCGTGTCAATTAACTCATTGAGTGCCAGCCACTTCTGGAAAACGGATGCTCCCAGTGCCAGCCCTTTCAGAGCATTTTCAGTGATTTCTCGAGGCCCACAGAATATTGTGTAACCACCGAACATGCCCAAAGAACGATGAGACTCTCTTGTATCATCAGCAAAAAAAAGTTTATTGATATCATTTTCCGTTCTTTAGTTATCAGCAGTATTAGATAGGTTGGTTTCACCAAAAAGAGACGTTTCAAACTAGAAGCTGAGATAATGAGCCTTTTGTGAAATGAAGCATTTCAAGCACATCACTGACTCTGAAGCTAATATTTTCTGATGTAGTGACACCTCAAAAATAATTTCCTTCAATAAAACAGCAAAAACAAAGGAATTTTGATTGCAAAATAATATTTTTTAGCTGCAACCAGCAGCGCTGGCCCCTGCGTGCGCAGACCCTACACCTTCTTGCTGGTCTTGATTTACTGCTGGTGGGCATCAGGTATTCTAGCTTGTGTTTGCCAATCTGTCCATCGAGCCTGCTGTCTGGGTTGGTGTTGTATGGTGCCCTGCGTGCCCCACCCCCCTCGGCTGCAGGCTCCTCCTCCGTGGGAGTGTCTCTGGTGGCTCTGCTCCGGTCTCTGCTGCCTGCGTCAGGCGACGGATCTTTGCATGCTGGAGCTGGCAGAAACTCACCCCCACACTAACACACAGCCTGCATGCCGTTGCTGGCAGAGACTCATCCCCACACTGACACACAGCCTGCATGCTGGAGCTTGGAGAAACTCACCCCCGTGTGCTGCACCGGGCGTCTGTTTTCGGAGCCCTCCGCTCCGCCGTTTTTGTGCGCCCTCCCAGCGCGACACCTTTCGCCAGGGTTTGGCTTTTCGGTGTCGGGTGCTCCTTTTCTGGCAGCTGATCGTGTGGAGGGACTGTCGCAGCGGAGACGGAGGGGCTCAGTTGTGGGAGCGGATTGGCTGCTGTTCGCAGCTAACGTTGGCTCCAGCCAGAGCAATCTGTGCTGCTCTGGCTCCAGCATGCATCGGTTTCCCTTTCATCACGGCTTCTTTGCTGTTTTTCCTCGCCTTTCTCTAATCTGGAGAGCACTGTCGCCACCTAATGGGTCCGTAAAATAGCTTATACACCTTCAACATCCCCCATATTTTTACAGGAGATGCATCAGGCTTTGATCCACGTACCACCGTCAAAAAACGCAATTGACGACTTTAATCGTCATTGGCACTCTACGTTACTATTTGAATTGATGACTTTAGTCGTCATTGGCACTCAATGAGTTAACCCAGAATGCGCAAATTTCTCTATCCTCGTGTCAAAACCAGTCAAGCAACTAGATATAGGTTGTTCAGCTGATGACAAACTGAATCTATGGGTGACAACAGTCCGATCGGGTAGGCTACACCTTCTCTCTCAGCTTGTATGTGGCACTTTTCTTTATGGTAAACCAGCGGGCATAGACCGTAAAACCCGACACTGGCATTTCAGTTCTGGCCTTTGATCTACAAGTGATAGAAGCGTGGTTGACATAGCCGCATTTACTGCCTCAATCCATAGACTACAGGGCCATTTAAACATAAGAAATCCATTAAGAATTGACGATTGCAGAGACGTTTATGAATTGTCTGATATTACGCACAGGGTTTTTTGGCTGCCCAATTCTGTTCTTCGGGGCTCTCCTCCGCACCGCACCCCACTCCTCCCTCTGCTGTTTCCACCCTCTGCTGTTTCCTCCTATTTTTATATAGTTTAGTTTTAGGGCTCCACCTAAATGTCTCAAATTGTTCTTTCAGGTGAGACCATGCATGTCCTTTTCAGGGGAGCCGAGCAACCCCCCTCCCATTCGAACTATGTCTTAGTGTTTTTGTTATGGGTGATAGGTATAATGATAGAACAGGTATTTTGTGTAACTTTGTTTTCCAATACATCATCACTAATTTAAACGGTCTGAATCCAGATTGTTTTAGACTAATTTAACCTGTCTGAATTCAGACTGTTTTAGACTAATTTTACCAGTCCGAATTCAGACTGTTTTAGATTAATTTAACCTCTCTGAATTCAGACTGTTTTAGACTAATTTTACCAGTCTGAATTCAGACTGTTTTAGACTAATTTTACCTCTCTGAATTCAGGCTGTTTTAGACTAATTTAAGCTGTGTGAATTCTGACTGTTTTAGACTAATTTATCCTATCTGAATTCAGACTGTTTTAGCACAAAATAATCTCAAACTAGACTTGATTTCAGTTTTTTTGTCTTAGATTTAGTTTACTAGAATAACCTTATCTACAGGTAAGCTGACTATATAAAAGGTTTGTGTGAGAGGGTCAAAGTGAGACACATGTTAATGCATCTATAGGAGTCAAGACTGAGCGGGCAGTGGTGGTGGAGGTGTTGGCTTCTGTGTGTTTTGCGAGGGAATGAGCTCTCCATAAAATCTGTGGACAACAAGCAACCTCTGGCCTCAATTCAGTCTGTCTCTCTCCATTTGGTCATTCCACAGAGACACAGAGAGAGAGAGAGAGAGTGGGAGAGTCAGAGAGAGTATTGTTTGGTTGCTGTGCTTGTCCCAGCATTGTATATAAACAACAATTTCTTTCTGCTTCCCTTCTATTTTCTCATTCTCTCCCTGTGTCTCTCTTTCTCTCCTTCACAACTGTTTACCTTGTTCATTGTGTGTGTACATGGTCTGTGTGTGTGTGTGTGTGTGTGTGTGTGTGTGCGTGCGTGCGTGCGTGCGTGTGTGTGCGCGTGTGTGTGCCTTCCTTTACTCCTGAACAACACTACAATACCTAATACTTGTGAGAACGAAGTGTTCTCACGCAACCCAATCGCAGGAATACATTTTAAGTGTTGTACATTTGTGGAATCCACTGAAATGCACTGTACAATATCAGCATAAATTTGAAACAAAATATATGCAAAATACATTTCTAAAATGTGTCATTTTACATCTACAATCTCAATGTAAATTTGAAACAAAACACACCTATTTTCCCATTATTCAGAACATACTGCAATTCCGAATACAGGTCAGGTTTATTTCAATATTTGCAGACATTATCAAGGTAAGCCAGTCCTTTCACTTTGGCACCAGCTGTATTGATATTCCATAAATCCGTTGTTATAGCCTAAGTACATTTTGAAACGGGGGAAAAAAAGGTTTGGTAGAACGCAAGATAAAACAAAAAGTAGGTCACTATGTTCCAAAGAAGGGCAATACTGCAATTGTGTATCTGGGACACAGTAATGGTATTCGGATTGGGATTCCAACAATACTTTAACAAATGAAAAAGATAAAGGTAAAAAAAGATAAACATGAGATCGACAACAATGTGCCGAGTTGAGTTCCACCAGCAGGAGAAAAACAGGAAGTCACTTCTAGATTGGGACCACGATGATTAACCCTACTTAAAAAGAGGTTTGATCGACTCAAATAAAGAGAAAACCATGTGCTCCTGTTACAGGTCAACCACTTCAATCTGAATGGACACTGCAATAGCCAATGAGAGTTGAGCATGAGAGAAGCACATGGTCAGACCCACCGTCGAAGTCAGCAAGCTTCCAGTGATGGAAATATCATCTACAGCTGGCACTATGAGACTAGTCTCGCATAGCCAGACGTACGACATTGGGTCTGACCACGTGAGACTACGTCGCTGTCAAAGAGCTTGTGGTACTGTATGGGCTTATTTTGCAGAAATTGCTAAAAATAGTATGTGGTTGCAGCGGCCGCTTTTATCTTGAAGGCTAAACATCCAAACCGGAACTCTTATATTCGCTCATAACATAGCATGTGAAATTCTTGTTCTGAGCGCTCCATTACAAGACATATACTGTAGGTACAAAGTCACAACAATTATTATGATTATACCGTGGGGAATATGAATATCAATCTCACGCCCCTAAGGTTTTAGAATCCGTTGAAATATTTTGAAATTGGAGCTTCACTGCCTGACCTATCAGGCATCTCTCACATTTTTAGGGAAGCCGGATGACGCGTTACGCGTCACCCGGCTTCCCTCCCCGCTTGCGGAACTCGAGCGCCTATGAACTACAAGTCTTGTGAGCCATGGTCCCGCCTCTAGAGGTCCTCCACGCCCCTTCAGAGCTCTCGACGAAAAGCAAAAGGCAGCCATCTTGTTCACCCGCATAGCTTACTGTAGCTAGGTTAGCTTTCCATAGCTCCTTGCCAAGAGACCATATCTCTGGAACGGAAGCACCAAAAGACACGGGACTGGCGGCATTGGAAAGCTCGTCAAATTTTACATCTAGTAGTAGGTGAGTTGAAGTAACGAAATCAACGCTGAGCAATGTACCCATTTTTACACATTTTTACAGAAAATAGTTACAACATCAGATGCGCGTAACTCCTACGAAAATGCCTTAAAATGCATGAATTTTTTTTTATGAAGACATCTCCCGACATATATACTACCGTTTACATTTGGTGCAATTTGGAGGCAATTTTATTTTAGATTTATTTCTTCTTCTTTGTATCTTTTATTGTCGAAGCCTTCTTCTTCTTCTTCTTCTTTGAGTTTTATGGCGGTTGGCAAACATATATGTGCATTACCGCCACCTACTGGAGTTTGATATAAGCCAAATGCCTGAGGGGTGGGCATGAAAACGAAGGCCACGCGAGCCCAGTGCATTGTGGGAAATGTAGTATTTCGGGTCCCCGCACCCGCCCCTCCCCTCCACCCCCACCCCCCCCCCCCCGCACCCCTTATTGCTATCTTCCCAGCGTCTAAGCTATCGTCTGCCTCCACCGTCCAGTTTTGCGCTGTGATGACACAGGTGTAGGCGTGGCCCAGGCGTGTCGGTGGGCCTCTAGCTTATATCATGTGTCTCGCGCAAGTGTCATTTAGCGCTGTGGGGAAGATACCATCGGTATGTGCCAAGCGCAAAGAGAGGTTTGAGAGTTGCCATTCCAAAATAGGCGTTCCAGCGCAATGTGTCAGAAAGAATCGCCTTAGGTGCTCTCAATTTTAACGCCAGGAAATAGCTGGTCTTAGTGCAAACGCAGACGTACGCCTGAGCACAGACAGTCTCCACATCTCCGTGCAGTGCAGGAAAACCTTGCTTGGATCCATTTACGCACTGCATTGATGTCACTCTCTACTCGCGCCTGCGATCTCCAAAAAAAATTGTAAAATAGCAACGTTTGTGGAGCAACGTTGCTATTTTACAATTTCGGCTCCGAAATTGTAAAATGGTAACGTACTGCCACGTTGAGTTTCAACTAAAGCCTACATTACATTAAAAACACACCTTGATTTAAAAATTAGAATTCGTTTGTCATGGTTTTATTATAGGCTACATAATTCCCGACCATACAGGTTTGTGGTGTGAGGTAACAATAGATTGCTTTTGAGAAAGTTGTGACGGTGTTGTGCCAAGCTGCCTCTCCCCACCCTGGCCGGCCCAAAATACCCAGGGCACCGACCCACACCCACCCCACCACCAAGTCTGCATACCCGTCCAGCTCCCACCTTCTCGGGGGAGACCCCCCCCTCCAGCACCCGGCGCACACAGACTCCCGCCCCTCCAGACCCTCGCTCCCCTAATCCAATTCAAAACGCATAATTTTTTCACACAACACCTGTGTCCGGCCAGTACAGTAACCTACTTCCCTGCAATTGCATGTAAGACCAGCTTCTCCACAGCGCGGATGGCAGCTGAAGTCCCTCTCGCCATCAAGCAGACAGTGACGGAAGCATGTGTCTTTATGTGCGCCAAGGGGGAAATGACAGAATAAATTGGTGGGATTCAATGTATATACTGTAATAGAAACTAATAGAAAATAGCTGATTAATAAAATGTCTGCTGGTAGAACGAAATTCAACTTCTTCAAATAGAGCAGCATCATCGCGGCTCTCAGTACGCTGCGTAATTACGCATGCAGTATATTACCCCAACAGAGATAGAAAAGAGCCCGAAAAGCGATACAGACGTTTGGGCAGCAGCCCTTTTTCAGCGTGTGAAATGGCAATAATACACAGGTGATTCACAGGTGGGCATGAGCACGTTATTTGATTTTTATGCATGACAGCCTCACATCTCTCTCTCTCTCCCTCTCTCTCCCTCTCCACATCTAGGCTATTTTTTCTCTGTCCCTGTTTCTCTCCTCTGAGTGAGGAGGAAGCTGCTGATGTGATGCTGTGGGTTGTATGGGCATGACACCTCCACTATGCTTTTGGGCATAAACACGCCTATACGGAGATGTGCGCCGAGATGACGTGAAGCGCAGCAGGCTGACACACCCACAATTAGGGCTTTGCGCAGCACTATTCCAGCGCAAAACGGGCGTAAACGCAAAAAATACCGCCGGTGGGAAGATAGAGCCCTTAGTAGCCTATTCTTGCTAACTCTGGTATGTTTACATCATGTATTCCATACTGATGTTCGTGAATGTGCATCTTCCCTATCAAATAAACAAATAAATAAAACATAAAATAAAAAAAATTTAGAGGCTGCAAATAAGGAAAAAAAACATGCATAGCCTACCCCACATGATCATAGTATGTTGATTTCCCACTGCCACACGCCAAGCATCGCACTGTATACAGGCTCACATGTTGCAGGCTTCCCCAGTTGTTTGTTTGGGCTTAATAGCCTAGCCACCCAGGTTATTTGTTTGCCTTCATCAATGCAGGATAAATAACATAGAGCGATTTCATAAATAGATATTTCATGCATATTTTAATAATCTGAACACTTCAGTCTCCTGGATTATTTCCATTCCCAATGTTAGCACAGTTAACATTTTTAAATCTCCAATGGGGAAATATTCATTAAATATGTCATATCTGCTCCCTTAATGGAGCTAAGATTGAGCGCGTGGCCACATATAAATACTTAGGCATCTGGCTAGATGAAAAGCTTTCATTTCAAACTCTGATCAAAAAGACATTTAGGACTAGACTAGGATCCCTCTACAGAAACAGACCATGCTCCTCTTTTGAAAATAGAAAGAATATTGTTCAATCAACCCTCATTTCAGTTCTGGATTATGGTGAAATACTATATATGCATGCAGCCCATTCCACGTTGAAATCACTTGATGCCTGCTATCGCAGTGCCTTAAGGTTCATAACTGGGGATAAATTCAGTTCAATCAGGAGAGGCCAGTTGGTAGGATTAGACAAACTTTATTTAGCAATCGGCATGCATGGCAAATGCTTTGGCGCTTGACTCCATTGGCCAGTGGCGCTGCTCTTGAGGCAGAGGAGGGCGCCTGCATAGGCTAGGAGATCCCCCCCCCATGGGGGATCAGGAGTCAAGACTCGTTGGTGGCGGACTGGGGAGGTGGGTGGGGCAAAACAACGCTTCGGAGGCCGGCTTCAAGGGAGATGGGCTGCCGTGAGCTGCTGCTGCTATGATCGGCCAGAGAGAGAGAGGTGACGTAGAACCCTTGCTATATATATGAGGATTAACTGACGTCATGTTTGACGTCATAGCAGACGTCATACTAGGACTTTTGACTGACCACGTTATGCTAGAACTTGACTGTCGTCAGGGGATGATCGGATTATGCGTGAGTGGCCTTCTGCTTGAACTATGGTCTGGAGACCTCACTTCAATCAGGAGAGGCCAGTTGGTAGGATTAGACAAACTTTATTTAGCAATCGGCATGCATGGCAAATGCTTTGGCGCTTGACTCCATTGGCCAGTGGCGCTGCTCTTGAGGCAGAGGAGGGCGCCTGCATAGGCTAGGAGATCCCCCAAAAGGAAGATCTGATTACCGGAGGTTAATTGAGATCTGCAGGCGCCAGTAGTTGATTGCACTTTTCCGGCCTTCAACCTTTTTAGCGACTTACAGCTATTTGCGGCTGGCGCTCCCAACTCGGTCGGGCACCTCGCGACAGCGCTTCCCAGCTTGGCCTACCTGGCCGCCTTGGCGCTTCGCGATTGTACTTTTCCGGCCTTCGACCTTTTTTTGCGACTTACAGCTATTTGCGGCTGGCACTCCCAACTCGGTCGGGCCTTGGTACGTGCTTTTCCTGCCTTCGACCTTTTTAGCGACTTACAGTTATTTGCGGCTGGCGCTCAATAACTCGGTCGGGCCTTCGATCTTGGTACATTAAAGTTTAGCTTGGCGCTTCCCGGCTTGGCCTACTTGGCTGCCTTGGCGCAACTACCCTGACTTTCTCCGAATCCCTGGGCCGTCTGGCTTCGGTCCGAAGTTATGCAGTAACACTCATTCTAGCTGATGCTCAGACAAGCTCCGTGGGCCAGGGGTGTTAGAATGGCCCCTTGCGTGGTTATTATTATTATTGTTGTAATTATTATTATTATAATTATTATTATTATTATTGTGACTCCCGCTGGCCATTTGCCAGAAAGCGATTTCCGCTTAGGCGTCGGAAATAGGCAGGCTGAGATGCACGCTGGGTAGAATAGTCAGATCACAGGCCGAATAACTTGTCAGTCAGCTTCGCTTTATTTAGTCAAAGCACGAGGGACACCTACGGTACATGTGGTGTTTTCAGAGCAATGTAAGACAGTATTTCTGTTTGGTGGGGCGGGCCGTTGCGGGCAGACGGAGTATTAAAGAGATGAGAATACGTCTGATTATAGGCATTATAGGCAAAACACAAAGATCCCTAGTACAGTTTAGTAGTGCACGAGTGCTCAAGAAAGCGCACGAGGTAATCAATGACTCCACGCATGTCCTTCATGTCTGTTTTGACTTAATGCCATCAGGAAAGCGCTTTAGACAGCCTGCCTGCGAAACAAGCAGAAGGAAGTTTGGTTTGGTTCCAGAGGCCATTCGACTGGTGAACAGCCACAGTACGAGAAGTGGTCAGTTTATCTAGACTAGGTCTGTACCTTGACCTTTTGATTTGAACCCTTGAACAAGTCTAATATGCACTTGGATTGTATTGACTGAAATTAATTTGTATTGATCTGACACCTATATTCCTTTGTGGTGTTGGATACACTGTAATCAGGGATCTTGCTTTATCAGTGTCATTTATTGTATTTATTGTCTTGTTTTTTGTATTGTTTTTGGATGTGTACAGAGTACAGCTTGTTTGCAGTATTCATGCCTTAAATTGGCCTTTGCGGGACTAATAAAGTTTTTTTTTTTTTTTTTGAATTGAATTGATTTTACTGGACTGGTAGATTGCCCGTTTAAATGCTGAAGTACTGATACTTTCCTCATGGGTCCTTTCGCGTCCACGGGTGACTGGTCCTCCGGGGTATGCTCGGTGTGCTGTGGTCGTCAACCCCGTCCTTGGTAGAGCAGGTAGCTCTTGAGAGAGGCGGGCAGGGGCAGTCCGTGGATTCCGCTCAGGCGGTCCCTTCCTAGAGCCGCCCGCACGGAGCGCCTGCACAGGTCCATCAGAGGGAGGGGATCCGGATCGAGTCCGTTTATGTACCGGATTCGTATTTCGCAGTGTCCCCACACGGCGCTCACTGCGGGGTACACCTTCCTGCCCTTAAGTCCTCCGAACGCCACCCCTAGGTCATGTCCGTCCACTATGAAACCTAACGTCCCCTCGTCCATGTCCAAGACGACTAACAGCGAGTCTGGTATTATGAAGGTGTCGTCGGGCTCCAGGAAGGGGGGTGATAGTGGAGTTTTTTTTTTTTAAGATTGTTGTTCAAATAAACCCCCTCAGATCGGCTAAAGTTAAGAAATTATCATTGTCATCATCACAGAAGCTTCCTAATTTAATTTATCAGTCACCATCAGTCACATGGGGTCACTGGGGACCCAGAGGTAGAAAATAAACAAACTCAGCTGCGTGTAACAGCAAAGATAATTGAGAATGAGAAGGCAAGAGTATATAGTGCCTTTTTGAAAACAGCGCTGCGGCCATTTTGGCCTGAAATACGGCTCCTTGCTGGGGCAGAAGCTTAGTCTCCAAAATGGCGGATTGGCTGTGTGCTGTCGCATCTTTACGATAAAAGATCTCTGGTTACCGTGAACCTCCGTTTCACAAACACCACAACAAGGAGAGAGACAACTACTTTTCACACTCTGTTTTGGATTAAGAGGATGTCCTGAAGTGTGACGGTGGATTAAAGACTTGATGACAAAACGTCATGTGATCTGGTGGATTATAGTCTTCGTGACAGAAAGAACAGGACACCCGATGGATTAACGTTACATGGATGCGAGTTTTACTGCCGAGTGCGACTTTCTGCTTAACTGCATGTAACGTTAAACTTTTATCGTCCATGAATTCCTGGGAGTGCTTATTCTTTTCGTGAATGGATTATTTTACGTCGCTGGATTTGGAAGGGAAAGCAAATTGCACTACATTTCAGCTGTTGCCGCCAGAATGAACCGTTCGCCCCATGGACCTTTCGGTCTGCCCAGAGTGCCCGAGATGCTACGGCGCTCCGGCTTCAGCGCTTCTCCAAGCCGGTTCCCGTCAATCACCGTGAATCTGCCCGGCGGCCTGGAGGTCAGTGCGACCAGGAAGTACGTGGCGTCTCGCGGCGGCCCCGCGGCCTGCATTTCCCCAGCGGCTCCCGGCTCTCGGGGCGGCTGCCTCTACTGGTCTTCGCCCGCGGCCTCTCGCACGTCCGCGCCGATCGGCCTCTCCCTCCGGCACGCTCGCACGCGTTCTTGGGCGTCCACGGCGCGGCGCTTCGTCTTCTGCTCTCCTACCGGGGCCGTCGCAGTGGCGCGCGGGGGGCTATGCTGGCAGCCTGTGGTCCGGTCGCTTCACCAACGTCTTCGTCAGACACCTCGGAAGGCAGGTACGCTCCGTGGCCGGTCCGGGACAGGGGACCGATGACTAAGCTGCCGTCACAGTCCATGGGCTGCTCTGGCTCGGAACTCGACATGCCGGGAATGGGAATATCCACGGGTAGAGAAGGCTTGTGGGTGCTGATTCGGTCTGCGGATCTGGTGCAAAACAACGCTTCGGAGGCCGGCTTCAAGGGAGATGGGCTGCCGTGAGCTGCTGCTGCTATGATCGGCCAGAGAGAGAGAGGTGACGTAGAACCCTTGCTATATATATGAGGATTAACTGACGTCATGTTTGACGTCATAGCAGACGTCATACTAGGACTTTTGACTGACCACGTTATGCTAGAACTTGACTGTCGTCAGGGGATGATCGGATTATGCGTGAGTGGCCTTCTGCTTGAACTATGGTCTGGAGACCTCACAACACATCATTATTTACTTTATCAGAAATTAGGATGGCCCTCGCTTAGTGTTAGAAGGGAACACCACTGCCTCCTCTTTGTTTAGTGTATAAGGCATTACTAAATAAGTTACCCTCATATCTCACATCTCTTTTAAAGCTCAAATCACTCTCACATAGGACACGTGCACAGGAATACCTAACCCTTGAAACCCCGCATTAATACAGAACTTGGGAAATTAGCTTTTCGTTTTTATGCACCAGACAAATGGAACAGTTTGCAGAAATCACTGAAACTAAATCAACTGGTTTCACTCAATCAGTTTAAACTCTTATTGGAGGATACAGTAACAGTTGAGTGTTCCTGTTTTTAGTATCTGCAATGCTGTTCTGTATTATTTGTACTGTATGGCTTTGTGTTCTTTTGTTATTTGGTGTTGATTGTGATGTTTTATTATGCCTCTGCCAGCGATAGCCAGGCCGGAGGCATTATGGATCCGGGTTGTCCGTCCGTCCGTACATCCGTACGTCAGAGAGCTGCGCGGGCCTGAAATCTCGGCCCGAGCCCTCCCCGGCCCGTGACATGCAGGCCCGTGCCCGACCCGGCCTGGATGAGTCATGAAATTAATTGGCCCGAGCCCTTGCGAGGCCCGACATCAATATCACGATATGACGACACATCTCTCTCTCCCTCTCTGTGTGCATGCCGCTGAACTCGTTGGTCCAAAACGTTGCTAGACTGTGTTGCCTAAAGACAAACACTGTCTCTCTCTCCCCCTCTCACACACGCTACCGTGGCCATCAAAATCCACACATATTGTCTCGAGAAAGAGCACGTTAGATCGTTTAATTGCCAACAGCAACAATGCCCACAAACTGAAACATTATGTCACTCAAGCATATATCGAAATTAAAACAGCAGACTTACCGTTTATAGCTGCATTGAATAACGTCACATTAGTGTCCTCACAATGTATGGTAGATGGGTTCGTTTTGAACAGGTTGAAATGAGCTTTCCCTACTGCAGTGGGGACTGTTTAACTCTCCCCTCGCAAACTTTGTTTTATGTCCATCGATCTTATTTCTCTCTCACGACACAGACACGGACACACGCGGCTTGTTTTGTTGTTGTTTTTTACGCTGACAGCATGCTGACTGAACGGTGGATTGTGGACTGGAGTGGCAGACTAACGTCACGGTGAGGGTGTGTGTGTCTGTGTGTGTGTGGCTGTGGCTAGGCGAGTGTCTGTGCAGTGTGCGCTCCTCCTCTTTGTCTGACTGCTCTGCTGTGTAAAATCAAGCGAGTAATACAACGTTATTTTATTTAATTATTGAAAAACGGCCCGACCCCGGCCCGGCCCGGACCTATTAATTAAAAAAAAAGAAAAAACGAGCCCGGCCTTGGCCCGTATTGGCAGGCCCGAGGGGCCCGCGAGGGTACCCTCGGGTTTGCAGCTCTCTACCGTACGTCCGTCTGTACGATGTTCGTTAACGTGATATCTGAGGAATGCCTTGACGGAATTTGATCAAATTTGCCTCAAACATCGACTTAGACGCAAGGGTGATCTGATTAGATTTTGGTGGTCAAAGGTCAAAGGTCAAGGTCACTGTGACCTCTCCAACACCATTTTCCAGCTTGTTAATGCGATATGTCAGGAATGCCTTGACGGAATTTCATCAAATTTGCCTCAAACATCGACGTAGGCGCAAGGATGATCTGACTAAATTTTGGTGGTCAAAGGTCAAAGGTCAAGGTCACTGTGACCTCTCGAACACCATTTTCCAGCTTGTTAAGGCGATATCTCAGGAATGCCTTGATGGAATTTCATCAAATTTGCCTCAAATATCGACTTGGACTCAAGGATGAACTGATTAGATTTTGGTGGTCAAAGGTCAAAGGCCAAAGTCACTGTGACCTCTCGAACGCCATTTTCAAGCTTGTTAACGCGATATCTCAGGAATGTCTTGACGGAATTTCATCAAATTTGCCTCAAACATCGACTTGGACTCAAGCATGAACTGATTAGATTTTGGTGGTCAAAGGTCAAGGTCACTGTGACCTCTCGAACGCCATTTTCAAGCTTGTTAACGCGATATCTCAGGAATGCCTTGACAGAGTTTCATCAAATTTGCCTCAAACATCGACTTCGACTCAAGGATGAACTGATTAGATTTTCGTGGTCAAAGGTCAAGGTCACTGTAACCTCACGAATGCCATTCCCAAGTTCGTTAAAGTGATATCTCAAGAACGGCTTGATGGAATTTCTTCCAATTTGCCTCAAACATTAACTTGGCCTCAAGGGTGAACTGATTACATTTTGTTGGTCAAAGTTCAAGGTCACTGTGACCTCACAAATGCCATTCCCAAGTTCGTTAACGCGATATCTCAAGAACGGCTTGATATAATTTCTTCTGATTTGGCTCAAACATCGACTTGGACGCAAGGATGAACTGATTCCATTTTAGTTATCATAGGTCAAGGTCACTGTTACCTTTTGAATGCCATTTTCAAGCTTGTTAACGTGATATCTCAGGAATGTCTTGATGGAATTTCTTCGAATTTGCCTCAAATGTCCACTTGGACTCAAGGATGAACTGATTACATTTTGGTGGTCAAAGTGCAAGGTCACTGTGACCTCACACACCCAATTTCCAAGCTCTGTAATGCAACATCTCAGGAGCGCCTTGACGGAATTTCTTTCAATTTGCCTCAAATGGCGATTTGGACTTAAGAATGAACTAATGGCGGAGGCATAAGTCCGCGTTGCGGTCGTTCTAGTTGTATTTGTATTGTGTCAGGGTGTCATTGTAAAAGAGGGCTTATGCTCTCAACTGACTTTTCCTGAATAAATAAAGGTAAATGAAAATTCTAGACATTGACAACCTTGGAGAACGACAAGACTGTCAAGTGACAGAACACACACACACACACACACACACACACACACACACACACACACACACATTCTAGTTAAATGGAGAAAAAAATTGAAAATCTAAACATGTAGGCTATTTTTTTTAATAGAAGCCCAACTCATGGCTTCTGTAAAAGACAACCTGTGTGCAATGCATATATCTCTCCATTCAATGCCCTAGCTATACCTGCCTATACATTCCCTTTGACAATACTGGACACTGTAGTATTAACATACCTCTGTTCATATTTATGCCCGTGTCTGTTAAACAATCAAACAGAATAATGGGTTAAATGAGTCATTTTTTCTATAGCCATACAGTAAATTATGCAAATATTTTCGAACAATCTCAAATTCACAATAGCTGCAACCACGTACGAACATGCATCCTGACACACACCTCACACACACCTTTCACCGCAAATTTCCGAAATGCAGGGTGGCAGGGCAAGGACCCGCCCTACTTTGCCTCTGATTGGCTTACCCTGCATTTTACCCTAACCATAACCAATCATCACTTAGAGGCAGAGTAGGGTGGGTCCTCCCCCTGACACGCTGCATTTTAGCCTTTTTGCCAATGAACACAAATGGAGCACAGCGGTAGTTCAGGCAGGCCACGGATGTCAAGCCCAGCTTAAACCTTAAACCCAGCCCACAGCTGATTAGGAGCTGATCTCAAACCCAGCCCACATCAGCTGACTGCTTAGCTGATGCATTCAATTGGCTCAACTCAAACAGGGCACCCTCTTTAATTCTGCTCCAGTCTGCTGCCTAAGATGGCTGCTTCATCTGCAAGCGGCTTGCAACCCACCTCCTCCCCAGCTCCTCCTTTCATACTGTGTCTGACTTAAACAATGTAATTTCTGTTGTCATTGTTGCTTGCTCTGTTCTGTACCTGGGGGTCTTTTGTTGCTCTCCTTGCCTTAAGGCTATTCCATGTTGCTCATGGAGGGGCAAGGAGCTCCCAGAATCTGCTGCTGCCGCTCTCCCTGCCTTAGGCTTTCCATGTGTATGCACATGGAAGGGCAGGGAGCCTCCAGAACAGAGCCATACCGCCAAATATAACTCATGCTAATAAAAGCTTTAAATTGATCTAAGTGGTCTTGTGTTTTTGACTAAAGTGGTCCTGATTGAAACACACACTTGACCTCCTAGGACGAAAACTGTGGCCACCAAAGGGTGGCAAACCTTTTGTAGACCATCCGACGGACCAACTGACAGAGCGACCTATAGAGCTGCTGGTTGCAGCTAAAGAAGCACACAATTGGGTCCAAACACCCCGCTCCCCACTATGGTTTGGGATAATTGGAATCTCCACTAAAATGTTGGTCTGCTTACGGCCCTGGCTCGACATTTGTCTCTGTGTGTAGTGTGCGATCTCACACAGAGACCAGACCAACTCAATTACACAGAGAGACAGATTAGCTGGCGGGGTTATCAGAAAAGAAAAAGCTCTTGCAGCAACTGATGATGTCTGATGTCTGGTGAGCCCTCGATCCAAAGATACAACAGCTTTAGTGCAAAATGAGAGAGAGAGAGGGAGAGAGAGAGAGAGACACACACACACACACAGAGATTAAGAAGGTAGATGGGGTTTAGTGTAAGGAATAACATGAATACTGTGCTTTTTCTCATTTGAATAACACTTGGTTCATTGTTCTTCTTATCAGATGGTGTTTTTAGCAGCGACCAGCATCTCTACGTATAAGTCACTCTGTCGGTCGGTTGGTTGGTCGGTTGGTCCACAAAAAGTTCACCACCCTTTAGAGGGTCAAACACATTTGAGCTGTCTGCCATAGGGCTTCTCCTCTGTGATATACCTGTCTGTGATTTCACTTTTCTTCCAGAACAGTGGGTGAGTGTTTAAGCTAGTTGCTTTTTCTCTGTCTGTGAACTGTTTATCCTTAGACTAGCTGTATTTTCTCTGTCGGTGAACTGGTTAGGCTAGATTTTCTGTCTGAGTGAAACTCTCGGTAGTTTATAGCTGTTAATTGCTCTCAGCTGACATCAGGCCAGCTGACGCTGTGAACGATGGCTTGATTGCGTAGGCGGAGTTTAAAGCCCCTGTTGAAACAGTATTTCTTAGCACAGTCAGTCTAAAACGGCACGAAGCCTCTGGGCACGAAGACTCCCGCAGGAGTCCATCGAGGGTAGGCCAGAGAATAGGGCTTTGTGTTACTTCTCTTTTACTAACTACCTACTCTTCTACCCATGTGTCTTTCCCCCATCCCCGTTGTTACATCAGCCCATAGACGCCGTAGATATCGCAGCTTCAGATGTAGTAACCCATGTAATTTTTCCTACCCAAAATGCACAAGTAATCCCTTTACTATTACTGCAGGACTCTGGAACGGTCAGTCAGCTGTTAAGAAAACTGAAACCATCTCAGCTCATGCTTGATCTCAATCCCTCCACTTTCTAGCTCTCACAGAGACCTGGATCATACCTGAGAATACTGCTACTCCAGCCGCACTCTCCGTGGCTTACTCTTTCTCCCAAACCCCCAGACCCTGGGCGTGGTGGAGGCACTGGTCTTCTCATTTCACCAAAATGGACCTACACGGTCACTCATCTCTCTCATCTCTCTATATCCTCGTTTGAGTCCCATGCAGTTGCTGTTTTCCTACCGGTCAAGCTCAACATTGTGGTGACCTACCGCCCACCTGGTCCACTGGGTAACTTCCTTGATGAGATGGATACCCTCCTCGCTGTCTTTCCTGAGGATGGCACGCCACTCATTCTTCTGGATGACTTCAACATCCAGGCGGTAACCCTGCAATACCCCCTCTTCCTTAACTTCTTCTCATCCTTCGATCTCTCCCTCTCTCTATCTCCACCCACTCATAAGGCAGGGAACCTGCTTGACCTGGTCTTCACGTGATCCTGCTGCACTTCCAACCTCTCTGTCACTCCTCTCCCTGTATCTGACCATCACTTTATAACATTGTCCCTTCCAATCTCCCTCCCCAAACCCCTCCCAGCTCCCACTCATACTATCACCACCCGACGCAACCTAAAAACTCTCTCACCGACAGCCCTCTCCTCGGCTGTTTGGCCCTGCTCCCTTCAGCTGAGCAGTTCTCTCTCCTATCCACCCAGGAGGTTTCCGCTACTCTTTTATCCTCTCTCTCCTCTGCTCTTGACTCTCTCTGCCCTCTCACCTAGAAACCTCCTCGATCCTCTCCCCCTGCTCCTTGGTTGTCTAAATCTCTGCGATCTCATCGAACAGAGCTTCGGGCAGCTGAGAGGAAATGGAGAAAAACACAGAACCCTAGGGATCTCTCTGCTTACCACCTGATCGACTCTAACTTTACATCTGCTGTCTCAACAGCAAAAACCTCCTTCTTCATTTCTGAAATCGCCTTTTTCTGAAACCACCTTTTCATCTCTCCTCAACCCTCCCTCACCTCCCCCACCATCCTCCCTCTCTGCTGATGATTTTGTAACCTTCTTTGCTAAGAAGGTAGATGACATCAGCTCTTCCTTCCCCCCTCCAGTCAATAGCTGCAATACTCCCGACTCCAACTCTCTGACCCCTGCTACAGGGCTTACCTCCTTCTCTCCCCTCTCCCCCGAAGAGGTCCTTAAGCTTGTCATGTCAAACCGTGCCACCTCCTGCCCCCTTGATCCTATCCCTTCCTCTCTTCTCCAATCCATCTCCACTGTTATATCTCCCTTCCTCACTACCCTTATCAACTCCTCTCTATCCTCTGGTCTTGTGCCAGCTCCTCTAAAGACTGCTAGAGGCAAGCCACTGCTTAAGAAACCCTCCCTTGACCCTACTGCCATCCAGAACTACCGTCCTGTCTCTCTTCTCTCATTCATTTCCAAAACCCTTGAACGGGCTGCTTCCGAACAACTTTATCTCTATCTCTCCCAGAATGACCTACTGGATCCTCTACAATCTGGCTTCAAGGCTTCTCACTCTACTGAGACCACTCTCCTTTCAGTCACTGAGGCCCTACACACTGCTAAGGCCTCATCCCTCTCCTCTGTCCTTGTCCTCATTGACTTGTCTGCAGCTTTTGATACAGTGAATCACCAGATTCTTCTCTCTACTCTCTCTGATCTAGGCATCTCAGGATCTGCACTCTCCTGGTTTGCCTCCTATCTCTCTATGGTGAGGATCCCTATCCAGATCCTGTACTCTTAGCACAGCACCCCAGGGCTCAGTCTTGGGCCCCTTGCTATTCCTTCTCTATATCAGATCTCTGGGCCATGTGATCTCATCTCATGGCTTCTCTTACCACTGCTATGCTGACGACACTCAGCTCTACCTCTCTTTCCCCCCCTCAGACACCCAAATCGAGGCACGTATCGCTGCATGCCTCAAAGACATTGGTGCTTGGATGTCTGCCCACCATCTCAAGCTGAATCTTGGGAAAACAGAGCTACTCTTCTTCCCAGGGAAAGATTGTCCCCTCACTGACCTTTCCATCTCCATTGACAACACTACCGTGGCGTGTTTCCCTCTCAAACAGCTAAGAACCTTGGAGTGATCCTCGACAATCAGCTGTCGAACTCAGCCTACATCGCAGCAACTGACCGCTCCTGCAGGTTCTCCCTGTACAACATCCGTAAAATCCGTCCGTTTTTCACAAGGGAACCGACACAACTCCTGGTCCAGGCACTTGTCATCTCTCGCCTGGACTACTGCAATGTTCTTCTGGCTGGGCTACCTGCTGTAGCCATCCGACCGCTTCAGCTCATTCAGAACGCTGCAGCCCGTCTGGTATTCAACCAACCCAAATTCTCTCATGTCACTCCCCTCTTCCGGGACCTTCACTGGCTTCCCATCTCGGCACGCATTAAATTCAAAACACTGGTTCTGGCCTACAGGGCAGTACACCAGACAGCCCCTCGGTACTTACAATCTATGGTCAGGCTCCAAATTTCTCACCGTTCCCTCCGCTCCTCCACCAGCGCAGGACGCCTCGCCCCTCCTTCACTACGGGGGCTCAAAAGTCGCTCATCCCGTTCGTGACTCTTCTCGTCCCTGGCACCTCAATGGTGGAACGAGCTTCCACCTTCGGTCAGGACGGCCGAATCACTGCCGATCTTTCGGAAAAGACTAAAGACACATCTTTTCAGGCTCCATCTGGGCCCTTCTTGATCTAACTTCTTTCTCTCTCTTAATAATAAAAAAAAAAAAAAACTTAACTTGTAGCACTGTTCCTTCAGAAGTTGTAGTTATCATAGACTGTGTTACATAGTTGATTGCTCTATTGCTGACAAAAATGTGTTATTGTAAGTCGCTTTGGATAAAAGCATCTGCCAAATGACGTAATGTAATGTAAATGTAATGTAGAGGCCACAGTTTTCACCCTAGGACCAGTAGGAGGCTGCCATTTTGCATGGAGGTCAAGTGTGTGTGTGTGTATAAAGGTGTCAATTGGCTAAAAGGGGGCACATTTTGAAATGCAGGGTTGCAGAGGCAGAGTAGGGTGGGTTGCCCCTGCCATCCGGCATTTTAGAAATTTGCATATGCGGTTGCGGTTGTTAATATTCAAGTTCATGACTCAAGTATAGCTCGGACGCCTGAGAGAGTAGGGGAGGGATTGGTGGACCTGTAGCGCCCCCCCTCTTAAAAGCGAACAATATCACAATACAATATCGTATCGTGACTTCAGTATTGCGATACTACTGGTATTACTACCTCTTCCCATTTTTCTGAGGGGCTTGAGTCTTGGACTCAAGTCAAATTGTCTGAGGATAAACATAATGTTTTAGACAATAACGCGGAACAGGCTACAGCGTAATGAAAATAACAGGTAACTTATATGACATGACACGTCCACCACCACCTTCCCTCAAATATCAGATTGAGGCGAGATGAAAATACCTGGTGCGACTACTCAGAACAATCTGCATGGGCGCCTGCCTGGCCAATCATGGCGCTTGAATACTGCGTAGGGTCTGTTTTTCCTGCAAGGGCTGTGGGTTCCATAATAACACCTCCATGTCTGCTTTGTTTAGTCACCAATGTATTTAGTAGTTGGGAGTTATTTTAAATCGGCACTCTCAGTACCACTGTTATCAAAGACACAATCCTGAATTTATACGCAAGGCTCATCCTGTGATTCTTATTTACTCTCCTTCCCTTGTATCGGTAATCAATAAGCACATGCCAAATGCAGCAGCAGATTCATTATGCAAGCGCATGCACGCACACGCACACGCACACGCACACACACACACACACACACACACACACACACACACACACACACACACACACACACACACACACACCTTTTCCCACTGTGAAATTAATTAAAAGCAGCCTTCAGGCCACAGTCTCTGCTCTCCTGAAGCTGGAGGAGATAGGAGTGCAGCCCCCCCCCCTCCCCTCCCCCCAAAAAATGCATTCAGCTCCTCTCCCACAGTATCTGATTTAGTGCTGCTCTATGCAATTTTGCATGCTGGCAGCCCCAAATGGCAGCAACAGGTAGTGTGAATTTGGAGAACTTCATTACCCAGAAATAATTTAACAGTGATGAATGGACAGAGGGCACACTCGAGAAACTTGGTTTGATTCATCCGTTACTGTGTGGCGAGAAGATTATTTAAGGTGAGGTGAGACAGGTGAATAGGGTAACAATTTTAACTAACATATACTGACTGTATCATCATCAAACCTCCCGAGTTGATTACTTATATTAAGACAATACTTTTATGTATTACAAGTTTTCTGAAATTGTATGTTTAAATATGCAAATAATGATGTGCTAATTTGCATAGGTTTCCAGAACAGAAATCTGAACATTCGATAAACCCAGGTTCAAAATTTGTGTTTCATTTTGCTGACATACCTGCTATGACAAAATCAGTTGAATGTCACACTGCCCTGTTTGTGTAGAAATGTGATTTTATTATAAAATATGTATTAATTAATTGTATCTATTAATTAAAAATATACAACGTTAAACCACCTCTTGTCCCCTTGATCCTATGCCTTCCTCTCTTCTCCAAATCATCTTCCCTGACATATCTCCCTTCCTCACTACCCTTATCAACTGATCTCTGTCCTCAGGTCTTGTTCCGCCTAAAGACTGCTAGAGTCAAGCCTCTGCTTAAGAAACCCTCCCTTGACCCTATATTGCTATTCAGAACTACATACCTGTCTCTCTTATCTCATTCCTTCCCAAAACCCTCGAACAAGCAGCTTCCGATCAACTTTCTCTCTATCTCTCCCAGAATGACCTCCTGGACCCTCTGCAATCTGGTTAAGGCTTCTCATTCTACTGAGACAGCTCTCCTTGCAGTCACAGAGGACCTTCACACTGCTGAAGCCTCATCCCTCTCCTCTGTCCTTGTCCTCCTTGACCTGTCTGCTGCTTGTGATAAAGTTAACCACCAAATCCTTCTCTTCATTGTGTCTGACCTATATCTCAGGATCTGCACACTCCTGGTTTGCTTCCTATCTCTCTAACCGCTCATACCTGGTCTTATGGAGAGGATCACTCTCCAGAACCTGCACTCTTATCACCAGTGTCCCCCAGGGCTCAGTCCTGGGCCCCTTGCTATTCCTTCTCTATATCAGATATGGTGGCCATTTGATCTCATCTCGGATTTTCTTATCACTGCTACACCGATGACACTTAGCTTTTACTTTCCTTCCCCTCCTCAGACACCCAAATCGAGGCACGCATCTCTGCATGCCTCAAAGACATCGGTGACTGAATGTCTGCCCACCATCTCCAACAATCATGACTAACGGACAGACACCACCCAACCACCTAGGCGCCATCATGCAACTGTGCGCCAGCGGCTCATACTACATCATCGAGTGACATCAAGATGACATCACAATTACTCAAGTGACATCACTGATGACATCACAATCATGACATACCGCCGGCGCCGCCACAGACACCACTTAGCCAATTTGAACTAAAAAGAATACATCAATGATGACATCACAATTATATATTTATATATATATATTAGGGCTGTCAGCGTTAACGCGCGACGATCATAACGCGTTATTTTTTTTTAATCGCATGCCGCTATTTTGTCCCTTCGTCGCCCCGTACTTGTAGTCAAGCCGTTCGGTTTCCTGTCTCCTGCTTGTGCAGGCAGGCATGGAAGAGAACGACAGCAATATGCTTTTAAATGGATCGTTTTACTTCCCAAATGGCACAGTGGATAAGTCAAGAGCCGTAGTTTGCACCTTGTGAAAAACGGAATTAAAATATCACCGAAGTACATCGAGTTTGAGGCGAGCGATCACCTGAAAGTAGCTAGCAGCCAGCTAGCTAGCGCGAGACTCCTCACTCATTATTCCTTCAGAGTCTCGGATGCGCGGGTCCTCTAACCACTGGGAGGTCGGCTCCAATGGCTTCACGCGATATACACGTTATCAATACACAGTTTCCAATACCGAGCCATTATTCACATGGAATTGCCAAAGTTTTTAGCTCAGATACAGCCTTCTTTGGCTGTGTCATTTTGGGTTTCGACTGCTCCACAGCGCCGCCGCCGGAAGTATCGGTTTTGGAGTGTTTACAATTATTGTGCATTTATTTTCTATTCAATATGCATTTTGTAGACATTTTGTGACCTCCTGTCTATTGCACTTCTATTGAATTGAAAATAAATCTAAATTCAAGATCACAAAGTACATTTATTTGCATTCATTTGATTCCTACGGTGGCTGTGTGGTGACATCAAGATTTATTTAATTATGTCGTGGCCACGCATTAGTAACTCGTGGCCACAACTTAGTAAGTCGTGGCCACGAGTTACTAAGTCGTGGGAACGAGATAAGTAAGTCGTGGCCACGAGTTACTAAGTCGTGGGAACGAGTTACTAAGTCGTGGGAACGAGATAAGTAAGTCGTGGCCACGACTTACTAAGTCGTGGGAACGAGTTACTAAGTCGTGGGAACAAGATAAGTAAGTCGTGGCCACGACTTACTAAGTCGTGGGAACGAGTTACTAAGTCGTGGGAACGAGTTACTAAGTCGTGGGAACGAGATAAGTAAGTCGTGGCCACGACTTACTAAGTCGTGGGAACGACTTACTAAGTCGTGGGAACGAGATAAGTAAGTCGTGGCCACGACTTACTAATGCGTGGCCACGACTTACTAATGCGTAGCCACAAGATAATTCAGTTGAGATAGGAATCTGTTGTCAGTCTGGGCTCACTGCACTATACTGCTGGGCTATACCCAATAGCTCATACAACATACTGCCAGGCTATTTATCAGCAATTGAAACATGGATATATTTGTTGACATTGTTATTGTTTATTAATATCCCCATAGTTGCCACACATGGTAGCAGCTTCCTGCGGTACACGGTCCACAACATAAAATGACAACACAGGAATAAACACATCTGACCATATTATATAGCCTA
Organism: Poromitra crassiceps; assembly: GCF_964638095.1. Classification (NCBI taxonomy): domain Eukaryota; kingdom Metazoa; phylum Chordata; class Actinopteri; order Beryciformes; family Melamphaidae; genus Poromitra; species Poromitra crassiceps. Next base: position 68,774,775 of record NC_139625.1, read on the forward strand.
CATTACATACAGTATAAATGATGCAAGTTCAACCACATGGAGCATAAACCTAAATCCCATCCAGCCCCCTCACATGGCATAGTAGCTGAAGTAGCAGTAGCAGCAGTCAACTTCAAAGCTATAGCCTATACTGTACCAATAATACTCAAATTCCCAATTGAGAGAGCAAAACAATCAAACAAAGATGAGGGCGCGAACAGTCTCCCGAATCGTCAGATAAAACTCTTGCACTTGTGGTATGTTGGTGGGGAAAGTAAGGCCTGACTCCAGCATGATCATATTACAGAGGTCAAATACGTCTTCATCGCAAGGGATGGTTGAAGATTCAAGATTCAAGATTTTTATTGTCACTCCATGGTACAAGTATCACGTGTAAAATTCTTGTGCTGAGGACTCCGTTTACAACATAGTACAAATGTGACAGGGCATATGAGTGCAAAAACAACAAGAGACACAACAAGCAATAAGGCAGTATAGTGATAAGACAAGTCAGAGACAGTGGCATATTCACTGCACATAGGTGCACATGTCATGTGCATACTTTAGACGTGCTTAAACATTTTAAATTCGGCGTATTTGACATACAGGTGCAAATAGCATTCCTTATTAAACATACAATTAAACTCGACGTTTTAAATTCTGCGTATTTGACATCAAGTTCAAGTTCAAGTTCAAGTTTATTCATATGTCCCAGAAGGGCACTTTGGGTTGCAGCAGAGCAAAAACAAAACAGTCATCAAATCACACAAGACTCGAAATAAAAACATGAAACACAAAGTGCAGACACAAATAGACCATAAAACCATAAAAACCATAAAAGACCATAAAACCATGAAAACAAAATGAAGACACAATAGACCACGACATGGTGCAAAGTAGCATTCAGTTCAAAAGTGCCAGTGTAGTTTAAAGTGCATTAGAGGCCGGTAAGTGCAAATGCGATAAGTGCAAATGCAAGGCAGTCTAAGGAGACTTAGCCACACAGCGCTACATATTACAGAAAGTAAATGCTACAATATAACTATTGTATATAACACAAAATAAATAAAAACATCAAATAGATGTTACATTACTGTACTGTATAGATCAGGGGTGGGCACATTTTTTTCCCAGAGGGCCATACTTACAAGTAAGCGAAGGGCCACCCATTGGAGATCATGTCTGCCAACACTCCTGATTTCTGCAGGACTCTCCCTATATTTTTAACCCTCTCTCCCATTGTGATTGGTAATTTCTTGTTAATCTCCTGATATAATAGTGATACAAATGCAACGGCTGTAGCAGATGAGATTTATTAACATAATTCTGCCTTTTATTGCATTTTTGGGGGTCGTTTTGTTTTTCTTTGAGGACCTTGGGGGCCGGATTGAGATGGTCCAGGGGCCAGGTGCGGCCCTGGGGCCGCATTTTGCCCATGTATGGTATAGATGTTATATTATTGTATTCTCTTAAGTAGCATTTAAAGCTCGAATCGAAGCAGGCACAAAGGAATTCCTATATCTATTTTTCTTAGCCAAGGGAGCACGAAGACGAAGGCCAGATGGAAGCAGCTCATATTCAGAGCACAGCGGATGGGCATTGTCTGAGCAGATAGCCCTTGCTTTTTTCAGCAACTGCAAGTTGAAAATGTGGTCTAGGCTCCTAAAATGGATTCCGGCTATTTTAGAAGCCGTTTTCACAATTCTCCCTAAGGAGTTCCTATTCTTGATATCGAGGCTGCCATACCAGCAAGCAATAGAGAAGGTGATCACCGATTCAATGAAAGCACTGTAGAACAATTTCATCAAGGTCTTGTCTACCTGGAATTTGGCAAGTTTCCAGAGACAAAAAAGGCGCTGCTGACCCTTTTTGCACAGCGACTCTGTGTTTAGATCGAACTTCAACCTATTATCAATTACAGTGCCCAGATATTTATATTCAGTGACCAGGTCAACTATCTGACCATTAACAATACTACCTTTCGGAACAGGGGGGGAGCGTCTAAAATCAATGCAAATCTCTTTCGTTTTTGAAACATTGAGTTGCAGAAAGGTATCTTCACACCAGGATACAAAGTCATCAATGACTTGACCATGGCCGACTTCATCATCGTCAAGCAGGCTGACGATAATAGAATCATCAGCATACTTGATAATGAATCTATCGGCATAGCGGCTACGACAATCATTGGTATACAAAATGTACAGAAACGCAGATAAAACACAACCCTGAGGCGATACTTAATCGATCTTTTGCCATGTTTTGCAGCATGCTCTGTGTGTTTTATTTATTTTAGGTTTCACTAACCTTTTATACTATTAATTTTTTTTTGGTACTATTAACTGTGTTGTTTTAATCATCTTTGGTTTTACTAACTTTCTGTACTTTTAATCTTTATTGTATTATTATTTTTTCTTTCACTTTCATGACTACATCAACCTGCCATGGGACTACAGGTGGAAACTAGCCCTTGGGCTACAACCTGGCATATTTACTGTACGGCTGTACTGTTGATTAATGTGTAAAGTCCCATTCTTTAAATAAATGAATCTGAATCTGAATCTGAATCTGAGCCAGTTGAGGATGTAAAAAAACTAGACAGTATCCCGTTTACTCTTACCTGTTGAGATCTGTTGGTAAGAAAATCTAAAATCCAGCCAACCAAACATGGGTCCAGACCAAAGCTGTCAGTTAGTTTTTCAACAAGAACATGTGGCTGAATGGTGTTGAATGCTGATGAAAAGTCAACAAAAAGCAATCTGGCGTGGTTCTTACTGCCCTCTAGGTGTTTATACAGGAGGTTCAGCAAGGTGGCTGTAGCGTCTTGCACGCCTCTTTTCGCACGATAAGCGAACTGAAAGGGGTCGAGCAAGCACTCAGTTTTAGCTACGAGCTCAGTTTTTACCAACTTTTCAAACTGCTTCATGACAAGCGAGGTTAGGGCTACTGGCCTAAAGTCATTCAAGGTTTGTGGTTTGTTGCTCTTGGCAACCGGAACCACAGTGGACTGTTTCCATAGGGATGGCACCCTCTGCTGGCAAAGTGATGAACTAAAAATATAATAAAAAATAGGGCCTAGTTGGTCAGCACAGACCTTTAAAAGTCGCCCACCCAAATTGTCCGGGCCAGGACTTTTTTTGGGTTTGCACGCTTTGAAGCACTTGACAACATCATGTTCATCAAAGAAAGGGCTTACAAGGGGAGCTAGGCGGAGGCTATCTCTGATCTCCTGATGTTTCTCACTAAAATCATGAACATCGAATCTACCATAAAAATCATTGAAACTCTGAGCCAGCTGGACATCGGAGTTGTACCCATTTAACTGGATGTTTCTCCTGCCGCCCTCCTTGATCCCAGTGATTGTTTTCATGCTGTCCCACACTGATCCTAAGTTATTCATACGGAGTTGAGACTCAATTTTCTCTTTATATTTATTTTTACCGGACCAGATTGCACGTTTTATCTCTTTCTGCAGGTCACGCATGACTAAGAGGTTACCCTCTTTAAAGGCTTTTTTCTTTCTGCTAAGGAGCAATTTGAGGGACTTGGACATCCAGGGTGACATACAGGTGCAAATAGCATATTCCTTATTAAACATACAATTAAACATTAGACATACGTTATGGTAGCAGCTACAGTGCGGTACAGTACGGCTACTACACTATTTGTGTATGTTAAGGAGTCTCGTGGCCTGCGGGAAGAAACTGTTCCTCAAGCGATTTGTGCGTGCTTTTGGAACCCTGTATCTTCTCCCTGAGGGTAACAGGGAGAACAGGCTGTTGTGGGGGTGTTTTGTGTCTTTGATGATCTTCAGGGACCTCCTGAGGCACCGCTGTTTATACAGTTCATGCAGTTCTGGCAACTGAAAGGAACTTGCATGCCGGTGCAGTCATCGAGGTTGTTGTGTGGGAACGACACAATCCTCAGAACCCCACAGCTGTGGCACAGTATACATCACGTCAGGGATGCCACTGGGTACATTGGGATTCTTTGAGGGGCGGATGCGGTGGGAATTCCACACTGCCTTGATCTTATCCAGCTCTTCCTAAAATGAGAGAGAGAGAGAGAGTGAGAGAGAGAGAGATTGATATTAATTCCAGTTCGAATGAGATTGTGTTTTTTTAAGGTCAAACAGACGCCCTAGAGACATAACTGACTCGGTCACACTGGAGCGAAAATGCACAGTGTATATTTAGCAGATTTTATGTATGTACGTACGTACCTATGTATGTATGTATGTATGTACGTATGTACGTACGTACGTACGTACTTGTGTAGTCGTAGACTGAATTTCAATCATGGAAGACCAAATAAGGCATTAATAGAGCACCCCATGCTGTCATACCCCTCAGCCCAAATGACGTCACTAAATGACGTCACCATCTCCGACGTCACCTTCTCCATGACGTCACCTTTGCAGTGTGACGTCAGTTGCCCAAATTACATCAGTTATGACATCATAAATGCCCTTCTCCCAAATGACATCAGTTATGACATCATAAATGACATCAGTTATGACATCATAAATGCCCTTCTCCTGGTACTATATAAAGCCCCCTCAGCCCTTGGCCCCCTTTTCCTCATCTCTCCCCATCATCACATGACAAGATCCTGGTTCATCCTTCACTTCAAGACCACACTCCAGAAATGCAACATCCCTGCAGAGAACTATTCCAGTCACTCCTTCAGGATCGGAGCAGCCACATCAGCAGCCATGCAGGGGGTGTCCTCCGCCTCCCTTCAACAACTGGGGCGCTGGTCCTCATCAGCCTATGCATCCTACATTCGTCCAGAGCAAGACGCCATATTATCAGCCCAAGATCCCTCCTTCCATGACTAAAGAGGCAACAAGCACTTTGTTGGTGGTGATCAAACTCTCCTTTTCTCTTCAATGCGCCCATGCCCGGGCTATCCACATCCACTCCCTTGCATCCCCGCTTTGCCTTAAAAAAACCCGGTCAGCCCCTCATCTCCCGGCATGCATAAATTCTCCCCCTGTCAGCCCACGACCTGACTAAAGCATACCCCAGGCGAGCTCCATGACCCCCGTTTTCACTCTCCCAGTTCCTGAAATAACTTTAAATTCCTTTGGGGGATGTCCTATCTCATACAGCACCGACGCCCTCTCTCATAAGCAAGAGGAGCGTCACATCATGGAGTCATACGCCATACTCAAACCGTCTATTCTGATTCAATAAAGTTTGTTAAAATTATATGAACTCATTCACCGCCAGTTTAGGACTGCCAATATTTAGCACAGGCCAAAGATTTTCATAATTGTTGGTCATCTTTCAAGACCCACAGTAAATTATCTATTAGCACCAGAGTGATTTGCAATACCTCAAAATGAAGATGTACGTCTCTGGGTTCACCAGGAAAAAAAAAGTGAGCTTTTAGCATGTTCTGTACTCTACTTATAGCCATTTATATACACCCTGTTTTCACCCAAAAAGTCTCTGTGAGAAAAGAAATTGCAGAAAATGGCATTTATGTACACAGCACACAATATCAGGCAGAACTCGCTCTCAATTCTTTTATTTTGAACTGTATTGACATCAGACATGTAAATATTATTCATTATGACACAAATGACAAAAAAAAAATATATATATATATATATATATATATATATGAAGTGCTTTTTTTACATTCAACAATACAGTTTGCTCAGTGTGAGTGAGTGTACAGACAGACAGACAGACAGACAGACAGACAGACAGACAGACAGACACACACAGACACAGACACAGACACACACACACACACACGCACACACACACACACACACACACACACACACACAGAGAGAGAGAGAGTTCTCTCCACAGCTGCTGCTGGATCGCACCTCCTTCCCCCTCCTTCCCCATCAGCGTTTTGCCTCCTCTGCTGCTCGTTTCCCTCCTCTCGCTGGGACGAATGCTGCGACACGACACAGGCTTTGGGACCAGGCGCTGCTGTTACCGGATCGATCATGTTCGTCACGGGTTTGACTAGGCAATCCAGGTTCGCCCTGCAGCAAGGCTGGCACATAGGAACGGGGTCCAGGGACCAGGATCGATCATGTTGGTCACGGGTTTGACTACCGCGGTTTCGATGTCCGCTGCTCTGCAGCAAGTCGATCAGCTCTGCAGCGGGGCGAGGGGGCATTTCAATGGCGTTTCTCCTCTGCAACAAGGAAGCGCGTTTCCTTTCCACCTTCTTCCTAATTTCAAACAACAGCTGCGGTATGTGTTTGATAACGTGCTGTCGGCTTGACTTTGAGGTTAGGGACCCGAAACTATGTCACAGGCTGGGTAAGTGTTTCAACTATGCGCTGCACTCATAAAAACAAAAACACGTCAAACACGTCATTGGCGGGGAGGGCTATTTCTGATAACACGTCAAAGACGTCATTGGCGGTGAATGAGTTAAGAGTCTCTCATGATTGAAGTGTAGTCGTAGACTGAATTTCAATCATGGAAGACCAAATAAGGCATTAATAGAGCACCCCATGCTGTCATACCCCTCAGCCCAAATGACGTCACTAAATGACGTCACCATCTCCGACGTCACCTTCTCCATGACGTCACCTTTGCAGTGTGACGTCAGTTGCCCAAATGACATCAGTTATGACATCATAAATGCCCTTCTCCCAAATGACATCAGTTATGACATCATAAATGACATCAGTTATGACATCATAAATGCCCTTCTCCTGGTACTATATAAAGCCCCCATCACCACAGCTTAAATCACACTTGTGCAGTCATCACTCACCTTGTGTCAGCATCACGCATTCATCCAGCATCTCCAGAGCAAAAAGCTTCATCCCACCACCTCCCCAGATCACCACCAATGTCATGACTCCTGTTGGAAACAAATCCCCTTAGGGGGGATGTCCTATCTCATAGGGGGATGTCCTATCTCATACAGCACCGACGCCCTCTCTCATAAGCAAGAGGAGCATCACATCATGGAGGATGTCCTATCTCATACAGCACCGACGCCCTCTCTCATAAGCAAGAGGAGCGTCACATCATGGAGTCATACGCCATACTCAAACCGTCTATTCTGATTCAATAAAGTTTGTTAAAATTATATTAAGAGTCTCTCATGATTGAAATTTATTTATTGTCATATTAGGTAAAAGTGGTGATGATCTTGGCTAGCCTATATGGTTCAAAGCCATGTTTTCGCTTCCACCAAATGTGAAATGTTTGCGTGTGCGTGTGTCATGTGTGTGTGTGTGTGTGTGTGTGTGTGTCTTCAACCTCACCTGAATAATGCATCGAAAACTCAGCTGCACAAGGGCTTTGTCCAGGTAGTCACCAAGAAACAGGCCCTCATCTTTCAGTTCGCCAAAGAATTGTATCCAGTACTCCATTCCTTCTTTGCGCAGGATCCCCCACCAACTCTCGATTCGTTGATTCAAATCCCATAGGGCTTTAATTTATCATACGAATCAATGTGCCAAATGTAGTTTGGTCCTTGAGCAAAATACTGCCTGCGGATTAGTCTCCGCGCTCTGCGCATAGCTGAGGACACTGGATCCAGAGATGCAAGTATAATACGAACATCCTCCTTTTTTGCATTGATCCCATTCTTCAGGCATTTAGCATGCATCCATCTGTAGCCATGTAGTCTTCCAGGTCCTTCCAGCTCCTGCTTGATGAAGTCGATGACTTGCCCAATGTCTGCATATTGTCTGCGTTTCAACCCGTGCATTTTAAGCAGACGAATCAAGTGTCTTTTGCTAATGATGACACTGTGCTGAACAGCAAGAGATTGCAGGATATCATTATAATTCATCCGAAGATTAAAATAAAATTAGATTAAATCAAATCTATCCATGTCTCAATTGCTGATAAATAGCCTGGCAGTATGTTGTATGAGCTATTGGGTATAGCCCAGCAGTATAGTGCAGTGAGCCCAGACTGACAACAGATTCCTATCTCAACTGAATTATCTCGTGGCCACGCATTAGTAAGTCGTGGCCACGCATTAGTAAGTCGTGGCCACGCATTAGTAAGTCGTGGCCACGCATTAGTAAGTCGTGGCCACGACTTACTTATCTCGTTCCCACGACTTAGTAACTCGTTCCCACGACTTAATAAGTCGTTCCCACGACTTAGTAAGTCGTGGCCACGACTTACTTATCTCGTTCCCACGACTTAGTAACTCGTTCCCACGACTTAGTAACTCGTTCCCACGACTTAGTAAGTCGTGGCCACGACTTACTTATCTCGTTCCCACGACTTAGTAACTCGTTCCCACGACTTAGTAAGTCGTGGCCACGACTTACTCATCTCGTTCCCACGACTTAGTAACTCGTGGCCACGACTTACTTATCTCGTTCCCACGACTTAGTAACTTGTGGCCACGACTTAGTAACTCGTGGCCATGACTTATGTAAGTCGTGGCCACAACTTACTTATCTCGTGGCCACGCATTAGTAACTCGTGGCCACGACTTACTAAGTCGTGGCCACGAGTTACTAATGCGTGGCCACGACATAATTAAATAAATCTTGATGTCACCACACAGCCACCGTAGATTCCCAATCACGACACACTGGTAATAATAATTAATATCTAATAAAAAATGCTTTGCAATGCAAAATAATAGCATTTTAAACATGAGATACAAAGACGCGATTAATCGCGATTAATTATAGTTAATCGCACGATTAATCGCGATTAAGAAAATTAAACGTTTGACAGCCCTAATATATTTAAGCAATATAGCATGAGAGCCAGTGTGTTGTGGCAAATATATCCCGCTGATCAGCTGTTATCCCACGAGGCCGCAGGCCGAGTGTGATAACCGCTGAGCAGCGGGATATACAGTATGCCACAACACACGCAGGTCGAGTGCTATATTGCTTTTATAAAACGGTTTCCAAGTATGATAATATAATAATAATAATAATACTATAAGTCCGACTGGCATGGCATTCTGGTAGAGTCAGTTGAAACACTACTGTAAGGCGGGACCGCAAGAACGTGCGGGTGATTTGATTGGATCGTTCTGGAGACTGAAGTTGACATTGGCCAATCCTGGCGCTTGCTGAGAAGCTGAGAGCTTTCTGGAAAGCCCGACACGCAGCTCGAGCGCAGCGCTGCATTCTCAGCGCTTGCTGAGAAGCTGAGAGCTTTCTGCAAAGCCCGACACCAACTAACGTTACGGGGTTAAATGCCGGGTTAAATGCGGGGTTAACAGCCTTTTTTTTGCAAAGAAGACATTAGCCCGCGTCTATTCTTGTACAAAACATAATTTTCTGCGAAGTATTAGTAAAGTTATAAGCGAAGATCGATTCACAAGGATCTGACAGCTGTCTCCGCCATTTGTTTTTTCTACATTGTCATTTGAGGTAACCAAAGCCTTTTAGTAAGAGAGTTGCCATGGCAACTCATAACCCATGGCCATGGGTTATTGGAGTGGGTTACGGGATTAATACAATGGCTGTGAACCAATCAGATTGCTTGATTTGAGAGAGCCATTTTATAAATATATTTATAAAATATATTTATTTTATAAAAAAAATAAAAACCAAAATTCTTTTGGTTTTTCCAATCCGTAAAGAGGCATGTTGTGAGTCATTTGAGATGAATACAGAAGAACAAGATTAGTGGGTCTCAAAGTGAGGTCCAGGGACCACCAGAGGTCCTTGATAGGGTTCTGGCGGGAGTCCACTTAGCAACTTCATGAATTGATAAATGTCAGCATTAGCCTCTTTCACTTACAAGAAGTTCTCACCACCTCCCCTCCTCATCCTCTGGTCTGGTCTCCTCAACTCTGCTCTCCTCTCTGTAGATTAGAAATAATCTACAGATGAATCAATTATCAAAATAATCGTTAGATGCAGCCCTATGTGCAGTGGCGCTGGAAGTACTTTTAGGTAGGGGGTGCTGCAAGGCCATAGCCACCGATTCAACATTGGGGAGGGCGCCGGACCAAAGGTCGCCGCCAAAATCTTTTTTGGCCACTTTGTTGCCAGATTAGAGGAATATTAACATTAAGATTAGACTGTTGTGTCATTATTCAGTCACCTTTTCTCACTCACCTCCATGTCACCACTTGCTCCCACTGCTGTGTTGGAATCCTCATTCTCTCTCCCACCCTTTTTGGACTTTTAGCCATATTTAGAAGAATATTAAATTTTAAATTAACATTAGGATTATACTGTTGTGATGTCATTATTCAGTGTCTTCTCCTCTTCTCTGCAGCATTACTCAATTTACCCTCAGGAATCAGGGACAGTTATAGCCTACCTGCTATTCCTCCCATATATCCAGGGCCGGATTAATAGTAGTACCATGGGCCCCCGGGGCTATTCATTTTCTAAGCTATTCATTTAGCCTTTTAGTCATAAAGATTATATCTTCCAGACTGAAATGTTATAACAGAAGTGGAGTATTGGCCAGAATTACATGAACATTTGGACACTTATTCAAGGTTCAAGATTTTTATTGTCACTCCGTAGTACAAGTATCACGTGTGAAATTCTTGTGCTGTGAACTCCGTTTACAACATAGTACAAATATAACAGGGCATACGAGTGCAAAAACAAAAGACACAACAAGCAATAAGGCAGTAGAGTGATAAGACAAGTCAGAGACAGTGGCATATTCACTGCACATTTCAGCGGGTATTTTGCATGTTGCGTTCAGGTGCACTGTAATTTTTTTTTTTTTTTTTTTTTTACATCTCTTGCCACCAGGGAGTGCTGCAGCGCCCACCACACCGTGCTTCCAGCGCCGTTGCCTATGTGCATCCCTTGTCAGTCAAGATTGTTTCGTGTATGGAAGAAAGGTGTGGAATTGTGGGAATACATGTATCTAATTTCCTTGTGGTTCTCAAACTTTTTCATGTCAAGCACCAGAGTGACACAAATTAAACCACGGATCCCCATTTGATAAGATTTTGTCCCAGGGTCCCCCATATGATCAGATTTATGAGCAAGATAGTCATTGTGTTTTATGTGATTATAGTGAAAATAAACTATTCCCCTTTTGCTGGGGACTCCCTTGAACCACCTCAAGGACCCCTGGGGGTCTCCGGAGCCCACTTTGAGAATGATTGTTCTATGCTGAAGGAGCTAATTATGGAAGGATTGGAGCAACTTTCCTTTAATTCAACCAGCTCATATCATGGCTACAAATTAGGCCCACTTCCACGTCATTTTCAGTCAGTTAGGAACCTTCCGAAACGAAGACTATTGGAATGCAGCCTGTGATTTATAGCAGCCTAAGAGGGTAAACGCTCCCTCCAAATAAAAGAGGTGGGTTAACTGAGTTTACCTTGTGTATCCTGTGCTAAAGGAGCCAGGTTTGGAGAATCTTATCATGGCTGCCACTTAGGGACATCTGGGTCATTTCAGTTAGGAACCTTCCTAAGCAAAAAAGACAATTTGAACGCAGCACGAGTCCTCTGTCTGTCTCGTCCTCCCTCCATCTCTCTCTCTTTATGTGGCTCTGAGGGAGAGGGATTGTAGGCAGAGAGACTCAGATGGCTAAGTGAGGATAATACTGTCATTAAAGAGGGAGAAAGAAGGAAGAGGGAGGCAGGGAGGAAGTGGGATACAGTGAGACACGAAGAGGAGGAAGGTTGGAATAGTAAAAAGGTATTCATGAAAGACTTCGGAGGAGAGAGTCATCTTTTCTACAGGTTTTTAGTCAAATCCACTGACGTCTGAATTGCTTGCAAGTGTTGGATTTACCAGAGGATTTTTTTTAGCTACCAGACAACCAGCTGTTTAGAACAGACAATGGAAAAGCTTTCATTAAAGGAGAATTTCGTTTTTTTTTTACCTGGAGCCCTCTCCTCACATTAATTATTATCTGACGACTCACCCAGTGTTCTCCGCAGCGTTTTTGTCAGTCCACAGGCCAGCCGGCAGGAAAGTCTCGCGGGACTTGATGAGAGTTGGTGACACTGACCCGAAATGAGGAAATGGGATCCCTGTAAATACCGCTGGAAATAGCCCGGGGGAGATTGGCAGTCTGATGTTTCTTTATATATATATAATGACGATATGGGTCGAAAACGGGGAGAAAACTGTCACATGGAGGAAGAGCACGCTGCCATGTGGCCCCGACGGAGCACATTCAAGGACTGGCTTGGAGTACTATTTCGATCACAACGCCTACGGCGGTCCAAATCGCTGCGGAGAACACTTGGTGAGTCGTCAGATAATAATTAATGTGAGGAGAGGGCTCCAGGTAAAAAAAAAAACGAAATTCTCCTTTAAGTGGATATATGAAAATATGACAGTCAGATTATTACTTTAACTATGCATTCTCACAGCTGACCTGCACATTTTTACACGACTACCAGGATCCTCTTCTCGTATTCAGAGAAGACAACCACAGACAAAATATCCATCTCAGTCTAATATTGCATCCTAAATTCCTATATTCGAGAAATTATTCCAATTATTTCCAAAGCAGTTTGACCTGTTTGTCATTTTCGAGAAACAAGGCGGAATAAGGCACTTATTATTGCGATAATAATGTCATTTTTGTCTAGCACTTTCTTAACTCTTTCGCCACCATTGACGACTTGTGTTGCCATTCATTGAGACAACGCTTCCCCGCCAATGACGCCTTTGTTTTCTGTTATACGATACGTGGCTCTGTTACGCACCTTGTGAAATAGTACAGCACTTTCAGGGTTAAAAACATGCATTTTTGTTTCCGCCAGAACCAGGAAGGAGAAAAAAGTCACACCATCAGGATCGCATAAAAGCTCTGAGCTCACTGGTCAAAGAGCTGCTAGCGGTACCATGGTGCTGAGAAGGCCGACCCGATGACAGTAAAGCGGCCTTGACCAATTCTAATCAAAATAGATTGTTTTTGTGTGTGTGAAAACGGAGGCTCTGTTCTTTCTTTTGATGTATTCCTCATTTGCATAATCATAGAAGAGCATATTCTGTGGGTCTTTAAAAACCCACTAAAGTCAAAAATCAGTTTTCTTCTTGTTCCTACAGTTGAATGTCTGAGCTTCACTGTGCAGAATGATGTCTGTGCAGTTTGACACTAGAAGCTGTTTTGCACAATCGTCTGCTGAAAGTGGAAAGTTGCTCTGAGCTCACTGAAAAGGCCATTTTCAAAAAGCAAGATTTGTGACATCACGAATACTGGAGCCAATCCCTGTCCAGTATTCAGCAGTTAAAGCCCCAACACATTCTCACTCATCATACTGTATACTGCAGATCGGTCAGGAACCCTTGTCGTCACTTTGTCATGAGTGAGAATGTGTTGAAAGCCTGTGTTGTATGCTGTGATTGGCTAGTTATGTTCTAGATAACCCTGATTGGTTGCTTTGGATTTTTAAATGAGGAAGAAGGAGAGGAAGCCATTTTAAGGATTTTAACAACATACTTTAACTTTTTTATGGGAAAAAACCATGGCATCAGACACAAATTATTTTTCAAAGTAGAGTATTTTTTCCACATCTTGAAGCATGACGTTAGGGGGTCTTTAAAGATGAGTGATGATCAAAAATGATCAAAAACTCTGGCTCGCAACTTTTTTTTAATGCTGGTGGGTAAAGAGTTAAAAACAGAGTGTTTTAATGACAGAAAAAACCTTGTTTTTACTCATAAAATAAATTCAAATTATTAAAAGCAAGAACACATCAAGATATGCATGTAAGATTAGAGAGTAAAAAGTAACGATAAAAAGCAAGACATGACATTTTAAAAGATTATAGCAATGAATAAATAACAATGGTTTAATGGCATGGATGTTCAGGCTCTCTGTATGTCTGTTAGATCCTTTCTAGTGTACAAGGACTGTCATTTCCTATTGACAGTCTGCAAACGGTAGCCATTAGCACTCTCTCTGTGTGCTACTGTGTGTGTGTGTGTGTGTGTGTGTGTGTGTGTGTGTGCGTGTGCGTGTGTGTGTGTGTGTGTTGCTGAGAGTTGAAGGTCAGGGAAAGGAGAGGCGAACACCATCACACTTGTCAGAGAGAGAGCTGAGTGTAACAGAGATCAGAGAGAAATGGAGAAAGGAGAGGCCGCGAGTCAGGTAGATTGAATGTGGAGAAACGGAAAAACAGATGAAAAAGGAGAGAGGTAAAGTGAGAGAGAAGCGAAAGAGTGAAGGAGAACAGAAAGGAGAGTGAAAGAGAGCAACCCACTTGCCAGAATAAAACGTTGGCATTGTAAAAGCTAATTTATGGTTACTGCGGAGTGTTCACGGTGCAGATGGTCTTTGCAGCGATTGTGGAGCTCCCTATAGGGCTCTGCTGAGGGTCTGCACAGAGCTCCGTGCTCCTCTCAAAAAAATGAAACTCCGCGGAGCACTCCACAAATGGCGGTCAATTCCGAGGCTATGATTGGCTAATGGTTGCTATGGTTGGTTACTAGGGAAGTAGCCTACTTCCACAAACTGGCCAACTGACAGCTGACCGGCGAAATCAGGGCAAAATGAACGAGTTTGAGCATCGCTGTACAGAAATACAGACATTTGTATGAGCTCTCAGTATGAGTGGTGGGACGTGTCTTTATGTGGGTTGTGCTCCAGTGTGCTCCTCCAGGGTGAGAGGCATCGCTCAGGCAGTGGTAGGAATTGGCACCATTGACCTAAACTGCGGGGGCCAACTGAGAGCGAGTGTGGCGCGCGATCCAACCCAGGTGGTTGCTGCGATATAAAAAGCCACGACCGGGGGCAGACAACAGATGATGGACTGCCTTGCCCGTCACGTAGTAAACGGCTGTGTTGGAGCCAACCTGGCACTCGAAAAGCGTGTCTCTGCCAAGTGGTGTCTGTAATTCTCTGTCTTTTTGATTTGACCTGCGGAACCCATGATCGTGCCAGAGCCAGTATCTACGGTTGATATGACTAATCCACCACCATTCAATTTAGTCACCAGGTTAGATGCAGGAGTTGCCAACACACATTCATTGTAAAGCACGCACGGATAAGTTGTACTATAAACATAAATTTAATAAACAAAACTCCGGTTTAGGGATGTTCATTTTGGAAAATTTCCATAATCGAAAATCGGGGAAAATTAACGATCAATTATCGATTATCGATCATATTAATAATAATATATTTTTAATTTAATTTTTTCTTTTCTTTTTTTTACAAAATGAATGCCTATGGCAGAAAATACGAAAGACATTATATATGTGTATTATATTTAAGCAATATAGCATGAGAGCAAGTGTGTTGTGGCGAATAATCCCGCTGATAAGCTGTTATCCCACGAGGCCGCAGGCCGAGTGGGATAACAGCTTATCAGCGGGATATATTCCACAACACCACGCAGCTCGAGTGCTATATTGCTTTTATAAAACGGTTTCCAAGTATAATAATATAATAATAATAATACTATAAGTCCGACTGGCATGGTATTCTGATAGAGTCAGTTGAAACACTACTGTAAGGCGGGACCTCTAGCAAGAAGATAGACGTGCGGGTGATTTGATTGGATCGTTCTGGAGACTGAAGTTGACATTGGCCAATCCTGGCACTTGCTGAGAAGCTGAGAGCTTTCTGGAAACCCCGACAGGCAGCTCGAGCGCAGCGCTGCATTCTCAGCGCTTGCTGAGAAGCTGAGTGCTTTCTGCAAAGCCCGACACCAACTAACGTTACGGGGTTAAATGCGGGGTTAACAGCCTTTTTTTTGCAAAGAAGACATTAGCCCGCATCTATTCTTGTACAAAACATAATTTTCTGCGAAGTATTAGTAAAGTTATAAGCGAAGATCGATTCACAAGGATCTGACAGCTGTCTCCGCCATTTGTTTTTTTTGAGGTAACCAAAGGCTTTTAGTAAGAGAGTTGCCATGGCAACCAATAACCCATGGCCATGGGTTATTGGAGTGGGTTATTGGATTTATACAATGGCTGTGAACCAATCAGATTGCTTGATTTGAGAGAGCCGTTTTATAATATTATATATTTTTCTTTAACACATTGAGTGCCAGCCATTTTTTCAATCCTGTAGGTAAGTTGTGCCAGGTTTTTTTTTGAGGATTCTGGCTCATTTTACAACAGCCGAGGATTCTTTTCTGTTAAGACTTCGTGAACACCAATCATCTAAAAATAACTAATAGAATGTGTGCTTTCTCTGTCTAAAAGAGTTAGTTTGCAGAGTTAGTAGTTATGTAGATATTAGCCGTTGAGTACAGCATGGTTTTAGCGTATGAGACAGCAAGCTGAGATAATCGCAGTTTTGTGAAATTCAATCAAACAGCAGAACAGTCACCTGCCTGTGATTGTGGGTGCCCTTGGGCGAGTCTGTATACTGTATTGTGTGTGTGTGTGTGTGTGTGTGTGTGTGTGTGTGTGTGTTTGCGCGTTGCTCCGCGGCTCTGGGGGGAGGGGATCTCTGTCCGTTCTTTGCCCCCGCGGCGTGTCTGTCTCCCGCGGCGTGTGTGCTCTCTCTCTCTCTCTCTCTCTCTCTCCTCTCTCTCTCTCTCTCTCGGGACTGGGGGGAGGGGGAGAGAGAGGGAGAGAGTGTGTGTGTGTCTCCGGGCTCCTCCCTCCGTCTGTGCTGCGGGGGAAGGATTCTCCGCGGCCGTCTGGACTGTAAAACTGTTTCTTGAGGTTTGAGTAAGCTTTTGCGATTCTGGTCTTATTTATGCGCGGGGGTGCTCGAGTGTGTGTGTGTGCGCGCGCGCGCGCGCGCGTGTGTGTGTGTGTGTGTGTGTGTGTGTGTGTGTGGGATCGAGGGAGTTTTCGCCGAGCTGCTTCCTTGAAAATTACACTGTGGCTTTCTCCAGCGCGCTGGCTGGCTGCTCTGGCTGTGGCTGGCTGTGGCTTTCTCTGTCTTGGGAGAGAACTGTCGCCACTTAGTGGTCGGTAAAATAGATTATACACATTCTCTTCCTCCAATAGTGATATAGAAGACGTAAAAGTGGTTGATTGATGTCCCACCGTCAAAAAAAAAAAATGTTTATGTAAGACGAGATAGCTCGTCTATGGCACTTAACCGTTGGATTATGTAAGACGAGATATCTCGGCTATGGCACTCAACGTGTTAATAATAACAAAATCGATAAAAATTCCACATGATCGATTCCATTCCTTAACGATCAATTATCGATTTTCGATAACTGATGAACATCCCTACTCCGGTTTACTTTTCCATATAATCAAAATAATATCAAACGCAGGATCTAAGACAAACTAGGATATTTTATATTATAAGTGATGCGATGCGGTTGGAAAACTAGCTCTCTGCCATGCATCTAACCCACCTGTCAAACATTTTTAAAGTCCCTGGAAACCAGAAATAATTTTTTATTATTTAGCATTTTGAGTTCATCACATCACAGGAACCTATGTTAATAAGCCACCAGCCAAATTTGAACGATGATGAACGTCGCAAAGTATATCAATTTAGGTTTGACAGTCATGACAAAAGTCATGAGAATCAATTAGATTTTAGACCCTCTTTTCTCCCGCGGACTGTGTGGGCGTGTCCCGTCTGCAGCAGGTCTCCTCCGAGAGAGAGAGAGAGAGAGAGAGAGGGAAACGGAGAGAGAAGGAGAGAAGGAAAGAGAGAGAGATGGAGTGTGTGTGTGTGTGTTCGCTCGTTGCTCGGCGCTGACAGAGAGGAAGAGATCTCTGCCGCTGCGAGTGCACAGCGCTACTGTGTGTGTGTGTGCGCGTGCGTGCGTGTGATTCGATTAAATCTTATGACGTGATAATATCATGCATTTTAGCACCGCGCGCACCGCTCTCTTCAATGAGGAAGTGGAAATTCAGACCTTATAGAAAAGTGGCGATTTTGGGGGTTATGGTTAAAACTAATGTCAACTACTTTCTGAGGCACACAATTACTCACATAAGACCCTAAATTTAATAGTTAGAAGGTTTTTGTGGATTTTGGTTTCCAGGGACTTTAAGGTACTACAGAAGGGAGGAGCGTCACCAACGTCACACCCCAGTCATCATCAGGTAAGTATAACAGGCAATTATTCATATCAATAGTAATTTAAATCCATGTAAGTAATAAAGGTAAGTACATCTCATTAATTACATATTTCATGAATCTGAAATAAAAATAGAATTCAAAATATATTTTCTTTTACAGGTGTACCATTAAACTTAAATATTCCCAACATGACTCCAACATAACGTTCCCTACGCCATAGCAAAACAATTACAGTTATATCAATAACATTAAATGGAGCCAGAATATACATGAAAATATAAACAAGAAATATCAGAAATAAATTAATTGCATTAAGTAATGTTCAATATACATTCATTATCTTTTAGCATTTCATAATGTCCCAACTTGAAACCCTCCCCCCCCAAGTCCATGTTCATCATGCCCCAACTTGAGACTACACGATTGTACGATACCACAGACTCAACGATCGGGAGGACATGTTATTTTATGTGATGTGTACGAGACTATTATATTATGTAACAGACTAAAATTATGTGTGTGTGTGCATCTAGTCTCTAGATGGCTTCAGAGGTTAACTTCATTTAACACCAGCAACTCAGGGGGTACACAGAGCCTCGTATAGCGTGCCCAGAGCACCTCGTTCCGCAATTGGTGCAGACCGGTGCAGACTTGCTTTGGTCTAGTCAGTCACAGCTAGTAGCTAGCGACTAAGTACTTGCGCATGCGCGTTGCTGCAGGAACTCAATTCATTATTTTATAGCATTGCGCTAGTCCTGGAAGCTTTTTGCTGGAACCACATAGCCTAGTCCCATATTTATGATATTTCATGTGACATAAAATGCGTTGAAATGTAGTTTTCGTGTAGACCAGATTTCAACTCTCAGTTACACAATAAATTGGACAAATGCCAATTCACACACTATCAATAATGTCTCTATTCCAAGCTACAACAAATGTTTTAACAATATTATTAACCAAATTGTGTTTTTTTTTACATGTTGACGTTGTAACCGCATTTTAGCCGGTTGAAAAGAGGGTGAAATTAGGTCTAATTAGGTATTAGACGTTCAAACCTTATATCACCCAGATTTAAACTAAAAATCAACGTTGAAAAAACGTTTTGTGCTCGCTGGGTCTGTCAAGGCAAGTACACCCGCCCAACTTCCGCCCACTGCAAAACACTGGGTGAAAGCTTCAGACCAGACGGGAACGAAAAACGAAATGAAATGTGAGTTCACGTGACCAGCTGGTTTACAGGCTAGCTCATTTAGGGAAGGTTAGGGTGAGGCAGGTTTCCCTGCAGGTTTTACAGAATGACACCCTGAAGTAGTTGAGTCAAAAGAGGAAGAATCTCCACCACATCATGAAGCCATACTGCCCATATGTATCGGCATACCACTATATTTGCAAATCAATACAGTCAAACCCTAGTCTTTCTTACATCTTTGGTGTACCTTACACATTTAGCTATACATCAAACATGTCTCTCATCTCTTCTGATGGCCATTTTAGAGTCATCTGTATTGGTATTATTGCAGATAACATGTACTGGACTGTGAGTGTGTGGATTTGTGTGTCAGAAACTGTCACCAGCTGTCCAGGAATCCTCACTTTACCTGCCCACGAATCGGCCAAAAATAGAACTTCACAGTCTAAACTGATGCAAACTACACCCAGCAGTATGGACTGTACTCAGCTAAATGATGGATACAGCTGTCTGGCTGAATGACTCTCATGTGTGCATATGCGTCCGTGTGCGGCGTGTGTGTGTGTGAGTGTGTGTGTGTGCGCGCGCGTGCGTGTGTGAGACTATACTGTGCCGGAGATGACTGACTTGTATGTTTGTGGCTTGTGTTTGTTTGGGTGTGTTCTTGATTCGTGTGACTCTATGGTGTTGAGAGATGATAGACGTGTATGACAGGTGTGTCTGTGATGATGGATGGCTGGTATTTCACTGGCACGGGTGCAGCAGGGATCCAGAGTAACACTGACTTGTTATGGCAAAAATAAGACATCCTTGGTATATTGATATTCAACTCAGGATGTCATGAATGCAGATAAGATTAAATTTGAATAAGTGTCACAGCTGCAAACTAATAGGATACAGCAAATAAAAATATGGGTGTATTAAATTGGACATAAGACAAATTACTATTACAACACTAGAACATATTGGAGGAAATGTATGAAAGGGGTTATGAAAATATGAATTACATCCCACAGTCCCACTAAAAAAAGAAAAAAATTGGTGTGGTAAAATTCCGTCATTTAAAACTCATCCAATCACTTTCTTTGGTTGGACTCACTCACCTGTTTCTGCACACAACGTAAACATCAATTATGGAATGAATTGTGTGGCCCACCCACTTTTGTTCAGGCCCACCTGCTATTTAATTTCTGGCTACACCACAGTTTTGCTCACCATGCACTCAAGGACAAAGTATTTGGCAAGAATATCTAAGTTCATGGACAAGAAGACCATGAGGACTTTAGCTACGTTTTTAATTCAATATCACTATGACTACACCTGTATATCCTGGTACAGTGGCATAACTAAAAAAAATCTAAAGACAGGCTTCAAGATCCCAAATGAAATTAAGTCTGCAAATTCTCGAGAAAGAGAAAAAGAGGGAATCACGCGTTCATAAAGAACAGGTGAGAATCAATCAGGCATCTACTGTAAGTCAAGAGCCACAGACTGTTTACAGCTGCCTGCAAAACTCACACTGTGTGTGTGTGTGTGTGTGTGTGTGTTGATTAGCCCTAAAACCTTTGACTGTTGCAGTGTGAGGTGTCCATGAGTTACCCAATCACTGAGAAGGACCCTGCTCACTAGTCTCCCTCCCTCTCTCTCTCTCCTTAAGCTTGCTGAAGCACCAAATGATATCAATCTGAGGGTATGTGTGTGTGTGTGTGTGTGTGTGTGTGTGTGTGTGTGTGTGCGTGCATGTGTGCACGTGCGTGTGTGTGCGTGCACGTGCATGCGTGCGTGTGTGTGTAACACAGAGGTGGTAGCAAGACTGATTTTTCTGCTAGATTGCTGCCAAGTGACTGACTCAATTGTCATTAGCACAAACTAGGAGAGAGGTAGAGAGAGCAGTAGACAACAAGAGAGAGGGGTAGACAGAGAGAGGAATAGACAGAGAGAGAGAGGGGTAGACAGAGAGAGATAGCAGTCTATAGCGAGAGAGAGAGAGAGACGTGTAGACAGAGAGAGAGGGGTATAGACAGAGAGAGAGCGGGGTAGACAGAGAGAGAGGTAGACTAGGCTGTAGATTAGCTAGATTCACGTTTTTATTTCTTATAGACTACACGGTCCGTGTATTTCGCGGCCATCCGTTTTTCCGTTTTAAAATGAAAAAACGAAAATCGGAAAACGAGCCTTTTCCCGTTCTTCAATTGGTAATACAAAAACGGAAAACGAGTCGTTATCCATTATCCATTATCCGATTTCATGTGATGTGCTTGTAAATTGAAATTGGGAATTAAAATACGCCTGCGGGGAACTCCTTTCTCAATTTTGTGTTCATTTCTTCTCCGTGACCCGGAAGCGATGTTTTTTTTCACCTGATGGCGAAGGGAGGACACGTCATAAGAGAGCGTCAACGAGAAGGCTCGGCGGAAAGTGGACAAGCAAGGGATTTGAAGCACAGAGACTGTTTGAAGATGTCTTTGGATGAATATGCAGGTTTTATTGTGGAAAATAGAAGAAATGGAATGGTTTGTGGTGATATCACCGCTGCGTTATGTACCCAGTTTGGAACGAGACGGGGGTTTTCTGAGAGGAATGTGCGGAGGTGGTGTGCTGAGCAGGGGCTTGTCAGGGACTTCTGCCCCAATAGCCAACTTGAAGTTGAAGTCGCTGAAGGTATTGCTGAGGTAACGATATGTTTTATTATTAATATTATCACCCACCGTACATGATTAACGTTACTGCTTTTGACGTTAGCGCACCCTCATAACGTTAGGTGGGGAGCGCTGGCTGCTATCGATAGCTACTTATAGCTCAGCTGACTGGAGTCAGACACACACATGCGTTTTATAAAAAAAAAAAAAGTTTGATACCATACAACTTGGATGCTCTGACCCACAAAGGGTAGCTGACTCGGGCATTCACCTCCAACATTCTCTATCACATTCTGTTCAGGTTTTAGATTCGGATAAGGCTACATTTGAAGATTGTGTCTATGTTGTGCCATATTTTCCTGGATGAATAATTTCAAATAAAACTGTCCCACAGTCAACTCGGACCTGGTCCTAGTCCATATACATTGAGAGGTCTGAGGATAAATCACAAAATATATCATTGACAATAATCTGACAGCTGTTAAATAGCACCAGGCATGTTACCAGGCAACATCAGCTAAGGCTGAGGCTAATGTTGTAATTGTCTGTGACCCATCCATGTATTCTGCATTGTATGCAGTTCAGATTCCAGGCACCTTAAAATATAATAACATGTATTAAACATACTGTTCCCCCAGACTGGAACATCTTTTGGCCGAAAAATGATGACTGGCTATCTGTCCACAAAAGGGGTTAAAGCTTCGGAGTGCAGAGTGGGCAAAGTGTTGAGAAGTATTCATCAACCCTACCACATTGCAAGACAACAGGTAAGTTAAGTTAAGGTCAATTAATTTGCATTGTTTTTTCTGCATTTCAATCGAACATAGGTGTTCATTCTAATCATATAATTTAAGGATTTTTTCCCCCTTTTTATTTTTGGGTGCCAAAAATCTGAACCCCATACCCTACAATGCAGAATACATGGGTCACAAGCTGCATATAGATCAAAATGAGAAGCTTGTTATGTTTGGAGTGACCCATGTAATGGCTATCGATGGCTTCAGCAAGAAGGTTGTCAGTCACTCCACCATGCCAATAAAGAACAACATCATCATTTATGAGGAAGTGTACAGGTAAAATAATAACTTTACTAGTGCTTTCATTCCAATTTTGACTAAATAAAAATGTTTTTGTTTGTTTAAATTTTCACTTTAGGGATCTATGGGTTAATGCTGTTTAATATATTTAAAAGTAATATTTTATGTTTGTCTGTGATTTATCCTCAGACCTGCTGTGCTTTCCTATGGAATATGGGACCAGGTCAGAGTTGACTGTGGGACAGAGTTTTATCTGGCATTATTCATCCAGGAAATGCTGGCAGAGCACAGACACAATCTTCAAAGGCTGCCCTACCTTCAGCCACCTTCTACAAGGGTATGTATTGTTAAAAAGCAATCCTGGTTTCCTGCAATTAATGCATATTTCTAATGAGAGCAGGCAGACTGACTGACACTATCCTTAAAACCTACACAGAACCATGTGATAGAGAGAATGTGGTTAGAGGTGAATGCACGAGTCAACTACCCATTGAAGACAGCTTTGGTACAGCTGGTGGACCAGGAAGAATTGGACATGGAGGACAGCGTATCCAAGTATTGTGTGTCAAACCTGACATGCCAGATGGCTGGGGGGTGGCATCACAAATGTTGTAGCAGCATGGAATGCACACAGGATCCCAGGTACGATTAATTTTGTGTTACTGGCTGCTGAGATGCACCAATCCACTTTTTTTTTTTCCAGTTCCAATTCAATTCCAATACCTGAATTTGCATATCTGCCAATCTGATACCAGAGCTCTTTTTTCTTGAATATACAGTAGACAAAAAAATTGCCAAGTGAATAAAAAAAATAGACCACTTCAATTTGCAAAAGAGTAGACAAAACAAATACAAATATACAAGGCAAAATAGTATATAATATGAATCAAATCAGCACTACAGGCAATGCTCCTTTAGATAAGGACCCTCTGCAGATGACAGTGATCTAATTGAACACTAAAATATCTGCAAAACGAATTATCGTAAATTCCGGACTATAAGCCGCACCGGTGTATAAGCCGCACCTGCAAAGTTGACTATTTTTTTCTTATATAAGCCGCACCGGACTATAAGCCGCGGGTGTTTTAATGGTATTTTTTTTTTTTTTTTTATTGTGTTTTAATGTTTAATTACCATATGTAAGGGTTCATGCACAGAGGGGATTGAGATGGCTGTTTGAGGAAGCTCCCATTTATTAACATTTCAACAAAACAACATAACACAACACCACCTGTGCTGTTTTTTACAGTGCACACAGTGTCATACAGTGTCATACAGTGTGGTGAAAAGAGGGCAAGAGAGGAAATTAAAACTTATTATAGTTATATAGGATTTATAGTTAGAAAGAGTGCTAAAAAAGAGATTTTTTTTTTTTTTTTTTTTTGAAAAAATCCATAGATAAGCCGCACCGTTATATAAGCCGCAGGGGCCAAAAAAGCCTAAAAAACGGGAAAAAAGGTGCGGCTTATAGTCCGGAATTTACGGTACATGTTCAGTTAACAAACTGCTAATGTTACTAGCTCATTACTACTACTTACTAGCACTGTCTCATGTTATGTTACGGTTGGTTTATGGTCCAGCGCAAGTTATAAATGGAATCTCGATCGGATTGTGGATCGGCAGTCCAATATCAGGTATACCTGAATTACGTCAGTATAGGCACCCATCTGTACTGGCTGCATTACGAGCGTGATCTTAAGCAGTATTCAATCATTCATATTCAATCTTGACAACTCCAATATGCTGTGATGGGTAACCAAAATAATAATTTTGCCATTAAGCTTTGAGTTATCACTGTAACCCCTTACATCTCACTACTCACTTTCCTGTCTTGCAGGAAAGGGAATCCCAAATGAGCTGGCAAAAGAGGGATGTCCTGCAAAACTTCCAGAGGACCTCCTGCCTGTTGGAGATGTTGCAGCTGACCTCTATCAGCAGGAAGTGGGATCCACCTTGAAGAGGGAATCCATTTTTGGATGTGATCCTTTCCCCTCTGAAGAAGCCCAACAATGGACTGAAACTGAGTTTGGTTCCCACTTTGACTTATATCATTACACCAAAATGTGGTTCACAATAACTATGGCCCTTTTAAAGATGCAGTTAGGTCTCTTATTAATATCACCAGAAGATGTGTGTGACCTGTTAGTGACACGCATAGTTAAAAAGAGGCAGTATTTTTTGCAAAAATAACAATTAGCTTACAGAGGAAACTGTAAAAGCTGTTACATTTAATAGAAAGTGCATTTACAACTTTGTAACAGTTTTCAAATAAACACATGGACTCAGAACAAAAAATAAAGTGCTAATCTTGTAATATAAAGTGCTAATCTTGTAATTATTTTGCATATAAAACAATTATTTTGCATATAAAACACATGGCACAAACAACCTTACAAGATTTTCATTTTTAGTCATGTAAACAAGTTGAGTTCAAGTTCATAAATGTACTGTAAAGAACGCTTCAGTTAATCTGTTTTCTTTGAACAATCTGATGTGATTAAAATAATAAAACTGCTTAGACTCAGTGCAAACCAGAGGTGGTTAGACATGTTCCTGGAAAGCTGCAGAGGCTACAGACAAGATGGCAGGAAGACCCTTAAAGGAACAGTTCGCTCAAAAATGAATATTCAGTCATCAATACTCAGCCCCTTCCCAGTGGATGGTCAGGTGAAGTTTTAGTCCACAAAACATTTGTGGAGGGCGTCTGCGTAGTGCAGAGGTAAAACACACTTCATCGCGGAGACCTGGGTTCAATTCCCGGCAGCAATACTTCCGGTTTGGTCAGACATTCCTTATAGATACAATTGGCCATGTCTGCGGGGGGCGGGGGAAGCCGGTGATGTATGCGTTCTGGTCAGTGGTCACTGCACCAGCGTCTCCTCTAGTCGGTCGGGGCACCTGTTCACGGGAGGGGAGGGGGAATAATGTCATTCTCTTAACGCGCTACGAAACTCCTCGCTGTCAGGTGAAAAGAAGCATGTGCTAGTCTACAACTCTCCCCAGATCAACAGAGGGGGTGGAGCAACGTCTGGGACAGCAGGGGGGATTGGACAAGTACAACTAGGGAGAAAATAAGAAAATGAAGAAAAAAAAAACATTTGTGGAATTGTCTAGGGAAACAGAGTTACAGTAGCCTGGTAAACCAGCAGGGGCACGTGAATTCAAATTCGATTCGAGTTCACATGACTGGGCTGGTTTACCAGGCTAGAGTTACAGCGTTCTCCTAAACAACTGAAGTGAATGTGTAAGGGGGGTAGCATTACCTGAGCAATTACCTGAGCAATACCTTGAATGACTTCAACTGCAAGTTGGCTGTCAGGGCAGAAGTCCCTGACAAGCCTCTGCTTGCAGCAATATCATCACAGAACATTCAATTTCTTCTATTGTGTGCAATAAAACCTGCATATTCATCCAAAGACATCTTCAAACAGAGACGATTATTGGTCTCTGCTTCAAATGGTTGTCACCATTCACTTCAGTTGTTTAGAAGAATGGTGTATCTGTTTCCCTGGAAAACTCCACAAATGTTTTGTGGACTAAACTTCACCCGACCTTCTACCAGCATGGGGGTGAGTAGATACATTTTGGGTGAACTTATCCTTTATCCTGGACGTGTAACCTGGGAGTCAAACTCTTCAGTTAACCTGTTTTCCTTGAACTTATTTTTAAGAGGTAGATTACAGTAACCAGATTCTGCTCCATTTCAAAACCTGCTATAGAACATCAAACAGGGTTTAACGTAAACAAGTAAAGTGCAAACCAGAGGTATCTAATGCGATTAAACACTTGATGCAAACCATAGGTGGTTAGACCTCTTCCTGGAAAGCTACAGAGGTTGTGTACAAGACACCAGAAAGACCCTTAACCTGGTGGACTTTGGAGTCAAACCCTTCCTCTCTGCATTTCAGACAGATATCTGAAGTTAACAGCCACTGCTCCACACATGATCGGCATCCAATCAGAGACTCACAGCAGGTGGAAGCCATGGACTGCTCAGCTGTAAGGTTTTAAACAAAGAAAATTATGCAGAAAAGAGCATTTAATGGTTACTTTCAATATAAAATAAGAATATTAACTGAAGGCTATGTTTTGTACTGTACAAGTACCTACTGTTACATAATTGTACACATACCTCTGCAAACCATACAGGTGAAGGCGTCCGTTATTTGGTGCAGACAGGCAGCTGCTGCTCCTGCGCTTTTGGTATTTGCAAGCTCAGACAGCTGGTTTATTGCTGAAGTGATGTCTGGAAGGCTCTTGGCAGCTTGCTTCAGTTCGTCAATGTTGCCAACGACCTCTTCTAGGCTCGAACTGTCTTGGGACCTTTGACTTAAATGTAGGAACAGAAAATAAAGGATTAAAGATTTTTTTTTTAATGGTGCACATGAACAAATGTTTAAATATCTTTCTGAATATTGTTGTACAGTCTATTTTATTCAATAGAAGCATCAACCTATTATACATTATCTTAGTTTTTCTATCAAAATATGTTGGGCAAATTGTCTCAATTAAATCCTAAAGATTTCATGCATGATCAAGACTTAAAAAAGCAGATTCATTCTGCACTCTGTTGGTTGTTTGGTCCACAAAAAGTCCACCACCCTTTAGGGGCACAGTTTTCACTATGAGGCTTAAATTTGGCATGGAGGTCAAGTGTGCTTGTGTTAATGCCAATTGGTTGAAAGGGGGCCGATGGGCAAAATTCAAAACGAGGGTGGCAGAGGAAGGGGCCCGAAATGTGGCATGGAGGTCAAGTGTGTGTTCATGCCAATTGGCTAAAAGGGGGGCGGTGGGAATTTCCAAATGCAGGGTGGCAGCTATTGAGAATTTACGCTTGTTTTATTATTATTATTATTATATGATTTTGCCTTCACATCAAATGTATTACCTTGCTTTAGATCTTCTTCCATTCTTGAACTCCACAAAGTCAGAGTCAGAGATGGCATAGACTTTCCTGGAGTTTGAGGTCCAGTACTTGGAATCTTAAGGAGTCAGAAAACATTTACTTAAATTAATGTATTTAAAATCAACATTAGTTAATTAGAAACCACACTTTTTCTTATCATACAACTTACTCCTTGAGCCATCGCAGTCCAATATTTCATTTCCTTGGCTGTCTGTCAGGGTAAGTGACTCATCAGAGTTTAAGGCATCCTGCACCTTTGCTGTTATCCCTTCAACAGTTGCCTCAGCTTCCAAAAAGCGAATGGCCACTGTTATGGAAGTACTGAGCTTGCCATTCACTATTTCGGCAATATGGACTGACCTGGGGATAAATCAGATGGTTTAAAATCACTAGAGTGGGTGGTAAAATTTGAATATTCACTAGCCATTTGATCAGTGGACAAGTTAGTTAATTTTGGACTCGGCCTATGGGCCTAAAATTATATTCATATACCATAGGATGATTTTTTTATCAGCAGGGATCAGTTGCATATTTATGTACCTGTGGAATGATTTTTCTGGGAATTGCCACCAGCTCGCGGAGATCCATGTGAAACTGGTGGTGTTTCGGTAGAAGCAGACGACGAGGCTCGGCGCATGAAGGCAAAATGAGGGGCAGCAGCAGTGGGTGCAGGTGCTCTGCTTGCAGGCGGCTGACTTTGATCTGACTCTCCGTGGACCTCGTAATGACTACGATTGGAAAGATTAAGGGTGGAAAAACGTCCTGCTGGCTCCGGAAAAAAGGCGATGTTTGCATCATCTGTAATGTACAGCCTACTGCCATTGACCTGTTTAATTGGACAGAATAAAGAAAAATAAAATTGACTAAAAAGTAAAACGAATATCTCCCTACTAAATATCATTACAACATAACACATTCACACAAATAAAATGGTTGAAAACATAACAATATAACGCTAAAGTAGTTTATCCTCAAGTTAACTGTGTGAGCCTGCGAGGCTAACGTTAAGGCTACCTAAACGAACCCCAATAGAAGCAACAGATCAGCTTTATTAACGTAATGATTAACTCCGTAACGTTACTAAAATGTGCTTGCCTGCCTGGTACCCTCAGCAGTTGAGGTAAATGGCGCTAAGTATTGAAGTAGCTAGCTAATGTTAACGTTAGCACACACTACCAACTCTGTGTCCTGGAATAGCTAACGCTACATCAAGTTAACCAAAGTTGATGACTGTACCTGAAAAATCGTGCATATCTTGTCCACAGACATGTCTTCCTCCTTCAGTGTTATGCGTTTGCCTGCTCGAAAGAGAACGAAACTGTCCATTGTGTGACATAAAATCCATTAAAATTATAATAAAACAGACGGGAGAGAAATCAACCGCCGGAGAGAGTGAGACGAGACGGCTCTTCTCCTTGACGCCCTCTGATGACGCGTACAACAACATCCGGGTCACGGAGAAGAAATGAACACAAAATTGAGAAAGGAGTTCCCCCGCAGGCGTATTTTAATTCCCAATTTCCATTTACAAGCACATCAAATGAAATCGGATAACGGATAATGGATAATGGATAATGGATAATGGATAACGACTCTTTTCCGTTTTTTGTTTTTGTATTAACAATTGAAGAACGGGAAACGGCTCGTTTTCCGATTTTCGTTTTTTCATTTTAAAACGAAAAACGGATGGCTGCGAAATACACGGACCCTACACCTTATCCTTTCATCCGCCGCACAGTCGTTTTATCATTTTGTTGTCGAGTGAGTGTGTTGCTTTGTCCCTATATTTTAGTCTATGGTTGGCCAGCAACTTCAGTTAGTATCACTAGTTAGCATCGCTAGCAGCTAGCTATGAGTGACATGTTATGCTAATGTTTGGGTCCAGCTAGCTCAGTTTGTAAAATAACTGTCTGAAGGCAGTGTGCTGTGATCGCTGCACTCCATGGAATATCCACTGTTTACAACGCCACTGAAACGCCTTCAACCCAGCACAGATACCCTGTAATGGCAAATTATTGATCAAGTGTGTATTGATTGATTAATTATTAATTATGGCCCTTCTAAGATGTATTTTGTGAACTGTGTTTTTCATCAATGCAGAAGATTGCTGTTCAAGGAGAACATGTAAGTTTCTGTGAGAACATATGTCTTGTTTTGGGAAGTGTCTATGGGAATAGAGTTTCCTGTGAGTGTCTTGTTGTGGCTCTAGACTGGACTTGTTATGTATTCTTCTGAACATCAGATTAGCTACATGGCTGAATGGAAAGAACTGCCCTCCACGGTGAGGGGCGGGCATCGATAGTTTTCAGTATAAGATGTGATGTAAACAATAATTCGGGGCTCTCGTATTGTCAAATGTAGACAAGGGGAGACCTCTGCGCAGAGATGATTGTGGAAATAAAACCTCGTATGAACATTTAAAACGGATATCTCATTATTGATGAATCAGCAGGACATTGCAGTGGATTTTTCCTCCACAACCCGGACTGCTAAGGGCTAGTTACAGTAGCTAAACAACCCCTAGCTAATAGTTGTTCCCAACTATGGTTCAGTCAAAAAGCGTTAATGTCACGAAGGTAACGTGACATTAACTCATTCTCTGCCAGGGTCATTTCGGTCTGTGTGCTCCCAGTGCCAGGATTTTGAGCATATTTCCTGATCTTCCAGGACCCACAGAATATTCTGTGCTAGGAATAAAATTACACAACATATCTCACAATAAAGCAGAGACTCTCTTCTTACCCCTTGTAAAAAACTGAAACTCTCCCATGTTTCCTTGTTTAGTTACAAGCAGTGGAAGTTAGCTTGTTTTCACTAAAAATGCCCTCCTTGGGAGATAAATATGAGAAAAAGAGGTTTTTAGTGAAAGACACCGTTTCAAGCAGAACTCTCTTTTGAGCCTTTTATTTTTTGCCTCAGTGACACATCAGACATATACAGTATTTGTTTTCCCAAATAAATAAATAAAAAATAAAAAATAAGAGAATGTATTTGAGGGAGCTGTGTCGGTCTTAGCTTGATAAAAGCATAAACAAATGGAACGAACCCTTATGTGGTCACACTCACGCACTCTCTCTCTCTCTCTCACACACACACACACACACACACACACACACACACACACACACAGGAATAACGAGTGCTGTAACGTTACCTGCTGTCACGTTACCTCTCATAACTAACGTTAGCACAGAAGATCACACAATAGCTACGTTAGTGCTGTAAACTTTGAAATGTTTATGTGACACATGTTTCGCCTTGGTTGCTGGGGACGGGTGTGTGACGCGGTTTGACGCGTTTGACGTATCCATGTGATTCCCCCTCCCTTGAGTGTGAAGGGAGCTCTCCCTTGAGAGGGAGGGCTGGCAAGAGGAAACGTGAAGCGAGTCATGCCGGCGGCATAAGTTATAAACAATGCGTGACAATTATACTCGAATGTTGTGTGTGTGATCATTTCATCTCAAACGCGATACAAAAAATAGGCTACTTTTTAGCATCGTCATCGCTCTCTCCAAGTGGCACTCATTTCTCCTCCTCCGATTCATCTGTGTCAGACCAGAACGCTGTGAAGGGGAGCCTTCGTCGCCATGGCGCTCCGTCGTGGAGCAATAACAAAAACGCTGGCGTCTTCCTCGCCATCGTCGCCAGCCGAGAACTCTGGATCGGACTCTGTTTCGACCACAGGCTCCACCCATAAATACTAAACTAGCGGGTTCCTTTTATCAGTTTGACTTGAAACAATGTCACAGGCTGGGAAAGTGTCTGATGTAATGTAAACAGCCAAAACATGAAAGTACGTCCGAGTACGTCTTTGGCACAGAACGCCATTGTTAAAAGTACGTCCGGGTACGTCTTTGGCAGAGAATGAGTTAACGTTATTATGATTGCTATTGCTCTCTCCTCTTCTCTGACTCCAGTGCCATGTTGTACCTGGCAGTGATGGGTGATGCCCCTGCTTCTTGGTCATCAGTGCTGGCCTCGCTCTTCCCTGCAGCAGCTTCCACCTGGACGGTATGAAATGCTGCCACTCATGTTGTTGCTAATGCAGGTTTTGTTTTACCGTCCATATATCCTCAAAAAGCCCAGCTTAGCACAAAAACACTAGTGGTTGGCACGCCTGGTTTACCAGGAATGGGGTTCAAATCCCTACAGTGTCCTGCTTATTGTTGTGGCAATTTGAGGAAATCAAATATTGTTTTCTCTTAATTACCTATCTAAAAAATCAACAATACTGTCTCAGTTGATGTACATTTTTATGGTTAGTTTTAAATTCATTAGTTTTAAATTAATTACACACTATATACAGTGTATAATTATAAACAATTATTCAACAAAGGTTTTGGCCACCAAAAACTGCATAAAAGCAAAGAAATGCAAAGCAAAACAATGCAGACATGAAAAAAAATCATTTCCTTCTCAACAAAAATACAAAACCTATATAAAGACTTTAAAAAAGCCACAGGAGTGAAAATGGGCAATACAGAAGTGTTTTCTCTTCTCTTCCCCCCCCCCCCCTTTCTCTCTTTTTTTCTTCTCCCCCTTCTTCCCCCTCTTCTCCTTTCTTCCCCCCCCTGGGCAGACTATTGTGCCCCAGCTTCAATTAAGGAAGTTACATGCTTGTAGGCTAGAGAAGAAGAAGCGTGCATGTGCGCACATGTTGTGTTGAACCAACCAACAACCAATACGAATTGTTTAATCTGGCAATAAAGAATTGTGAACTTGACATGCTATTTTAATAGCCTACTCAAAATGCACCTCCCACTATACAGCAAGAGGAGTCAATGTTTCTTGATATAATCATTGTCATTCAGATCAGAATAATTAGTCTAGTCATTAAGTGTGCTGATAATATTTCTATCATGTTAACTCTGTGTCATGTTAACTGGTGTATTCAGAGCAAATAGGGAGATATAGAGCATTATCATCATGCTATTATCTCCCTCTTTGCTCTGAATGAGTGAGAAAAGGAGAAACTACTGAATAATTACATCACAACAGTGTAATCCTAATGTTAATTTAAAATGAGATATTCCTCTAAATATGGCTAAAAAAAACAAAAAAAAAACATCAAACTTTGTTTCCCTTCCTCCCAGCACCCCCTGCTTAAAGTGACTTCCAGCGGCCCTAGCTAGATTCCCTGGGCCCTATTCTCCCACAGGCCTTAGGCGCAAAAACTGGCGTTAAACGCAAAAAAAAACGTGCCTTGCGGCCTTAAATACCGGCCTAACGATATCTTCCCCCCTGGCGTTAATTTAGCGCTTAGCGCTTTTCAAAACCAGGCCTTATTCAGTGCGCCGTGGATATTCTGTGCGTATTTATGCACAGCTCTCCTCTGCCTCCTCACACTCTCTCTCCCTCTCTCTCTCACTCTCGTGCGTCAGACAGGCACAAAGACCAATGGAAAAAAGTTGTTCTATCGTAGTTTTGAGCCCGTCATTCAGAGGCTGTTCTCTCCCCCTCTCTCTCTCACACTCCCTCTCTCTCGCGCATCAGACAGTCCCTCTCTCAAGGCAAAGGGGGAACAGGCTGAGGGAAGCCTGGACAGAGCCAATGAGATGAACATCTTCTTCAATAGGTTCAGCACAGGATCGCCAGCTGCCTCCCCCCCGGTCCCCAGCCGCACTGACCCCCCACAAGCCTCCCAGCCCCCACAGCTACCGCTTTTCACCTACCCAGTGCCCAAAACCACAGCCCCCCCCCCCCCCCCCCCCCACAATGGACTTCAGAAACTTAACACCTCCAACTGAGCCCCCCGCTTCCTCCACCACCAGACTGTCTGTCTCCAGCAGACAGGTCAAGAGGCAGTTGGAGAAGCTGAAACGGAACAAGGCTGCTGGTCCGGATGGTATCTGCCCCAGGGTACTGAAGACCTGCGCAGGACAGCTATGTGGGGTCCTACAGCACCTGTTCAACATCAGCCTGAGCCTAGAGAAGGTTCCGGTGCTGTGGAAGACCTCATGCCTTGTTCCGGTTCCTAAGAAGCCCTCTCCATCTGCCCTAAATGACTTTCGACCGGTGGCCTTGACATCACACATCAGGTCCTGGAGAGACTGATGCTGACTCATCTCAGACCCCAGGTGAACTCCTACCTAGACCCACTGCAGTTCGCGTACCGCCCCTGGGTTGGAGTCGACGACGCCATCATCTACTTGCTCCAGCGAGCCCACTCTCACCTTAACACAGCAGGCAGCACTGTGAGGATGATGTTCTTTGATTTCTCCAGTGCTTTCAACACCATCCAGCCTGCACGACTGCGTGAGAAGCTTCAAAGGATGCAGGTGGACGCCTCCACAACCTCCTGGATTATTGACTACCTGACGGACAGACCACAGTTTGTGCGACTGAGGGGATGTGTGTCCGACCGGGTGGTCAGTAGCACAGGAGCGCCGCAGGGGACTGTTTTCTCACCTTTCCTCTTCACCCTATACACCTCTGACTTCCAACTCAGTATCCTGTCATCTGCAGAAATATTCAGATGACTCTGTAGTTGTGGGGTGTGTCAGGGATGGAGAGGAGGTAGAGTACAGGGAACTGGTGGGCTGCTTTGTGGACTGGTGCGGAGAAAACCACCTCCTCCTTAACGTGTCCAAAACCAGGGAGATGGTTGTGGACTTCAGCAGGACCAGCACGGAGCCGAACCCTATTTCCATCGGGGGTGAGGAGGTGGTGAGTGTGGACAGCTACAAATACCTGGGCGTTCACCTGGACAAAAAACTGGACTGGAGATGCAATACCGAGGCTGTCTACAAGAAGGGGCAGAGTAGACTCTATTTCCTGAGGAGGCTTAGATCCTTCAACGTGTGCAGCAAGATGTTGCATATCTTTTACCAGTCTGTGGTAGCAAGTGCAATTCTCTTCGCAGCACCTGCTGGGGCATCAGAGCCGGCGACTCTAACAAACTGAACAAACTTTTTAGGAGAGCAGGCTCTGTGCTGGGGACCACTCTGGAGCCCCTGGAGGTGGTTGTGGAGGGAAGGATGCTACAAAAAATACTCAAAATCATGGATGACACGACACACCCCCTACACGACCTGCTGGCTGGACAACGGAGCGGTTTCAGTCAGAGGCTCCCTTTGCTCCCCTGCAGCAAGGACCGTTACAGGAGGTCTTTCGTGCCCACCACAATAACAATATACAATAACTCCTGGACATGCAGAGAGAGGAGGGCCCTCCTCTCCCTACCCCTCCCTCCCCCCCCCCCTCCCCTCCCTCCCCTCCCACCCTTCTATAATGACCCTCCTGAATGTTGAATCCATACTGCACATGCACAGTGCACACTCATGCCCACGTTGCACTTTGCACACTCACAATGCATAGTCATAGCTATATTACCATGTAATACAATACGCCATACAGGGTACGGCATAGTCATTGCAATTATAATATAAATAATCAAACAGCACATGCATGGTACTGCAGGGTAGGATTGCCTTTGTACCAAGGGAGGGTCTGGTGAGATGAAGGAGGAGCGCAGCCTGGACGCACCCACAGGGCCTTAGCCCTCCATGCACCGAAGGGTCTTTCATTACTGCGGTGTAGCACTAGCTCTATTGCAGCGGATAGGGGCTGCTACCCTTCCGCGGGCAACGTTGCAGACAGTAGGAAGGCTGATCCATGAGCGGCTGCTTCCGGGACGCGGGTCGGGGTCTTAATCGGCCTCGGCTGGGTCTACTGGGCGAGGGTGTATGATGTTGACAGCCCCAAAACACCTTACGACCCCAGCTAACATCACTGATGACACGTCCCAGCGCATGCTGTAGTATGTATTTTGAAACAGCTTTAGTCGTAGAAATCATAGTATTATTTAATATACTTACAGTTTCCGGGAAACGAAAGATGTAACGGCGGTGGAAGTAAAAGTGTATATATTGTAGTTTGCATATTTACGTATTGTATTGTTTCTTGCTTCTTTCTAGCAATATGTTGATACTGCTGTTTTTGCTCTGCACCTTACCTACAGGAATTTGTGTAACATTTTATTGTTTAATTAGTTGTTGCTGTCATTGATGCTACTGCTGCTGTAACGCCAGAATTTCCCTACGGGGATGAATAAAGTACTCTATCTATCTAATCTGCGCTGCGCCTGGCACTAAGCGCAGTTTTTAGGCTGTTGCAACGATAGACTCTCACACTCTAAAGCAGCGTTTCTCAACTGGTGGGTCGCGACCCAAAGGTGGGTCGCGGGGCCGTTTTGATTGGGTCGCGGACATTGGCAAAAAAAAAAAAAAAAAAAATCATATTTCATTTGAGTTAAATTCAGATTATTGAAACTGGATTAGCCTGACCAGTTTTACTTGTTTAACAAGCTGAAGCATATGCTCTGCCTGTAATTCAAGAGAAGTCTGCCTTTTCATTTCATATTTCATTTTAGTTCAATTCAGATGATTGAAACTGGATTAGCATGGCCCCAGTTTAATTAAAAGTTATGACCAGTTTAATATTAGTTAAATTCAGACTACTGAAACTGGATTAGCATGACCAGGTTAACTTGTTTTATTATTATTATTATTATTATTAACTTGTTTAAAAACATATAGGCATGTAATTCAAGATAAGTCTGCCTTTTATTTCATATTTCATAGAGTTCAAATAAGACTTTCTGAGCATGACCAGTTTGACTTTAAAAACATATAGGCCTGTAATTCAAGTCTGCCATATTTCAATTGTTTTTTAGCCCTAGTTGCACTTCTGTTGCACTTTTTTGTTCATTTGAGGTTTATAACAGTGCATGAAGGCATTGTGTATTAAATTAATGCGCTATTTTTTGTGCAATAAATTTGAGTGGTTTAAAAAAAAAATCAGAAATTTGGGTCGCGACTTCATGACAAGGAAAATAGTGGGTCCTGAGGCTACACCAGTTGAGAACCACTGCTCTAAAGCATGCCACTCATTCTACTCTAAAGTATGGCATCCCCTCATTTCCCTGTTCTCTCCACATACTCTCTCTCATTCTCCCCCTGCTCTCCCTCCCCACCTCCTCCCCTTCCTGAACTCCCCCCCCCCACTGTTCTAAAGCATGGCATCCATTCTATTCTAAAGCATGGCACCCATTCTCTTTCTCTTTCCCCTGCTCCTTCCCCACCTCTCCCTCCCTGTTCTCTCCTCCCCCACATTTCCCATTCCCTCCCCACCACCTCCCTTTCCATGCTCTCTCCTCCCCCACACCCCCCCCCCCACTCTCCCCCCTCCCTTCTCCTGCTCTCTCCTCTTTCCCCCTTCCCCTGCTCCTTCCCCACCTCCTCTCCTCCCCAACATTCCCCATTCCCTGCCACTTCCTGCTCTCTCCCCTCTCACATTCCCCCTGCTATCCCTCCCCTGCACCCTCCCCACCTCCTCCCTTTCCTGATCTCTCCTCCCCCACTATTCTAAAGCATGGCACCCATTCTACCCCTAAGCATGGCACCCATTCTATCTTCTCCCACTATTCCGCCACTATTCTAAAGCATGGCACCCATTCTACCCTAAAGCGTGGCACCCATTATATCCTATATTTCCATATTTTCTATATTTCTCTATGATTGTTTGATGTGTTATTATTACTACTGTAATTTGCTACTGTTGTGTCAGCTAGCCCTCCTTTCCCTGTTCTCTCCATATACTCTCTCATTCCCCCTGCTCTCCCTCCCCACCTCCTCCCCTTCCCAAACTCAGCCCCCCCCCCCCCCCCCCCCACTGTTCTAAAGCATGGCATCCATTCTACTTTAAAGGTCCCATTCCGTGCAAAAGCTGTTTTTACTTGTAAATGCATATATACTGCTGTCAGCCCTCCCTGTAATGAGTGGTCACACGCTCAGAACTGCCACAGTTGGATTTGTCCCTATCCAGCGTCCCCCTGCAGTCTCCTCCAAGCCACACCCCCAAACGCTTCGTTTGCCCAGAGGGGAATCTGGGGGAATTGGGACGTCACTAGCTTCCTCCTGCATACTGCGCGGGTCTCTCTCACACAAGCTACCTGCACCATTTAGTCTATAGCCACAAAATTAACACTTCTAGCTGGAGCGACGCCAACTGTACGTGATCCAGCAACTGCAGAGGTGCATTCGGTAAGTCTAGGCATTTTGAGATGTCCTCTTTAGCGTAGTACCGTTAAGTTAACGATAACTCGCAACCTAGCGTGCTGGTCCACAGACGCTAATCTGATTGGCTAACTGTTAGTTCTGAATATATTATAGAAACAGGCCATTCTTGGGAAGCGACGAGATGAGGAAGTGAGAACTCCGTCACAACAAACGGGGTTGCTATATTTTCGACAGATTAATCCAGAATCATGTTTTATGGACCAGAGACACACATTTTTAAGAGGTTACAGCTGCACGAATTGGGACCTTTAAAGCATGGCACCCATTCTCTTTCTTTCCCCCTTTCCCACCTCTCCTCTGTTCTCTCCTACCCCACATTTCCCATCCCCTCCCCACCTCCTCCCTCTCCCTACTCTCTCCTCCCCCACATCCCCCCACTCTCCCTCCCCCTCCCCTCCTCTCTCCTCTTTCCCCCTTCCCCTGCTCCTTCCCCACCTCCTCTAGTCCCCAACATTTCCAATTCCCTCCCCACCTCATCACTTTCCTGCTCTCTCCTCTCTCACATTCCCCCTGCTCTCCCTCCCTTCTCCTGCTCTCTCCTCTGCTCTCTCCTATATTTTCTATATTTCTCTATCAATTGTTCAATGTGTTATCATTACTACTGTAATTTGCTACTGTTGTGTCAGCTAAAATTAGCTAGACATATTTTCTGTAAAGCCCTCTGGGACATGCTTGTGAATTAGGGCTATACAAATAAACTTGACTTGACTTGACTTGACTAGACAGAGAGAGAAAAACAGTGACCCCCACTCATACCATTACAAAGCCCTGCAATACCAAGACTTGAGCAAAAGCAGTCCCCTCACTCAGCTGGTCCTGACGCTGACAGCCTCAGGACCAGAACATCAGAATACACCAAATTATAACTCAACAGAAAATAAATTATATTACTCATTGGGAAACACAAACCAAAACCCAAAACAAAATGCAATGCTATCTGGCCCTAACAATACAGTACACTGTGGCAGAATACCTGCACACAGTGACTGATATCAAAATGAGAACCACCTTGACGAACATAGACTCAGTGAGCACGGCCTGGCCATTGAAAAAGGCAGACACAGGCAAACATGGCAAACAACACACACACACCTCTCCAGAAAAAGCACATCCCAATACCACACGCACACACCTCTCCAGAAAAAACACAACACCCCACACACACACACACACACACACACACACACAGACACAGATACACCTCTCCAGAAAAAGCACATCCCAATACCACACACACACACACACACACCTCTCCAGAAAAAAACATATCACCCCCCCCCCCCCCCCACACACACACACACACAGGCACACGCACCTCCCATTCCCTCTCTCTATTTCAAGCACAATTAATAGGTATCTGTATATATTTCATTACAAAATATTGTTGACACGGTTGTTGTTCGAACTACCTACCTACCCATCACCTACCCTTATAAACAGGAAACAGGTAGAAGTGGTCAGCCAGTACAAATATCTGGGGACAATTCTGGATGACAAACTGAGTTTTGAGCCTAATGTGAAGGCAATTCTAAAGAAAAGCCATCAGCGCTTGTTCTTTTTAAGGAAGCTAAGAAGTTTTAACGTAGACAAGTCACTTTTGAAAATGTTATATTCTTCTTGTATTGAGTCAGTCCTCACCTTTGCCTTTATTTCTTGGTTTGGGAACCTAAACTTGACAAAGAAGAACATGCTAAAGAAAATTGTCAGGACGAGCTCCAAAATCACCGGCTGTAACTTGAATGACCTCTGTCTTCTATATAAGAAGAGGGTTCTTAACTCATTGAGTGCCAATGACGACTTTAGTCGTCAATTGCTTTAGTGACGTAGAGTGCCAAAGACGACTAAAGTCGTCAATTGCATTTTTTGACGGTGGGACGTGGATCTAAGCCTCTTACATCGCCTCTTACAATATGGGAGCTATTGAATGTGTGTAACCTATTTTACAGAACCCTTAGGTGGCGACAGTGCTCTCCAGATTACAGAAAGGCGATGAAAAAACAAAGAAGAAGTCGTTGGGGAAACGGAAATCGCATCGCATCCGTATGCATCGATATGCTGAAGCATAACGTTAGCTGTGCCTGCAGCAGCCAATCTGCTCCCACAATTGAGCTCCTCCGTGTCCGCTGCGACAGCCCATCCGCATGATCAGCCGTGGAGTTGTTATTATTCTCAACTGGAAGCATAGGAGCCGGTGACAAACACACGCGGAACGCTGTAAAAAAGCTGGATGTCGCGCACCCTTCACTGTGCACAGCAAACTCAGCAGAGAGCCACCAGAGGAGGAGGAGTGTGCAGGAGTGTGCAGTTGAGGGGTGGGAGGGGGGGGGGGGGGGGCACGCAGAGCAGCACACAACACTGACCCAGACAGACCCAGACAGCAGGACAGGATTGGCAAACGCAAGCCAGAATATCCGATGCCCACCAGCAGCAAATCAAGACCAGCAAGAAGCTGCAACCAGCAGCGCACGCAGGGGCCAGCGCTGCTGGTTGCAGCTAAAAAATATTATTCTGCCAAACAAAATTCCCTGGCCTTCAATGTTTTATTGAAGGAAATTACTTTTGAGGTGTGACTACATTAGAAAATATTAGCTTCAGAGTCAGTGATGTGCTTGAAATGTTTAATTTCACAAAAGGCTCATTATCTCAGCTTCTAGAAAAAAATGGCTGTTTTTGGTTAAATCAAGCTATCTTCTCCGGCTCATAACTAAAGAACGGAAAATGGGATCAATAAACATTTTTTTGCAGATGATAGAAGAGAGTCTCATCGTTCTTTGTGCGTGTTCAGTGTTTACATAGTAATATCACACAATATTCTGTGGGCCTCGAGAAATCACTGAAAACGCTCTGAAACTCTGGCACTGGGAGCGTCCGTTCTCCAAAAGTGGCTGGCACTCAATGAGTTAAGAAGGCTCAGGGTGTCCTGCGTGACCCACAGCACCCTCTTTACCCTGAGTTTTCCCTCCTTCCTTCTGGGCGCAGGTATAGGATGCCCCGCTGTTGCAGGAACAGATACAGCCATTCTTTTGTTCCTGAGGCTATTCGCTGTCTGAAATGTTGAATCGAATAGTAGCCTACTTCATGCCCCCTTTCTGTTTTAACTTACATGGTTTTGTGTCCTTTTAAATGTACTATGTTTTAAGACATCCCTACTTTTTATTGTTTCATGTCTGTATGTTTTTAAATTACATTTTTTGTTATGCTGCATATGAATTGCCCCAGGGGGGATAAATAAAGATTTACTCTACTCTACTCTGCCTGTATGTTGTTACAGTAACATAATGTTTTCCGTTTGGTATGTTACAAACTGGATTTTCCCCTCTGTCTGTACTACCATGTACAATGTGCTTTGGCAATACTGTAATTCATTATAGTCATGCCAATAAAGCATCTTTGAATTGAATTGAAATTGAGAGAGAGGTGTAGACAGAGAGAGAGAGGGATAGACAGAGAGGTAGACAGAAAGAGAGAGGGGTAGACAGAGAGAGGGGTGGACATAGAGAGAGAGGGGTAGACAAAGCGAGAGAGAGGTAGACAGAGATTTGAAAAACCTTTATTCTAAACTATTAACAAGTTAACAGACAAGGGATCTCAACTACATTTTTTTTTTTTTAAACACCAGTAAAGAAAAGACCAAGGGCTCTATCGTTGCAACGGCCTAAAAACAGCGCTTAGTGCCAGGCGCAGCGCAGATTAGTGGGTGTGGAGCGGCGCACTCTATATTTTGGTGTCGGCGCTACATGCGGCCTTAAGCATTATAACCACGCCTTTTAAGCGTAAAATTATGCACAACCTGCTCATTGGAGGAGTGCAGTAAACAAATCACAAGCTTCCCTTTTAAGCTCCAATTCCACGGAGCGATCCAGTCCGGTCAGAAAAGCCGACCAAAGCGCTCTGAGCTCCCCCCCTCCCTTTCATCCCCGTCTGTCTCCATATATATTATTCCATATTATTATGCTTCTCAAACCAATCTCACTGCAGTTTAAATACCTCAAGCATGTAAATACGCTACACTATAGCAAGATCAAAGTGAAAAGAATGTTCTAAACGCATTGGCTAGAAAAATATAGCCTATCCCTATGTGGCCTATGTCATGATGAGATTAGATTGGTGAAAACGTGTCCAGATTAGAATATCGTTTTATCTCGCTACCTTTTCTTCTCCAGTGCTGCAGATGATGCACATAAATATAGCCTACATTATGTAATAATCCAAACAAGTTCATTTCGTCTATCTATTATTAACTAAACCAGCCATACAGCACGTCACAACAACATCACGTGACGTCTCTGAGGAAGACTGCAGGAAGCAGCAGTCGAAACTGTCAGGTATGACAAAATAGACACAGTCTTTCAATAAGAAAAACTAATAGCCTACATTATGTAGTCATTGCATGAATGTGTTTTTATTGTAAAAGTAAATGTGAAGTAAGCCAAGTCTTATTGGAGCAGACATCACAGTAGAACCATCACTCATCTAAATCACATTAAATCTGTGAGGGATATACCACCGACCTGGATTACATATATGTTTCACATAGGGTTGTGTTTGGATTTCTATGTTTTATTTTGGCCAATATTGAAATGTTCGAGAATTGCACGTTGTGTGAACATAAACATTATTTCTATCTACCACTTTAGGCAATTTAGGCTGATTTGGTTGATATTTCTTGTCGATATGTATTAGCCTCAATGCATGCTGGGAGATTTCACATGCGGCTCAACAGCCTCTGAATGACAGGGGCTCCAAACTACGATATAACAACTTTTTTTCCATCGGTCTTTGTGCCTGTCTGACGCGCGAGAGAGAGGGAGAGAGAGAGAGGGGGGGAGAGAGTGTGAAATCGGCAGAGGAGAGCTGTGCGCAAATATGCACAGTAATATCCGCGGCGCACTGAATAAGGCCTGGTTTGGAAAAGCGCTAAGCGCTAAATTAACGCCAGGGGGGAAAAGATATCGTTAGGCCGGTATTTAAGGCCGAAACGCCCATTCTGGCCTATTCTGGCACTGCGCCA
The DNA here is from genome assembly GCF_964638095.1 of Poromitra crassiceps. Taxonomy (NCBI): domain Eukaryota; kingdom Metazoa; phylum Chordata; class Actinopteri; order Beryciformes; family Melamphaidae; genus Poromitra; species Poromitra crassiceps. Next base: position 68,817,491 of record NC_139625.1, read on the forward strand.
CGCCTCTTCGGCGTAAAGCGCATTTCGGGGCCTAAAACCATGATGCTATCTTCCAGAGGCATGCGCAAGGTGCGTTTTTTTGCGTTTAATGCCAGTTTTAGCGCCTAAGGCCAGTGGGAAGATAGGGGGCCAAGTCTCCGTCGTCCCCCACTGTGCACAGTGCACCCTCTACTGTCCAATTAAGCTGGAATGTCTCCAGATCATCCACCATCCTGTAGTAGGCATGCTCCACCCTGAGCCGAGCTTTTAGTAATCCATTCAAGATCTGCACAGGATCCACACAGCCCACCTCCTGGGCCCGGTTCTTGCGGCTTAGCCAGATGGCCAGCTTGGCGGTAGCAGACAAAAAGTTCATCAAGGTGTGCACCCTTCTTTTACTCGCTGCATACCTGGGACCATACACAAATAACTGAACAGAAAAAGCCTCCCTGAAAACCAAAAACCAACCTCCCAAACAATCAAAAACCCCAACCAACCTAGAACACTGTACAAACAGATGTGCCAGGGTTTCAGGCTGTGAACAGAAGAGAGAGGTAGACAGAGAGAGAGAGGGGGATAGACAGAGAGAGAGGGGTAGAGAGAGAGAGAGAGAGGTAGACAGAGAGAGAGAGGTAGACAGAGAGAGAGAGAGAGATAGACAGAGAGTTGAGAGAGAGGAATGATAGAAACCTTGGAAAGAGGCAGTGGAGAAAACATGGCCTCCTGAAAGCCCTCGATAAGGTGCACTAGAATCTATTGCACCTTATCGAGGGCTCTCAGGTGACGACACCCTCTGGCAGTGATAGCGGAGCTGTTGTGCCAAGATTTGTTTCCGCCAAAAAATGCTTCTCCTGAATTTGTATCTCTGGTGGTGTGTCCTCCACTTGACCTTGGTGTGAGACGCACACCCAAAAAACCCAATCAGACACAATCAACGAGAGACAGACAGACACGCAGATGCCCACATTTAGAGTTCCCTGCTGTTGTATTTCAATCTTCATTACACTACGTTACGGCTCTGCACAAAACGCCTTCTAAGTGTGTATGCACATGTGTGTACACCAGTTGTGTGTCTTGACAAATGGGGCAAAAGCACCATGGATGATTGTTGGCCACAAAGAACTCATGAATTATTACTGTAAAAACTACTGTTGGTAGGAGTCCAGAAATAGGCTACTAAATGCTGTATTCAGCCTTTTTCTGCCCTATTTTGGTGTGCCATGTTCTGCCCTAATCATCACTATTTTACCCTTCTGCCCTGTTCTGCCCAACGCAGTCTCACGGCAAATTGTGTAATAGTAACAATTGTCCACAGCGCAAAACACATTTTCACAATAATGCCTCTAAAATTGTTACATGGCAATGTGTAGTTTCATAATAATGGCTGTAAAATTGTTACATGGTAATGCTTTTTACGTTTCTGCAAACGTTTTAATTTCAACGTAAATTTGAAACCAAATGTCAGTTAATTGGAACCTTCATTTGAAAACGCTGCACAAATAAAACAACTTTGGTTTAGGAAAGTAAAACAGACTTTGTTAAAGGTATAGTATGTAACTTTTGTTTTGCTCCGTTCTGTTGTGTGGTCGAGCGAAGTTGACAGTAAATGGGGAGAGTGAGTGGCGCGAAACCGCTGATTCTGATAGTTTCACAGTGGATATGTTATAAAAGCACAAATAAACGCACACATACCTACAAACCATGAAGGTACTGTATAAGCTCTAAACATCTCACAAAACGCTCTGAGAAGGAGCCGCATTTCCTTGTTGCAGTCAGCTGACTG